>NW_017306335.1:1186399-1252793 GCF_000935625.1 Nanorana parkeri
TTATATATATATCAAAATGTAATCTGCTTAATAATAAATTGTCTTATTGGTGAGTGATAATTCTTTAAAAACCCTGTTTCCATCTACAGATTGTAAATATTTATGTAAATTAATGCAGACATATTTGTTCATGAAATATGAGGAGTCATACAAGTCTATGGGTCGACTCTGAATGACTGAAAACAAATTGATCTCTAAAAGGCTTAGCTATTCACAGCAGTCCTTAAGCAGAGATGCTAATCGTGTTCCCTGATATGGAGAAGGTGGATAGAGGAAACATTTACAAATCTGTATACTGATTGCAACAATTGATATATAAGAAAATATATGTCAAGTCGTAAATCAATCATGGGTAAATGTTACAATAATAACACACAGTGGGGCGAATTTATCAAAACTGGAGCAGCTGTGCATGGCAACCAATCAGCTTTTCTCTTCAACTTGTTCAGTTAAGCTTTGAAAATGAAAGCTAGAAGCTGATTGGTTGGAATGCACAGCTTTTCCAGACTTTTTCTGCTCCAGTTTTGATAAATTCCCCCCATTGTATATTCACTGATATAACACTACTGTTTCCCTTTAAAACAAGGGTACATCATAGACCTGCTGAGATACTCGAGGGTGACATTTTAGAAAAGCCATGAGCTTTATGGTACATCTGTTTTAGCTAGCTGGATGAAGTTCTTCTTCTTCTCTGCGCCTACCATTGTACATTTTTATCCATGAATGTGTGCAATTTGCTGAACCCGTGACAGCAGCATTTGCTCTTGAAGAGCACCAAGTTTTTACATAAATCCCCTTACTGCTCAGAACATTACCAAACAAAATCCACATTGAAGGTTTGTCCATAAAGATCTAAGCAGTGCATAACATGCAACTCATTAGTCCATCTTCTGCCCATTTCAAAAATATTCCTGCTTTGCTTTGGTCGCTGATCCATAGTTCCTCAGGCGGGTCACTGGAAATTTGAATTGGAAATTTCGCTTTTCTGAAAACCGTTCCCAGGTCAATCCATTTTCAGCTAAGAGTGGAGAGGAGGGGCCATTTCCGCAAAATCCAGGCGTGTCATTTTATGCAGGAGCCCCGATTAACGTGGGTGGAAGAAAAAGGAGGGCAAAACAAAATGACTTGGGGGCTTGTCTGGGACAGGCTGACCATACAAAGTTTTCTCCACAATAAAAATATTGTGGAGATAGCTTAAACCTACTAAAAATACACAAACTGGACTCTTTTGAGGGGTATAAAAAGGGATAAGTGTGCAAGAAATGCCTGTTGGAGGAGTGTATATGAGATCAACATGAATGTGCAACAATATTTTTTTTATAGTATGTGCAGGAATGTGGGTGCAAGGATGGGTGCTCATGAGGATTTAGTGGGTATGAGCAAGTGGTAGATGTGCAAGGTGTGGTAGATGTGCAAGGTTTGGTATATGTGTAAGCAGATTAGTCCTAAAAGACTGGTAAGTGACCCATTGCTTAAACAAGACTCCGGGAGCCACTGGAATATCTGCGTTCTCTAAGAAGGACCCCTGGAGGGCAGTATTGGTGTGGGTGGTTATAAGGGGGTGGTGGCGGGGGTAACGGGGGTTGGTGGACATTTCCTCCCACGCTGCGCAGGGGAGTAGTGGTGCAGGACCCAGACAGGTAGCGGGTGACAGTCTGGTCGGGGGCGAATGTTGCCCGGCCGGGTGTGTCCAGCACAATCACCTTGACAATCTGCTGATACTGCAGGAGCTGGTCGGAGGGGGCAGCCTGCAAAGCTTTCCGCTGCCCGTTAGGAGCCGTGCTGCCCGGAGCTCCATTCTCTGACCCCTGGGGGCCGCTGTGCTGGGACGTCTGAAGCCTGTTGTGAATTGACACCTAGTTTAGAAACAGCCAAAGAAGCATTAAATGTTACAAGACTATCTCCCACGTGCTAGTCCTGGCTGCCCTTTAACCCCAGAAGCTAACAGTCCTAATAGACTACAACCTCTAGGTGTCCTGGGGAGGGCGGGTGGCATGCTGGGGGTGTCACTACAGGACCCTAAAGCCTCAAACATCATTTTGCATTAGGGAGTAATGCAAAATCTTTATTGCAGACCACCATATCTTCCTTCCCCATAGGCGACAGAATAAGCTTTAGATTATAGACATTACAATATTATCTGTCAAAATATCATGCAGAATCTTGCAAAATGTTGCTTTGTGGAAAATTTAAAATCGGTCAACACAAACACTTTACTAGGTATTAACATTACTGATTATCTGCAAACAATGCCCATGAAAACTTTAAATGGGGGTGGAACCTGTTTTGTGGTCTGCAAATTAAGGAAAATAGGAATTAAAGTGTACCTGTCACTTTATCACAGTGGAATTAACCATTTTTTTGGCTCAAGCAATAATTGCAACAAAAGAGCCTGTTTGCTAGCTGCTAACGAAATCATTGAAGTATTAGGTTTTGACTTTGTTCTACTGAATATGGAGGAAACCATAGCTGATTTTCTTCTGTAAATGGCAGTTGAGTTGCTGACATGCTGATCTATAGGGCTTATTGAGTCACTGACCCAAAACAAGAATGCAAATCAGGAGTGTTGACATCACAATGCCCTTCAAAGTACTGTCAGGGTCCTGGGGGAATTCAGACCTAAATAACCCCTTCTCCATACATCTTCAATCCACTCTGGTGGGGGCTGCAAATACATTAGTGGTGACTAACATGGTGTGGCCAAGGACTGTTGGTAGGTTTGAGTATCTGCTTACTGAACAGCCAAATTGTTGAGTTCTGAACTGACAAAATACTTTACAGTCCAAGCCATGGTGCTAGAAATACTGGACGACAGCTTGTGAGCTGCAAGTTTATATATTGAATTTGTCTGGCCAGTCTACAAAATTTCAGAGAGCTAAGCACCACCTATGAAGAGCGTACATTCTACAATCCAATGAGTGGGTCTCTATACCACTAAGACTGATTACTGAATGGTAGAAAGGGAAGATTAGCTTTTAGACAGAGCAGAACACCTTTGTGCAGCAGGCTTATGACAGTGAGGGGCTCCCAGGGTCCACATGAAAGGATCTGAGGATTAACAAATGTACTTGGAGGCATAACAACGTGTCTGCAATTTGGAGATGTTGTTATTTTTGGCACTTGTATGGACTGAAAGGTTCTCACCTGTTTCTAAAAACGTAACTTTAGTGTATAATATGAGTTTGTGTTTGTCAAGATGAAGGGGGTATTTTAGGTGTAATTTATAAACCAGAGGGAAGAGAAATATCTGTGTTATCTGTACAACATAGGAGGGCTTTTGGGGTTTGAGTGATGCAGTTTGAAGGGAATACAATTATTTTTCTACAATGTTTTCCTAGGTAGCATCATGAGGAATGTATGTTTCCAGCAAAAATGAAGAGCGCAAAGACCTTGCGTGTGACCCACAAACTGAGTACGGAAAAATCTAAAAATGGAAATACACTCACAATTGTATAGAAAGCTCAAGCCTTTAATCAATCCAATGGAAAGTAGTGGTTATCATTTACAGCATGTGCTAAAGTGCACCTTCCCCTTCTCAGAGGAATAAAAGGACACAGGGGCTGCTGGCAGATGTATAAGGCTTGCAACAAGCAAAGCTCGATCAAATAGCATTGCAAGCCAGGCATATCAATTAAATCATTCAATGGCAGTATTGTGGCACAATAGATACATGGAGGTTGAGGTGTGTTCATATGAGCCCGCACTCTTGTACTCCAAAACTAATAAAAAGTAAAACACAGTAGGAGGGGCATCAATTATTCATTAAAAGTAAAAAAATATTTTAAAAATAAAAAAACATGTATGCACTCACAGGGATGGATGATGGAAGTGCATGCTACAGCTCAAACGAGAGTGCGAACAATTCCTGCCATGGCCAGCGATCAGGCAAATTGTAAAGCGCTGCGTTTGTCTCAGCCGCAAAATGACCTCCCATCCTCCCTGCTGCCTGTAGCAAGCCATATACATCTGCTAGCAACCCCTGTGTCCTTTTATTCCTGAGAGAAGGTGAAGGTCCACTTTTGCACATGATGTGGATGATTACTACTAATCTCTTGACAGGCTTAAACCTTCTACAATTGTGAATGCATTCACTTATTTTATTATTTCCATATTTGGTTTGTGGATCATAAATAGGGTGCTTGTGCTCCTCTTTGTTGTTTCAGCCAAGGTATCCTCTGCCTTTTTGGAGCTGCAGGACATTCATCCCTCACTTGATCAAACTGGCCAATTCAGCTGCCCATTCCAAGGCTGTTTGGTGTGTCTTAAACTTCTTTATTTCTTTTCTCTTTCCAGTACAAACGGGTGCATCCACTGTCTAACAGCAACAGGTACACTTTAATGAGGAACATTGTGAGGGTGATGGGGTGACTATATCATCATGTGTCTATGGGAATAGGATTAGCCACACAGGGTGTTTGTTGTCCTGAGCTGAGGGATGGGTGAGCAGCGCAGGATGGAGCATTGTGATTGGTCGGTGTCACAGCCCTGTTACATAACAGCCCTACTCACCTCCACTACGCCTCCAGTGTCCTTCTCAGGTGACTCGTGCTTACCTTCAAAATATGAGGTGAACTTAGGTGCAGGAGAGTGAAAGAAAGAGAGAGCAAGAAAGAGAGACAGAGAGAGAAAGAGAGAGAAGATGACAGAGAGAGAGAGAGAAAGTGAAGATATAAGAAGAAGAGAGGAGAACGAAACAGAGATATAGAGAGAAGAGACAGTAAGAGAAGGAAGGAAGGGAAGAAGGAAGAGGAGAAGGAAGAAGGGAAGGAAGGAAATGGTGACGGAGTGAGATACTCAAAGAAGAAGGGAAATAAAGATACAAACAGAACAAGAGATAAAGAGAGATAGAAAGAAAGAAAGAAAGAAAGAAAGAAAGAAAGAAAGAACAGGGAAATAAAAGAAAGTGATAGACAGTGGCAATAGAGAATGAACAGAGGTGGAAGCACGGGAAAACGGAAAGAAATAGGGTCAGAATGGGGAATGCAGGAAGAAGGGAGAGTGACAGTGACGGAAGACAGATACAGAAACCAGTAATATCTGAGAGGTGTAATGACAGGGATAGTCTTTATAGGAGAAGGGAACATGAAGCAAGGAAAATGGGTCTTTATCATATTGTGCTGACGGTTCATGTAATAGAAGGTAAGCTTTCCCAAATGATTACAACTTGCAGAGCTCAGAAAATCTAATTTTACACACTGTGTGACAGTTTATAATAACATGGACGTATACTAGGGTTGCCACCTGTCCAGGACTCACCCGGACAGTTCGGATTTTGAATGCTGTGTTTGGGTTTCATAGCAGCAGAAACCCAGACACAAGATGTCAGGCAGACAGGGGCAACCAAAATTAGGATAGGGGCTACTGCTCCCCGCTGAAAATAGTCTCTGCTGTGATATTTACATATGAATGGGCGGCACTTTTTACATTTGAACAAGCCACGACTCATTCTCCCACAAAAATGACTGTGCGTTGCTGGAGTGTTCGGGTTTCGCTTGAAGAAAAGGTGGCAACCCTAACGTATACTAATAATATGGATGTAAAACTCTTACACGAACTCAGAGAACAGACATGTTTATCATTGGGAAAACTTGTTCTGTACTTTCAGCCAAAGGAGGCAGCAAAGTGACAGCTGGCAGATTTCTCCTATAGGAAGGAAGTTCTCTGTGGCCTAGAAAATATCTCTTCTCAACATCCCATCTTCTTATAATCCCCTGTATTTCATATGTCTATCCCTGGTTAGAATAGCTGCACATACACTGAGTGGCTGAAGGGTAAATGTTAAGGTACACCAGCCAAAACTGATTTTTCTAGACTCGGAGAAAGCATTGAAGGGTTTCAAACCCGTTACATTTTTATTTCTGTCTGTGTTCCCATTGGGTAGATCTAACCTCTTTATTTGTCCCGGTGACCATTGTTAGGTCTGCCCATGCCCGCTGTGGACCTATTAGGCAGCCCAGTGGCCAACTTAGGGAGCCTGCATGACAACCTGACAAAACTGCTGCTCATTGGGAGCCAGTGTCTTAGAATTGGCAGTCTGCAACAGGAAGTTGTGTTACTGGCATTATCTCCATGATCCTGATGCCCTAATTGTGCTCCTGATTCTCCTGATCTATATATCTTCCCATCTATCTTTCCATCTATAGTTACATAGTTACATAGTATTTGAGGTTGAATAAAGACATTAGTCCATCAAGTCCACTATCCTTGAGGCAAGGTGATTGGAAACTGTTCCAATATCATGAGTCAGACAAAGAGAAATGGTCATGAATGAAAAAGACGGACATAGAGACAAGTACAGATGGGGCTGATGAAAAAAAGGGAGCAGCCGGATTGGGGTAAACTCACGGGTCAGGAGGACGGACAAGACTGTGACACTGCAGGAATATACAACTCACCGATGGGGGACTCCTGCTTAGGCTGAAAGTCCAGCTGAGATCCGTTTGATTTGGCAGGGGTGGTCTTTACCCCGTGCTGCTTCTCTAACTCCCCTGCAAACACAAGACAAAACAGTCAGCGCAAGATCCCTGCAGAAAAACAACACACGTTATATGACATTGCATTGTATAGAACATGTTGTAGAATCCTGGGCTGTCATCCAGATCATAGTGAGTCACTACCCAGGAAAAGTATGCAGCTAGAAAAGTGTTGGGATTCCGTACCTGTGAGTACAGCTCTTGCTACCATATTTACCTCCTCTCTGGCACTGGGCCCTATAGTAAATGCTTTCTGCCACTAGCTGTCCTCAGTGTGCCGGGTTGAATGATGTCCGGTGTCAATCCACCCAAAGGACTAAGGAATTACTTTAGGTGCAGGGCGTCATGAAACCATGGTGCCCTGTACTCACATACATTATTGCAGGGAACGGCACTGCCATAATAACACCCGCTCCACTCTCTGCATCATTGAGGATTACCCACTGTTGGGAAAAGGTCCAAAGAGGACCCTGTGTGTCATGTGACTGGCCTGAAGACATTTGGAAAAGGTAAAAAAAAATACTTCTGATGACCCAGAGTTGGACTTTGAATTCATTAGCAAGTATGCTACAAAATGGAAGCAGGTGAGAATTTGCAAAAATTTTTACCTAAGATCGATAAAAGAAGCAGATGGACTTTACACATTAAAGTCTAAAAGGCGACATGTTCTCTTTATGTAAGAAAAACAGGCAAATGTCTTACACTCAATGCGTATCTGTTCCATCTCTGTCACTTCACAAATAGATTCCTTCAGATCCTCTAGAAATTTCTGCAGTTCCTCCGAGCCGAGAGCACAAAAGTGCAGAACTAACTTCTTCTCAGATCCCGAAAGAGGACTGACCAATGTGATCCCGTGAGGGTAATCTGGGAGTGAGAGTGAAAGCTTTGATAATAACACAGGATCATAACATTTGGTTGCAAAAACCTTCATTATACTATTCTTCTATAGTGCAATATTTTCCTAACTCCACCCACAAGGAGATTGTTTAGCAATAAATATTGATACATTAAATCTAAAGCAAACAGTAATGTATATCTGTGAATTTCAAGTATTTATATAAAAGCAGGAGTATCCAAACTGCAGAAAAGCATTAAAAAATTCTCCCATTATGAATAAGTAACTGGGCTAGTCTACTAAGGTGCAGATTTTGCTGACTCCACCTATGAGGAGCTCGTTTAACAATAATCATCGATATACTGCAGCTCACAGCAACCAGTAAGGAATCTTTGCACATTTTAAGTATATATAAATGCAGGAGCCTCCAGAACACCAGGAAAGTAATACAAATCCCCATTATGGATGAGTAACTGGACTGGAGGGCGTTTTTTAGTTATATATAACCAGGTGATTCTTCTTCTCCCCGCTCTTCTGTTTGAGTGATCGTAAAGTTATTCATTCTTCAAAAGCAGACACAAAAAGATATCTCACATTCATTCTCAAAGAGATGAAACTGCATCCCCAGGAGAGGTACCGCTCGGCAAAACGTGTAGGTCGAAGAGGTCTTCTTCTTGGGGCACAGCTTTAAGATCTGAAGGAGAGAGACAGGTATTCTTAGTAACACAGGATGGAAAATGGTTCTGGATGGCAAGGACAGTGGACATTTTGCAAATTTCATAAGAAGATTTACAGATGGTGGAAACTCCTGTTTTACATTTGTGTACGGTGACATGCTAAGCCCTTGTCAAGTATATACTGGATCTTCTACAGAACCAAGTGTGCTATACAATTACTGTACTATAAATAGAATGGAATCATTATATAAATAGTACTTTGGGGCCCAAGTCCACAAGGACCCACTACATTTCTAACACAATATTAGCTAAATAAACAACTGAAATGCCAAACTATTTCAGTCCAGTTAACATTGTGATCCACAATAACTACTGACATAGTCATTAGAATGGCTAAACAGGAAACCCGTACTTGTAATGAGCAAACATGATTGCCCTCAGGAAAATGAACTAAGTATAAAGCTGAACTCAAGGATCATCTTTTGTGCCATAAATGTGCCTTCCTGATGTACAAATAAAAATGATTTCAAAAACTCTCTTAACGTTGAGAACAACGTTCTTAAATCTCTGACCTCACCGCCTTTCCTAAGCATTGCAGCTACCTTGGGGCAACAAGAAGCAGGATCTGTGAAGGGGCCTACATGATATACACATTCTAGGAACAGCACAGCATACTATAAATCTAGGGCTGAGGGCAGGGATGGGCAGTTTAAGACCAGCAAGAACACAAAATACACTGAGTGGCCAGATTATTATGACCACCCATCAGTACTTCTTTGGGTCACGAGATAACTCCACGAGATGACTTTGTTGGGCCACCTCGTGACTCCACGAGATGTTGAAAGGTGATGCGAGGAATCTGACACTGCACTGTTGCCCTTCTGTTGTCTTGTACCAGTCTTGCCACTCTCCGTTCTGCCCTAACATTGACTGGTCGCTGACGGCCACAATTCGCACCTTCAGACCTAGATTTTCGGCTGACAGTCCAGTCTTTAAACACTTTAACAACAGCTGCTCTTGAACATTTAATGAATTCTGCTGTTTTGCTGATACTCCCTCCATGGCTCCGAGCGCCAACAATCATCCCGCGTTCAAAGGCTGTTAAATCGCGTTGTTTACACGTATCTTCAGAAACAAATCACTTCTACTGTCGTGGTAAACAACCTGCTTCCCTATTTATAATGGTCTGGCCCTCTAGCAACTTCAGCGCAAAATTTTAGCTAATTATAGCTAATTTGCCTACAAATGTCAGGTGGTCATAATAAACTGGCCACTCAGTGTATATCCAATATTGTAGGCACATTGTACTGACATTAGTACTTCCCTTCAAAAACTATAAAAAGAATAATAAACAACGAGTAGATGGCTCATAGAGAGCTGCACTAGGGAGAGCACTTATGAACCAGCACAGTCAAGCCCTATGGTGGAGCTTTTTCGGGGCTATCTGTTCATGGATAACTGAGTCTACTGAAAAAATGATTGCAGGTCCAGTTAAGATAAGGGGATGTCTTTGAAATGGAGAATTAGTACTTCTGACTGAAGTTCAGCTATATCTATACATAATCAGAACTTAGGAACAAGGTTTTTATAACATAAACTTGCATTCCTAAGGTTACTTACATTAAAGTATATGTAAACCTAAAACATGTCTTTTAATTCTGGGTAGAAGAAAGAAAGGCTAAAACCCCTGTCTGGTTGTTTTCTGCCATATGTGCTGCATGGGGAGATTTACCCACTCTTCCTGTCCTGCAGAGACAGCAGGAAGTGGGAGCAAATCCCCTTTTAGACAGTAGTCACTGGAAAAGGTGACCCCATTGGTAGATTCCCCCTCTATTCCAGTTCTGATAACAACTCAACCTTTTGAAATTTCCTTCACTTTCTGTCTAATGACAATGGTCACCAGGACAAACACAAAAAAGGAAGAGGTAAAGGAGATATATCAGGAAAAATATGGGAGCTGCCATGGTTGAACTCCTTCTGAAAATGCTAGCTACCTGGATGTTAATCTGAAACACTCCCTTCACTATTTTCAGATCCACTAACCCAGAGAAAGGAAAACTAGCGAAAAGTTGAAAGTCTTTATCTGCATATTTGTTCTGGGTCATTGAATCAAAGCAGTATAGAAGAAAGAGAGTCAGTATTAGTCAGATGATTAGCATTTTTAGAAAAATGGATCAGAAATTACAGCTTCCATGTTCCCGCCATGACAGGTAAACATTAAAGGTTATCTAAACAAAACAAAAAACAAAAAAATGGCATATATTGCAGATTACCAGTCTTTAGACATGGTGACTGCATTAGTTTTCTTTATTCATTTTTTATCCTTTATCCTCACCTGACGATTAGGCCAGTGACACACTTCCTGTCCTGGGGTGACAACATTCACTCTCTGTACTGTACTTATGGAGTGTTAACACCCTAGGACAGGACTACAGAAAACGTCCCCCAGTTCCCTTTTCCACAACATTAAAGAGAAGCTGTTCTGTATTTCACAGAGAAAGCTAGGACCAAAGTAACTACTAAAAGCACAGGCAAAGAACAAACTAAGTTATTAGCTCACTGGATTTCTGTCAGGAGCAACAGGTATTATTTGCACCTATCAAACAGGTATAACAAACTCTTTTAATGTTAACTTTAAAAGACAAAAAGGGAGCAAATAACGAAAATTCACGGTCAGGGTTTACATATGATTTATAAGAGCCTATTGGCAAGGCTGTTACAGCAGAAGCTGTCAGTACTGGGATATCGGCTTCTTAATATTTACCAGCAGAAGGTCATTGAAGAGGAAGACCTCCCTCTGATGTGCTGCTTGTTTCTGCAGTTTATTTACGTCCGTCACCTCGAAGAGACGACTACAGCAAACCAGACGCCGGTGAGGGACAGAGAGAACCTGCGGGGAACACAAAAGCCTATCACAGACTGCCACATCATCAATATGTACCGCCTGCTGGGAGTTACAAAGGTTTTATCCTTGACTGTATTATAGATAACTAATCAAAGCACAGGATTAAAGGGTCAGTCCACTCAAAGCTGATAGTTCACTGTTTAGTAGAAGTTAAACCACCTGACAGTGTCTTCTATATTTTGGGGACTCTTCATTAAATCTCTGCACACACATTATGATGGGTTCCCACCATCCCTGTACTGAGTTACAGGGTCTACACACCTGCTGTGCCCATTATGAGGGCTTCCCACCATCCCTGTGCTGCGTTTCGGGGTCTACACACCTGCTATGTGCTTTCACCATCTCTGCACTGAATTCTCGGGCCTGCATGCCTCCTTTGCCCTTTATGAGGGGTTCCCACCATCCTTGCTGGATTTTATATTATGAAGAGTGTAACTGGAGGAGATGGGATATCATAAAGCTGGGGGGAGGGCCCAAAACTCCCAGGTAGACAGAAATCAGGAAGATGTTGTCAGATTCCATCTATGACTAAAATATCACCTTTGTTTGGACTGTTTCTTTCTAAATAGTAATATTTATATATTTTTGTTTGCAATGTGGAAGACAAGCAAACATGTCTAAAAGGTTTTTCTACTTTCTGAGAGAGAGAGGTAAATCCGTACACTTGCCCCTTCCCTGTTGTTGACAAGGATGTCCTGCTTAGAAACCCTTGCCCTTGTCTGTTTTATCACCTATGGCTTTGAAGCTATCAGTAGCAGACAACTTGGATCAGGTCTCCTTGGACATCTTCAGAAACCCACTCGAAGAAAGCCAAGCAGGCCACCTCAAACTTTGGTTAATCCAAATAATATGTATGGGAAAGAAGCATACATACACTTTTCATGCCCACGATGGATTTTTCCACCTTTGTCACATAAGTCACATGATCTTCATTAGATTTCAGTTCTTTCTGCTGGATCCGTTCATATATTCCCACGACCATATCTCGAGGGATATCAGCTCCATCATCCACTCCTGGGAAGACAAGTTGAAACAGGGTCACAAAAGCCATAAGGAGATGGTAACTTCCTTATATTGTAAAGCGCTGCGCAAACTGTTGGCGCTATATAAATCCTGTATAATAATAATAATAATTTCTTAACTGTTTTTCTGCCATATGTTATAAAAGAGTTCTGAGTGCTGTGGAGACGAAGCAAGACACCTTAACTGCAAGCAAAGGGCTTTTGCTGAACCTGAACAAGGACCAAAGGACAATACTGTTTCACCCCACTGGATCAGCAAAGGCCTGGTGGTTTTGGTCCCCCAAAGCCCCATGGACATCCTTCGTACAGGCCATGTGAGACTTCAAAACCGCAGAAGAGTGAGAATTTACTTACAGAATCACCACACCTGATCAGAGGTGTTCAATTTTGGCAAAGGCCATGGAATGCACTAAAAACTCAGTGAGTGGAACATTCACTTACAAGCCTGCAATGGAGAGCAGAAAAGGACTGGACTGGCCTTCCAGGCCAATACTAATAAGATATGTTGGGCTGATGCCCATGCTGCTTATTATATAGTTATTTGCTCCCCATTCAGACCTGCAATGGTAGTAGCTGGCAGAGGGAAGCCTTTCAGTACCATCTTCTTTTAAAGTCTTTGACTGAATGCTGAGAGGCACTAAGGATGCGGGTGTTGAAATATGTGAAAAACTGTGATTTGATAAGCCCTGTCCTTTCACCCACCCTTTACCATGCCAGCCAATCACTGTGGTACCATGGAACACTGCTTGATATACTTTTTTTTTAGCCTGCAGGAAACTGCTCTAATATTAAAGGGTAAATTGGTTTTGTTTACCCCCAGGCTAAAAGTTCCCAGTCCTCCCCTAATGGAGAGAGATATTTGTATAAATTTCCCAGAAAGCATTGCCTAAAATCTCCCTACTTCCACACCAGTGAAACTAGACACTAGAAACAAAAAGCAGCTGGCTGGATACAGTTTCTGACCTCGTAGGTTACGGATAAAGTCCTCCAGCATCATCTTGCGGTCGGGTTTGATGCTGGGGCTGTACATGTCCGTATTAAGCAGAATAACAGCAAAGGCTAGAATGAAGATGGTGTCCGGATTATGGAACTGCTGCACAATTTCCGGGTTACACATACAGTAGCGCTGGCTATGATGGAGAGAAGAACAAACATTAGTGGAAACAACTTTAAAGGTCCTGCTTAGGTCGCAAGTCATAAGAGCCTCACCTGAAAGCTTCTATCAGGCGCTCAACCTTCTGTGCCTCACCCTGGACGCGAATGTGTGCTTGGAACTTCCTCAGAGCCTCATCCAGCTCCATGTTGGAGAAGTCCATCTCATCCACGACACAGCTGAAAGAGGCAAGAGGTCAGCACATGAAACACTCAGCATTGTTCTAGGCAGAAACTTGTGGAAGAATTCTTCTGCTGTGCCATTTTTAAAGGGAACCCGTCACCACATTTACCTGTCTCTAAGTTTTTTTTTCAACAGATTGTTGCAAAGAACAATGATTCTGTACAAACAACTGCAACTCCTAGGAAGCAACCAGAATTTGTTGTATTGATCTGCAGCACACTAAAATATAATGAGCTTCTGTTTTATTTCCCTTTGCAGACTGTTGTTTACCTTACTGAACAAACTTGAAACCAGGGATTTCCAAGCCTTTTCTTTCAATATTTGGATCAAATAAAGGAAAAATATAATGCAAGCCCAATTGAACTTTCAATTTAAATCAACTAAAGACATTTCAGGTGCATCAAATCATAAGGTGTGCAAAGTCCAATAGTTAATTTCTATAGAAAGCAGAGTAGAAAAAGCCTGTCCAATGCTAGCATGCTGCAGAGAAGGACTCTTGCTCTCTGTATGGAAGCAGTGGTTTCCCTACCTAGAGCTCTACAATCAGCAAAGCCCACTTTCTCCAGTCCCTAGAAAAAGACACCCTCTACATAAAAAAAAAGGAAAAATATGTAATTTAATGTTCTCAAACAAATTTCACCTAAGTAGCTCAATGAGAAAATGGAGAGTTTGCTGGTTGCAAAATCTGTAATTTTGTAGTAAAAATAATTCTGCAACAAAAGTACTCATCCCCAAGTGATCCTTGTAACTCTAGCCCCTCAATCATGTAACAGCTCTATAAGAAATGTTCAGAAGCTCTGAATTCTATTCTGTCATAAATGAAGTTATTTTTCAGCTGCCCTTGTAATCATTTTTTATACAGAGAGCCCAGTATAGCGGTGCATTTCGATGCGTGAGGGCTTGGAGCGTGTAATGTGTGTTGACTAGGCTGACCTAGTTACAGAGCTCAGGTGAGGAGCTCAGAATCCGAGTTATTGTGACAAAGGAGGGCAATGCATAACAGAGGAAGTCTATGTTGTGCTTGGAAGATACATTTCATTTTGACAATTTTTTATGACATATTTTCCCCTAATTACAAAGAAAAAATACTGCAAAGTTGTAATGACTCAGTCTTAAAGTGTAACTATGGGCAAAGTAAAACGTGACATATGATATCACTAGCATTAAAGCATCACTAGCATTGACAGACTATCACTAGCATTAAAGCTGAAAAAATAAATATATTTTTCAATAGACATAAAGCACAAATCCACTTTGTGTGAGCCAAATGTCTTTGCAAACCCCAATAAAACCTTGTAAAAGTAGAAGTGATATCATCACTGTGCTGAACATAGCCTGTGCAGAGAGCAGAGCTGTGTGGGGGGCAAAGTAGGTGTCCAACCACTGCAGGCTGCCTGCAGAAAACTACAGGAGGGGCAGATACAAGACCAGTCGCCCTGCACATTGAGAGAGAGCAGTAGTGACCGGTCTTTGTTACAGGAAGCTCCTGCACAGAGGTAAAGTATCACACTGGATTACTGCACAGATCTGGAAGACATACACAAAGCACACCAAGATTTAAGAATACACAACTCTTGTATGTAGACAATATTTGCTTATTCTGGAGTTTAACTTTAACTCAGCAGTTTCTGTTTTGTCTCCCCATAACATAGTTGTATTACCTGTCTAACCTGCCAGTAGATCTGTAATTTGTCCACTGATGTCCGTGTTCTGCACTGGAATGGCACAGCAGCGTTGTCACAATGTAGATAGGGTAGTTTTAGATGGACTAACAAATTAAAGGCCACCTCCAGTTAACACTTTTTAAGGAACATTCTATTTTTCTTTTGGAAAACAAACTACATTAAAAAAACTACATAAATAAAACCATATAGCACTGCATCTCCAGCAGTGTTATATGGTTTGTCCCAACCCCTGTAACTGTCACATTTGATGAACAGCTTGGACTGCATGTGAATGTGGGGAAAATATAAATCAATTGCTTTAGTAGGTCTTCAAATACCTGCCTTTTTTCATAAAATACTGTTTCCAACTATTTTGTGCATCTCAGTGCTGTTGATCTCCTACAGTCTCTTTCAGCCACTTTATTTCTATATGAACGTACTCCAGCATCAGCTGCACAACATTGTTCTGGACAGGTTTCCTACAGTGACAACGGTGGACCATGCCTGTGCGATGTGTATCGGCATGTTCTCCATGAGAGGAGCATGTGACAGGGTGACAATGCAGGAGCACAAGCTGTCACCCTAACAGAAGGTGCCTAAACAAGGCAGGCTCCCCAGGGATTATTTTTATGAAAACTACACATTAAAAACAATCAAATTAACTTTTGAATTTACATTAAAATGTAGTGGAAGGGCAATTGCCCTCCTATTCCCTCACTGGCTCCCATCCAAATCTTTATTCACAGAACAAGTCACGAGGCAACCCTCGGCTGTCCGGCACAATTTTGTAGTATCTGATTGTTACTCACTCAAGGACGTCACGGTTGAAGACCTTCTTACTGTTCCCTAGGAACTCTCCAATCATTTGCCGACTAAGACCCTTCCTCTGAAGCAAAAAGTGCGCCACCCCTATAGGGGTGTCGGGGATAAAACCACGAGAGATCAAGAACTGGATGCCCTTGTCAGGATTACTGTGGAGAGAACAACAATAAGTTACCAAATTTGCACCAAAAGGAAAGCTGTGATTGGATTATTTTGGAATAAATATCTATTATTTTAAAAGGAGAACGGAAGATTAAAAAAAAAGTCTGCAACCCAAATGTTTAGGATGGAGAGTAAAAGGGGGAGGCAGGGTACAGTTAAGCAGTCCTGCAGGCCTGGTACGCCAATTATCAGCTTTTGGAAATGTGATGGGTGCTTCTAAAGCCATAGAATTTGGCAATTTTTTACAAATATATTTATTTTTAGTTTGCGTGATTTACACTTATCACATTGAAGAACTTGGCAATTCTCAGAAATGGTCAGTAACCTGACAGATACAGAGGTTATGCATCCGCAAGACATCTATAAATCTGTGGTCAGGCTTTGAACAATCTAGTACTTACCTATTATCAACAAGCAGTAACTCAGCAGTAACTCAACAGCTCATCCCAATCTACTGGTACCTTCTAACAGGACAGCTCACAGAAGTCCAGTCACTGCTAGAAGGCAATAGAAGAATAAGCTGAACTTCCGAGTCACTGCTGGAAGGGGGGAGAAGCTTTAACTGACCTGGTGAGTAACTGCAGGGAGGGAGAAGCAGGGGAAGATGAGCTGCTGAGTCACTGCTAGCAGGGAGAAACAGGGGGAGCTCAAGTCCTGCTGAGAGAAGCACTTGAAAGACTACATTGCATTTGTTGGAAATTTGAGGATGAATCGCACAGTGTCTGCAGCTACAGAGGTTAGTGAAAGCTTGTTTCAAAGCCTATCTACTGCTTGTTATGACTGTGTAAGTATTTTAATGTTCACAGACTGATCGCAGGATTATTTTAAAGTCAAAACCTTTGGCACCTGAACTAGGGCACATTTATGCTAACTCCAACCTCACTTGTTACATCCAGTATTATATTATGATTTTCAGCAGTACACCCAACATTATGTACAGTACATCCAGGCTGCTGTCCGATATACTTTTGTAGGACTTATTGGTTTTAGCCATAGTTCTTTATATTATTAAAATATATACAATTATTTTCAGGTCTCAGGGAACACCTTCTAAAAATGATTATGTCTATAGCTCATGGCTGATGATTCATTTCACTAGGGAAATCTACCAACATACTTTGAGCAAGCAGAGAAAGTCATCAAACTTCAGCGTGTAGGACTTTAATACCCAGCAACAGAAGTACATGGTACTACCAGCAAGCATCCCGTTACCTCACTCCCAAAGTGATTACATTTTAGGAAATCCAAAATGTAACATCTGTAACCAGAAAAAGATGTTCCAGTGGGGACACTTGTTCTAGTGACAACAATCTAAGAGGGAATTTCCATTCAACTTGGGGAGTTTTCCTCTCACTTCCTTTTGTGTCTCTGCACAGGTACGGGACACAGACAGAAGAGGAAAACCTTGGGAATTAGACATTCTCTACTCTATACAAAGTTAATATAATAGCTTTGGGTTTACATATACTTTAATGATTTAGGATTTGTTGCCAGACCTATTGCAATTTTGCCAATAGCTAATTAGCCCTCTGCCTGTGCTTACACGTTAAAGAGGTTGAGTCCAATGCGGTAGAGTCTTTTCCTTATGGTGTCTGTGGACAAAGTCGGAGAGCGACAGCTGGCTGGATTCTCACAATAGTATCTAGGAAGGCTGAGGATCATGGCTTGCAAGGCCTCCTTAGAAGAAACCTCTGACACAGACTTTGCCGAGGTAGACGTGCTACTGCTGCTCAGTTGTTCTGAGAGGTCAGCTGGTTCTGTTTCGGCCTGGACAGGCCCCACTAGCTCCTTCCCCAGCCCTTCTCCATTGACTTCTGGAAAGGAGTTCTGAATAAGCTGAGAGTCATTTGTTGGTCCTTCCTGAGAAGGGGGCTCTGGATTGCTTTCTCCACCAGTCCGATCTTCTTCTGGTTTTGAATTTGGAGCTTCCGCAAGACAGTTGGACATAGACAGAGAAGTTGATGTTGAGACCGAGATATTATTATTGTCTATCTGAACAGTCACATCTCTGAATGCCATCATCAACGTACTGCTGCTCTTCGGCAATGTCCCCAATTGCCCTTCCTCGTATTCTCGCTCTTCCCGTTTTGCCGGTTCCATTTCAGGATTCTGCTGCATGAAAGTCTCTCGGATCTGGTAAGAGCCAGCTTCCGGGAAGGCACACATGGTCTTCAGACTCCACGTGCTAAGAGCATCGTCAATAGATTTGGCCAATGATTGTACCTGCTCGGTGAAGGAGTCTTCCAGCTCGGTTAATGCTCCGCTGATGGTGGCTGGAAGAGAAGGAGACCTTACCAAGGGAATACCCATGAGGTTGTAGCTCTCGAGCAGAGCCTTTTCAGCAGAGGCAAAGTTATCGGGGTTATGCACTCGCACCTTCCGCAAGGAGATACGTCTGGGCAACCGACTCTGAAGAAGCGAGTCCCGGATCTTTTCAAAGTTCTTGCTGAGCTGGTACTGGCGGAAAGCAGTCTGGATAGTGCACGCGGCTCTTCGGGAAACCAGGTGACCGCCATACTTGTGCTCCAGCATTTCAATCTGTAACAAAGGAAAAATAATGTGATCTCAGTCTGTTAACTCAATAAATAGTTACACTGGAACTAAGGTCAAACATTTTTCTGGAACTTGGATAGCAAGGGGAAGGGTTAGAAACCCCGTTTTAATGTTGTTGGTAGGTTTTTCCTCTCACTTCTTGATTTTGTAGAACATAAAATGGTGGAGCAGTTGTCACCAGGACAGTAAGGGACAGCAACAAGTTTGCAGTTCTTGCAACTCTGCTAAAAATTTGGTTTTGTGTTTGTCTGTGTCCCTAACAAACAGATTTTCCATCGCTCCCTGTCCTGACAGGAAGTGTGGGAAATCTTCCCAAAGGGAAACATGTGGCAATAAAAACCTGACAGTGGCTTTACCCTTCCTTCTCTTGCTCAAGGCTGGAGCTTTAAAGAAGAATTACAGGAATGTAAATAGTTCACCCTTGCAGTAGGGTTAGCCCCGCACTGCAAGGGTTAACTGCACATTTTTCTCTTGGGCCAGTATTCAGTAGATACACTTCCTCTGATCCTCTATCCTGCAGCTGTGATATGTCCCTCAGATGTCAGCAGTCCTTAGACCGCTGGGGCTCAGTGGAGAAGAGGCTGCAGGGGGGGTGGTCTGGCAGCTCAGAGGGACCAAGGATTAGGTGAGTATTTTTTTTAATTTGAGGCCCTAGACCAAAACAAACAGTTAATCCTTGCAAGGGTTAACTTTTTACATTCCTGGAGCTCCTTAACAACACATTCACGTATAAGAATGCGCCCTTATTCTGCACAGCGGGCATATTGTAGCATCTTTTGAGATATAAGACATTTGAATTTATAATGCAGTGAAATATAAGAACATCATTTTTTTTTTCAGTCACTTTCTAACAAACATGGAATCTAACAGGCGGCTTTGAGCTGCTGTCTTCGGAAGTGGCGGTTTGATGACCGAGCCGGCTTAATGTTCAAGGGGGAATAAAATAAATCTACTTTCAGAGGGCACGAACTGTAATACTGCAAAGACGCAAAGAGATACTAATCACATTTCCCCAAATGGCATTGAGAGTTCAGCGTTTCCTTTTGCCAGCGGGTATTTGGAAATTATATCATTCCAGAAGAAAAAGCAAAGAAGGTCAGGAGAATCTATAAGGACTCTGTGTTTATGAATCATAGGCAGAGGCCAATCAGTATTTCTGTCTGCACTAAACCTTTCCCATCCATATCCCATAAAAGCGGACCTAGCACCAGATATCATTTTTCATGGTACCTTCATGCATGCTAAGTTATGTGTCAGTGTAACACTTCCAGGTATTTAATACTTCTCAGTGGGATCACATTACCTCCCCAGACTATGGCTTTATCTGCTTTTATCTCCAGAAGGACAGTGCCATTGTTCGGGCATCATCCAGGGTCATCATCTACTTCCCGGACTCAGACGCCAGCTCAGCGGTGACACAACTAAGTAAATTCTGGAGCCTGTGCAGTTCTTGGCTGTGTTCACAAATGTCTTGACTTGCTACAAAGGAACAATGTTGCAGTCTGATCACGGGGAAGATGTGACTGAGGAAATGCTTCCTTCTGCCTGCCGCCGACTGATGACATCATCTCAGCCTAGGTAAAGTCATTGGACTGGACCTTAGGAATGGCTTTTTAATAAAAGGTTAAACTTTTCTGAAAAATTAAACTGATGCTGAATAGGGTGTCAATAATGTATTAATGTACTTCTAAAATAATTGAAAAGCCTATTTTAAAGTTGAACTGAAGTAAAAAAAAATTGGTAAACTTTTTTGGTTGAAGAGACTTTATATGACTCTTCCAAAAAAAACCTCCTTCCCCTTTCTTCTAGAAATTTTGTTTTGTGTGTACTCTGCCTACAGCACATACACAGTGCAGTGTACTGAACCTGGAGCCGGGTGCCAGGATGACAAAAAAGCGGCGGAGAACATAGCAGCTGCGTTTGGTAACCATTTGATTTTAACATTCAATTTTGGAATTAATGAAGTTTCCCAAACGAAAACCACAATCACGGTCGGAAATTTGTTCGTTCGAGAAAAAATTTCCATCTTGCTCCTCTAATTCTTTCCAACCATCACTACGGTTAAAGTCGCTCGTTGATTTGACCCCATTAACTATTAGAAAATCAAATGAACCTTCTAAAAACAATTTAGTCTATGATTTTGTCTATAGGGCAGGCTAGAAATCTTTCTTCGAATCGTACAAAAATCGATGGATTAGTGCCGTTTTTGTATAGAAAAAAATCGCAACACGAACACTGCACATGCGCAAACTAAAATCCGTTCTGTCGATCGATGAAATTCGGACAGTTTGTATTGCTAACGAATAATAATTGAAATCTACATTGGTCTGTACATGATGGGGTATTTGAGCAAAGATTGAACGGGGGTTCGATGACAGGACAAAAGAAATCGAACGATAATTGTAAGGTGTGTAATTACCAATTTTGTAATTGGCCAAAATGACACCAAAGCAATGTATTTTCAAAATTAGCTTTAAAAAGAAAATGATCTTCTCTTTTTTTTTAATCAACAGGGTGTAGGTTTATTTGGGAGTTTCAGGTATTCTGACAGCGGCACACTTGCCTCTGTTAAAATACAATAGCCTAGTCCACCTGTTTAACGTGGATGGAGGAATAATTTTTTTTTTTCCAGCCCGCAGTTCGAACAAAAAAAACATAACGGTATATGACCCGCTTTAGTGTTCTTTGTATTTGTCTTTCTTTTTCTTTGTAAGTTTGATTGTTATTGGTGTGTTGCCCCTTTTAATTTAATTTAATTTATTTTTTGCTGTCTGTTATTTTTCTGGGATAACATTAATAGGGCTAATGAGGAAAAATTTTTGGTACAAGAACAGGTCTGGAATATTTCAAAGAGGCTTCTGCAACCCTCAGCAGCCATCTAAAGCTTAAACCTTAAAACCTTAAAACCCCAAAACCTCCTGATCTTTGACCTTTCCCATTAAATCCAACGCATTTTGCCAAGCAGAAAAAGTTCACATAAATTTTCATATTTTTGCTGAAATTTGGGGAAATTAAAACTCAATTTTGCCCATTCCTATGTTATCAAAGGACTCAGAGTACTGCTGCTTTGCTGATCACTTAACATTGACAACCATCTAAGTGCAGCAATAAAGTAGCTTTGGGACTCAGAGACGTGTCCCATGTCCATCTACCACAGCCTCTCACCTGTTTGTTCTTGAGATCCAAGGACAGCTCATAGTCGTTGTTGTTCCCGTGCGAACAAGTGGCAGTGTTTTTCCCTTTGCCCATTCTCACCGGAGAGCCTGTATGGTGCAAACTGGCCTTGGTCACCACCTCCTCGTCTCCAGGCTGCTTCAATGTGGTGCCGCTTGTCTGGCAGTCTTCCCGAATGTCCCAGGCTGTGCACAGCAACTTCTTACTGCAGGAATCATCACTGTCACACAAATGGAAATTCATATTTTTAGCTAGGTGAAGTTGGTCACAATCAGATGGACCTTTTCTATACTATTGAAGGCTTCCTCATTTCTAATAAGTGCTCGGAACCAGGTAACTCAGTGACCTTAGTCCAATCATCATGGAATGTCTTAAAGCAGATGTTGAGGGGAGGAGTAAAGGCTTGTGACGCGTTAATCCTTTTCTACCTATTGCCTTATTCACAAACTTTCACACCTTCTTGTCATGTTCTTGGACAATCAGCATCTCCCTTCACACATTCCATGGTGATTGGATCCACCTAGAAAATGTATGATATCTCAGGTTATAAATAATTTTAGCATTCCACATTATACCAGACTAGAAAAGTTTGGGATGAAGTTGGGCTTTGAACTGAACTTGCCATGAGTGAAGCTTGTATTAGTGAGTGTTACTGAGCAAAAGTGTGTTCAGTAAAGCACTGTCAGTTTGCCAGAACTGTGCTCCAACAAGACACAAAAGACCCAAAGAAGGTACAGTCATCCAACATTTTGGTTATTTATGGTTGGGCAAAATAGTTCCTAGCACAGGAGTTTTGGTGCTCAAGACAGGCTAAAAATAAAGCATATTAATAAGCATCCCTGATCTTCAACCTATACCAAATGGGTGGTAAGGTAACATTTTGATTGAACCATGGCAAAGGCTAGAATTGCTTTCCGGCTTTTATATATGTGCCCCTGCTTAGGACAGTTCCCTTACTTCATTTTGGATCTCTCCAACATTATTTATGCCTAGTGAAGAAGATAAAAAATGTGTCAGGTTTTGTACTTTGTGTCCACATATGCCCGAAAAAGCGCAGCAGAAGCATGTTGCACATTTTCGTGCATGTTTGTACTCACAATCGTCCATTTCCTGCAATGTTTCCTAAGCTGCCAGTCAAAACGTGCGTCTTCTTGTATGCGCGTACAAACACGCATAAAAATGTGCACAACGCGCATAAACGTGTAAATAACAGCACGGTGAACGAGCGCGTACAAAGTGCACAAACAGTGCCACCTAAGGTGTGAGCCCGGCCTAACAGTTTATGCAGCTTTCCGTAGTAAACACATGTCCACAATTTGAGTGTGATTTGTGGCCAGCTGGGGCTTAGGGATCGAAGACATTAAAACCAAGCTCCTAACAAGCTCTGACCGGTCATGTAGGCTTGTGCGCAGGTAAGGGTGGATAACTGTCACCTCACCAGCCCTCAAAAGAGTCCTTCAGACATGTCTGCTGCAAAAATTAGTAGGGGGCAAAGTCATCCAATATTGGAGGCACCAGACTGCAACATTTATCTTCTTACGGTCAGAGCAGAGGTTATATGGTTTATCTCTAATAGAATCCAAAATATTAGTCGTAAGGAGATGAAAATAATCCCTTCTGACAGTACACATTATAAATTTCATGCAGATGCAGATTGGTATATCCTGGCTTTACAGAACAACAAAGGGACAGACTAAACAGTTGTATAGGTCCCATATATGGCAGCCATGTCGAGTTTGGACTTACTGTGATTGCGATGATGTGCTGGTATCAAAAATCCTAACCCTGATCCAGACATCAGAATCGGCTGGCCCATATAACCTATAGAAGAAAGACCTCTCCTCACAGCAGGTAAGGTAACATCTCTAGAGGTGACAGGCCAAGGGTAGGAGTCCGTCCCACATCCATTCCTCTATAAATTGAGCAGCAGTTAAAATGAATGGGGTAATTCGAGCCTGTTATGAACAGGCGAATTGCTGAATTTTCCTGCATGCCCCTGACAACAGTAACAGTAAAATTAACTTCTGTCCTTTCTCCCTTTTTATTTCAAAGCAAATAGCCACATTTCTGTGTGTCACTTTTTTGTAGTTGTTAGGGATATTAAATTTCCAAAATAAATACCAGACTTTGGTTTGCTAAGCTAAGAATTCATTCTCCTACAGAGATTGCTACCTGGTATTACCAGTACCTGTTTGCTGTTAACCTGTGTGAAATTGCATGCAAATTAGTGTCCGTATTTGGAAACTATCATGTGTGTGTCTGTGTGTGTGTGTGTGTGTGTCTGTGTGTGTATGCATGGTTGCCTAGCACACCAGTCAGCTGACAGACTGCAGGAGGTGGCAATTTTTGTGTGGACAGTGAGAAAGGTGATAATGCAAAGGATTCTAGCTCGCAGTGTAGCCAAAGAAGAACATGTGAGAATCACGTGGCTGCTCCACAGCCCTTGGAGTGCACCAGATTGTATAAAAGATTTGTTTGTGCCCGTGTGTGTCCAGCCAGCTACATTTGGATGAGTCTCTCTCCATTGGTGGTACTGTAGGCTGTGATAACTGTTTCAAAGCCTTGTTTTACTTTCCCAAAGTAAGTTCTCTCTTCACTCCTCCACCAAACAAAGATCTTGCTTTAGTAGGTGGACCACTGTGTGATTCCTTGACATCTGGGTCAACAGTGAGGTATTAGTGTGTGCATGTTGCTTACAGTTATTACATGTGTCTGGGGAACTTGGGCTTCTCGTGATATTTCTCCTGACCAGCATGCTGGTCGGTTTCTGCGCAATGGACAGCGATACCTTGTGCATCAGTCATTCTCCTTCATCTCTGTGCCCTCTGTACCCCTGTCCATGACAACGAGCAGCAGCAAAAAAACTACAGGAAAAAGATCTGTTTTAATTGGACATTAGTGCAAATCCCGGACGAGCCCCCAATTACCTTGCTTTTTCCTTTTGGCTGTTTGTCTTAATTCTAGCAATAAAGCCCGAGGATCAAACCTATTAGTATACTAATGTGCTTTTATAAAACAGAATGATGAAAGTACAAACTACGGACAGCTACAGGGAGACAATACGAGACATACAGAGCGCTATAAATACAGTGTGTATGCATACTGTACATACATGCAGACATGATCTATCCTGCCCTAGCAAACAAACATTGGCAATAGTCTGTATGCAACAGGAATACATTACTTTAGCTTCCATTATAGCTGGCCCATAAATGTTAGTGAACAGGACTACAGGCATGAAGCAATAGCAGGAAAACAGGTTCTTGATCTTGGCAGCCTCTTTTTCTCTTGTAGTGGAACTTCAGTATTCCCCTGTGGTAGAGTCCTGCTTCAGCTTAAACTGCAAACCATTTTATCTTAAAAAGCAGCCATCCCCACATCATCATAGCCCTTTCTACTTGGGTCCTACATCAGTTTCCATGAGGGAAGTATTTCTGCCTGCAAACAGATGGCAACATAGTACCATAAATACCATAGGTCAGCTATGCCAAAGGTTAGACATTTGTTGACTCTTATTGACACAGCTGCTATAAGCCTTGGATCCCGTGTATCAGTGTTCCCCAACCCCCGGTCCGCGGACCGGTACCGGTCCGCGGATCAAATGGTACCGGGCCGCATATGACCAAAGCTGCCCTAAACAATGGAAACAGTTGAAGAAGTGCACTTTTTTGCAAAAGGGTTTATTGTAGATACACATGAACGAATACTATCTTTTAGGCCTTAACCCCCCTTCCCCTCAATGATATATTTCCTAAAAGCAGAGATGCTGTAAAATAAAATGGTGGCAGATGCAATGTTATACTTACAGGATATTAGCCTAACTGCTTATTAACCAATTTTTCAGTAAAAGATATGATCAAATAAATTTTAGTGCACATAAACACAACAGAATAACCATTTTTTTGTCAAGCTTTAAAATTGCACTCACCTGTGAAACAGCGAAAAAACAACGGTACCAAAAAGTGTCCATAGGCGACGCTTTAAAAGCATTTAAAAGCATATACAGGTTATAAATTTAGAGCTAACCATGAAAGATAGCCCTAGAATTATTGTTCTCACTCTGCTGTGCACAGCTATACATAATGGGCAATTGTCCTTTTTGTACAAAAGAACACTCGACATTCGTTTGCATGTGTTTGTGGGGGTGCTGACTTTAAAAATGTTTTTGGCTTTTTTGATTTATTTTTATTAAACTTTTTTTTTTAACTTTTCTTTTCTTTCATCTAACATTATTGCTATCACACAGGGGGCTGGCAGGCCCCTTATGTGACTGCACATCGGAAGTGACAGGGGAATGAAACCGGAAGTGGCGAAAAGCTTGTCGCTTCCATCTTTATTCACTGCAGGGATGATCAGTGAGCAGATGTTCATTGATATCATCCTCTACTTTCCCCGTTGCCATCTGCCCACAAGTCCTGGGTGCTCAGGAGGGGCAGAAGAGCCTGAAATACATGGCGGGAGGGTTAACCGGGGGTGCAGCAAGTTACTGCACATGTGGACGTTGTTGGGTTGCTTTACAGCCACCCAAATCCACATGAAAGCTGACAGCTGGCTGAGGGAGTGTAAACAAGCTCCCAGCTGCTATAGCTGGGTACAGGAGTCTGTGTACAGGTCGGTGCTACCACACTTGCATCCATGGCAGCAAAAGGGTTAAAGGACAACTAATTATGTGCAAGCACATGCTTGAGTTAACAATGGCAGGTGAAAGAGATGTTCCCATAAGAAACTGAAGTTTGTTGTTCGTGATAAAACAACAGAGAGCGAGAGAGAGAGAGAGAGAGAGAACACATCTGGCTGCAGATCGTCCAGCGTCAGTTAGCTTTTTCGTCCCCAACCTGACTGTCTATGGCCTGCACTGACCTAAAACCAGCATCAGCTCAGCAACATTGCTCTGGACCCGCTTTCTGAAGACGGCGGACCATACATGTGTAATGTGTGTCAATGTACTTTGTAGTCTCCACCAGGGACACATGTGACAGGGTGACAACTCAAGAGCACAAATGGGAGACAGATGCCATAACAGGGAGTGCATGAACAACGACCTTCATGGCAGGATGACAAGAGATTATTTTAATGAAAGCTGCAGATTTAAAAAGACTGAAAAATCTTTTGTAACCACATTATTGCTTTGAAGCTTATATGAGATTTTAATGATTGGATTTCGATCTATTTTAAGTTTTACAGGCCTGGGCTTGGCACGTAAGTCGCACATCTCTGTTGTTAATGAGAATTCTATCATTTATCAATGACCATCAAGAATTGTATTGGGCAGGAAATAATATTTGGGGGTTGGGCACCAGAACTTCCTGACATTCCTTGCAGATAACCCCTCGGAGGCGCAAGTGTTAAGGTGATGGCATATTTTTAGAAAACCCAGGGACTTGGATAAGCTGATTAAATTTGTGCCATGCCCTCCGTACAGGGCGATGAGCCTGAATATTTTATATCTATTAATAAAGCTGCCATCTGGAATTTCATAATACATGTGTACACAGCCCTGCCTCTCCAGGCTTCGGGATAAAGACGGCTCGTAGTCTAATTTTAATGTGCGAGCTGGCTGACAAAATGCAGCCCCCAGCCTTGAATGGAAGTCACGGACGGAGGTCAGAGACACATTATCGAAAATAATTAAAGCGATAATCATGCAACGAGACTCAGAGTAGACTTCCGCTGATAGGAGAATGGGCAGACCATCGTCGCCTTAAGAGACACTGTGATCCAACTATTTGCTGCCTGTCTGTTTAAATTACTATGTGCGTGTACTGGTACATGGCACATCGCCCCCAATGCCTGTTTAGCCCTGATCCTCCCTCTCACTCTTCTGTTCACCTGGAACACTATATTACTTCAGGGTTGCCGTAATGCAATATCTAAACCCAGGATCAAAATTTGTGATATATTTCAGCTTACCAGTCCTTAGTTGTGGTGACTGCATTCGTTTTCTTTTTTCATGCAAGCACAGAATAATGCCTGTTGATCCTGATATGAATCCAGTATGCTTGTACCTGAACTACAATTTTAAACAATGTTATGAGCCTTCCAAGTTTTCTTCTGTGAACTACACAACCCCTCCTCTCTGTGTATTGGAGATGAGGAGAGAGGGAGATGTTTTGTAGTCAAAATGGCTTAAAGGGTAAGGCCTTGTTCACACCAAGCACAGAGCAGGTGCAGAGCAGAGCAGTTGCAGACCGGATCAAAACTGCGTCCAATGTATTCCAATGGTATTTTTTGCTCCAGTTCACATCGCAGCGTGCAGTTCCAGAGCAGGTCCAGAGCAGGTGAAAAAACTGCAGCAGGCCCTATTTTACCTGCTCGGGCTCTGCTCTGCCTGGAACGCAATGCCTGGAACCCACTGAAAGCCCATTTTAAACTTTAAAAAAAAATGATTATAATTTTTTTAGCCAAAAACGCATCAAAAGCGTGTCAAAAACGCATCTAAAAGACTAGCGTGCGTGTGCAAAAACCTGACCGGATCTGCTCTGCATTTTGTGTGAACAAGGCCTAAGTTTACTTTCTTACAAATTGGGGTAAAAAATGACCATACCAGAGCATCCCGGCATGCAGGCCGTTACACTGGCTGGCGGGGACGTCTAATATGTATGGGACAATGATGGCTGCCCCCATAGATATAGAACAATACAAATACACACTAAAAATGGCAATCCCGAACTGCCCCATCGCACAGGGGCTGTGGGCCCAGGTGAACGCCATGCTTTCCACCCTCCTCAAGCGAAACATACAACTGACCCCGAGTGAAGCGCTACTGAATGTCAGACCGTCCGACATATCCAAGTATGAATTCAAACTTCTCACTCATGTTCTCACTGCCACAAAACAGACCATTGCTAAAGCCTGGCTCTCTAATACGCTGAATATTTCGGCAGTTAAAAATAGAATCCACTGGACTCTAATAAATGAAAAGCTGACTGCGAAGATACTTGGCAAAATTGGGATTGATTTAGGAAGGGGGGTAAAGCCCTAAACGTGGCTTTAAACAAATATGTTGCCATGCATGTTCCTGTATGTCTAAATGTTTCATAATTTCTGGCTATATATTTACTGCTTAAAAATGAAATCATACTTTGTCATCCCACTAGCAAGGTGGACCCTCAGGCACTATTCTAGGGTGACACTGAATTGGCTGTGGTGTTGTCACCTTTTCCTGCACATTCTTGAGTCTTTCCTAATGCAACTGGGCCAATGCACATAGCAGTGACCTCTGTGCTGGGTGAGGCATCGCCCAGCCTGCCTAAGCCCCGCCCCATCCCTCTGAAGCCTCGCCCCCAGCTAGCTAACCAAGCTGTGTGGGGAGGAGGAAGGGAGGAGACAGGGAGGCGCCTCCCTGTCGCTCGCTTGCTCGTCACTGGTGAGGCATCGAGATCGATGTTCTCACTGTTTTTGTTTTGTTTGATTGGACAGCTTGGACCAATGGTGCTTTGCCATTGGTCCATGCCTCTAACACAGAGTAGAGGCTGTGACAGCTCTTGCCTCACTATGTTAGGTTACACAAGCAGTGGGGAAGCCCTCTGCTGTGTAACCTAACTACCTGTCAAAAGGCGGATGCAGCGCTGCCTGTAATTAACAGGCAGCATAGCGTCCATGACAGATTACACAGCGGGGAGGCTTTCCCTTTTCTGTAACCTGTTACAAGACAATCTGAATGGAGAAAAAGCTATCAGCTTCAGACTTGAAGCCAACACCTTTTTTCTTCATAATACTAGGTGAGGCTCTGCCGCACGTTCCTGCTCCATAGCCAACACAGTAAAACTAGGATATGTAGTCACTGCAGGAGTACACAAATGCAGATGTCTTTATAAAACCTCCCCCAGCATTTAGCTGGTTGGATGCCATTTGCACATCTCTAGCGCCTCTAGGTGGCGCTAAAGAGCATAGGAAATTCATACACTCCTCAGCGCCATCTAAAGATGTTGGTGCCATGCGAATGCTGTACACTATGCATAAGTTTAATAGATAATCCCAATGGAGTCCACAGGAGTTCATACAAAGAACCTACAGGATATGCACATGGCAGGGAGAGAGTTAGGGGGAATGTTTTAACAATATATGTTGCAGTCTTATTTGTGTTTTAGAAAACAAAGTTTTCTTTTGGGTGGGAGGAAGTTGGTTCAACTTTTAGCCAGAGGAGTGGCGGATTAGACAAAAGGGTTAATAGAGTTTGCAGTGGAGAGAGTTCATCCTGAGTCTGGCACACTAGTAAGGCTGGCGCTCTGTGCATGGCACAGCAGCTGGCAGGCTGCATTAGTGTTACATCGCTGTGCCTTAGGACACTGGCGGGGTGGAAGGGGGAGGGGAATTTAAACGGAAACTCTGAAGTCTTTGCTTTTTTGTGCCGGGGGGCAGATCAGGATGGGTAGGATTTGCTGACAGGGCATTGAGGCGGAAGACGAAACACTTTACTGAGAGACCAAGATACACAGCAGATCTGGAAAGACAGTGACACCGTAACACGAACATAGCACCATGCATAGCAACTTTTAAAAGACTGCAATTCTAAGTATCTGTTCTTATTCTGTATGTCTGACCTCTGCACAGTACCACTTCTCTTGTCCTGTATGCTCAATGTAATTCTCAGTATCCGTTCTTATTCTGTATGTATGGACTCTGCACAGTACCACTTCTCTTGTCCTGTATGCTGGGTGTAATTCTCAGTATCTGTTCTTATTCTGTATGCATGGACTCTGCACAATACCGCTTCTCTTGTCCTGTATGCTGGGTGTAATTCTCAGTATCTGTTCACAATCTGTATGCATGGACTCTTCACAGTAGTACTTCTCTTATCCTGTATATTGGGTGTAATTCTCAGTACCTGTTCTTATTCTGTATGCATGGACTCTGCACAGTACCACTTCTCTTGTCCTGTATACTGGGTGTAATTCTCAGTATCTGTTCTCATTCTGTATGTATAAACTCTGCACAGTACCACTTCTCTTGTCCTGTATGCAGGGTGTAATTTTAAGTATCTGTTCTTATTCTGTATGTATGGACTCTGCACAGTAGTACTTCTCTTATCCTGTATGTTGGATGTAATTCTCAGTACCTGTTCTTATTCTGTATGTATGGACTCTGCACAGTACCACTTCTCTTGTCCTGTATGCTCGATGTAATTCTCAGTATCTGTTCTTATTCTGTATGCATGGACTCTGCACAGTAGTACTTCTCTTATCCTGTATGTTGGGTGTAATTCTCAGTATCTGTTCTTATTCTGTATGTATGGACTCTGCAAAGTAGTACTTCACTTGTTCTGTATGCCAGGTGTCATTCTCAGTATCTGTTCTTATTCTGTATTTATGGACTTGGCCCAGTACCAATTCTCTCATCCTGTATGCTGGGTGTAATTCTCAGTATCTGTTCTTATTCTATATGTATGGACTCTGCAAAGTATTACTTCTCTTGTCCTGTATGCCGGGTGTAATTCTCAGTATCTGTTCTTATTCTGTATGTATGGACTCTGCACAGTAGTACTTCTCTTATCCTGTATGCTGGATATCATTCTCAGTACACATACCTGTATAGTCTTTGCACTATGTGACCTTACTTACTTTGTATGGTATACATTTGTCTTAGTATTTGTATTGATATCTGAACTTCTTGATGTAAACAGATGCAATTCTGATATATTTTCTAATCATATTTACCGACATTTGCACAGTGCAACTTCCACCATTATCTACACATCATTCTTTCAATTGATATTTATTGATTCTTGCCATATGCTGAATTCTGAGTGTCTGTATCTGTAGGTCTCAGTGGAGACAATCATTCCTGCTTTTTCCTCTCCAGCATTAGAAACCCCTATTCACGCAGAGTACTAATACCTCTCATCAAGGATCCGTGTGCCTATATTAATTGAGGAATAGCTTACTCCATGCGTGTTCTAATGATTCATACACGCAGAACAATACTGAATGGCACACACCTTCCCTTGTAAATGTGCAAATCTGATCACAGACGTACAGATGTATACAATGTTTCGATGCACTGATACATTTAAGCACTTAGAGGTAACAAAACACACAAAGCATCATTCAACATGAGTTTATTTACATACATAGTGAAGATATGTATGTAGGCAGCAAAGACACGAACACATGTATGTTCAGACATATGTAAAGAGAGGCAGTTTGAGAAAACAAGAGCTTCTAAAACAATGAAAACAAAAAGACAAATGTACAATGACATAAATACAATAGAGAATATTTCCTATGTGGCTGGTTCACCTCTGTGTGATACAGTTCAGTGTGTTTTTAAAGGGCAACACACCATGCATCATGTTAGCATACACTCCACAAAGCACGTGCAGAGGTGTGAATGGGGAACAGAGGGATTCTGCGTAAGAAGATGTGTAGTTTACACAATTAACAAATTAATTAATTAGCTGATTCAGGTATTACAATATTTGATTCATGATTCATGATAGATAGATAGATAGATAGATAGATAGATAGATAGATAGATAGATCGATAGATAGATAGATAGATAGATAGATAGATAGATAGATAGATAGATAGAATGAAGGTATGAGGGATAAACAGGTGAAAGGAGGAATGCACAGATCAATAGAGAAGGATGACGGAACAGATGGGATGGATATAGGAATAAATGGGGAGGTATAGATTGTATGGATGGATTGATTGATTGATAATAGATAGATGCATAGATAGATGGATGGTGGTTAGACAATTGAAAGGAGGAATGCACTGAGCAATGGAGAAGGGATGGCTGAACTGATGGATGGATTTAGGAATAAATGGAGGGAGGAATAGATTGGATAGATAGATAGAAAGATAGATAGATAGATAGATAGATAGATAGATAGATAGATAGATAGATAGATAGATAGAAGGATGAGGGATACACAGATGAAATGAATACACAAAACAATAGAGAGGGTATAGATTTGATAGATTGATATAGATAGATACATAGATAGATAGATAGATAGATAGATAGATAGATAGATAGATGAAAAGAAGGATAGATAGAGGAATGGAGAAGGGATAGATGGAAATAGGAATGGATGAAGGAAAGGGTATATCTACTGGATAGATAAAAATAAAAACAATGTGTTACTGCACAGAAAATTCAATACACACAAAATGGTAAAGTAAATATTTGTTTAATTGTATTACATACATTTAGAGATATTTTGAGAATTTACCATGCACTGTGTTATATATGATTTATTTAGAGAGAGAGAGAGAGTGAATCTCATACAGATACTTTATAATGATACATATGAACACAAAGTTCCTGCATGCAGATACATAAAATTATTAGGATGACATCTCAGATTGGAGATTTAATGCAGGGCTCAGATCCTAGCTGTTTATTGGATGATGACGGCACTGTGTCAATGTATATCCAGCTTTAATGTTTAGTGTAAAAACTGAAAACACTCAGTGCACGTGATTTGAGCTGCCAGGACATGCTAGGACCTGCAGTCCCTCTACAAGATGACCCAGCAGGGCTTAGGCAGAAATCAAAGATCATTTAAAATTGTGAGTGCAGCCATAGTGTTGGCTTCATGATTACACTTGAATCTTGGATGGCTGATATAATAGCTATGAATGTAGATGACACTAGAGAATCATCTCTCAAGCTGAGCTGTTAGAATGGCTTTGACATGCAGACTGCAGCAGCTTCACTACCCTTTCTGACCAGCAGGTGGAGCTTGTGAAGCCTCTATCTGCAGCGCATTGTATTTGAGGCTATGCTGCTAGAATAAGTATAGATAGCATCTATATACAAAACATAACTGCAATCTGTATTGGTTGGATAGTATACATTGAATTGAATGTATGTCTAGAATTTGGCATTTCATTCCTACCGCGCATTGGAAACCTCATTCCCAAAGGGAAAATGTTTGAGGTCTTGTGTACTTAGCACCGACAGCTGTTACTATAACACCTAACACTGCACCGACTTAAAATGTACTTGTTATTCACTCATTAAAGTATATCTAAAGCCATTTTTTTTTGGATGGAGTAGGGAATGGTTAAAACCCCTGATTTGCACTTTAATGTAAAGTGAATAGGTGGGACAGATCCTATACATTGTTCATCCAGTGAGGAAGGTTTTGGTGTACTTTGGAAGAGTTGTGTTTTAGGCTTCCTCTAGCCCAGTATACCTACTGCCATCCTGAGGACCCTGCAGTGGGCCCCAAAACTAGCAGTACCCTTGAGGTTAGGTTGAAGGGGAGTTAGGTTAGGGAGTTTCAGCTCAGCTATTAATTAAAATCTTAGCAGACTGCTATGCGCAGCAAGTGACACCAAATTATCTCTCACAAACTTTTTTTTCATGGGTGTTTGTCTTTAAGCTGATCTCCATTCAAACCACTAAATACATAGCTAGAACTAGGTTGGAGACTTATCTCAAATGCAGGTTAATACAGCCTGGTCACCTCTCAGCCCCCAGCCTTCCATTGGATGGTAAAAGGGACTATAAAACAGTAGCAGAGTGATAAGGCCAGATCTCTGATCACTCTGCTCGGAGATAGATGGATAGATTTCTTGTTAGCACATGCCCATTCAGCACACCTCATTGGCTGTTAGTGACATCCCTCCCTCTCCTAATATAAGTGCTGCTGTACAGGAGGCTGATATGTAGACAAATGTAGGTGCTTACACTAGCTGCATTTAAAAACATATGTTGTGATTTTTCTTTTAATAAATACAAAGTTGCATTGATTGGTGTTGTGTTGTATGTGCTTTTAATTCATATTGGAGCTGCCATTGCTCACTTGTTTTTAAAGAAGTAGGCTCTAGGGCTGTCATCTTTATCCTAGAGGGATGATCATTGCAGGAGGAGAATTCAGACTTTACTGGCTGCACGTTTGTTCCAAGCAAGGGTTAGGACAACAGCTCTAGAGATTTCAACTTTCAAATTGAGGCAGCAAAGGGACTGTTCTATAGGTCTCTCTTCACAAGGAGGTGAGCCTTAAATAGTGCATGAGCTATGGCTAAAAGTGGCCCTATCGTTATCTATTACAATTTCAAACAGCGAAATCTAGAAAAGAAGCGAGTGGATACTTACCTTTCCTGCTGCCCGCACCTCTAGGGCGCTACTCTATTTACAAGAAATCCCTGTCTAAGGCAAGGTTAGGCTATCTTGGCACTCCAGCTGTTGTGGAACTACAAGTCCCATGAGGCATTGCAAGACTCTGACAGCCACAGGTATGACTCCCGGAAGCAGAGGCATGATGGAATTTGTAATTTTATTACAGCTGGAGTGCCAAGGTTGCCAACCTCTGTCCTAAGGGAAACCAACACTTCGGGAGTGTCGGTCTCCTGGGTCTCCCATAGTGTTCACTGTTTTTTTCTCAAAACTCCACTCATTACAGGACTGAGTATTGACTTACAGGTCGGAGGGAGGAACAAGTGAACACTGCAGGGGACCCAAGAGCCTGACAGTCTCGAAGTGTTGGCTTCCCTTAGGACTCCAGACAAGGATTTCTTGTGAATAGAGCAGTGCTTGCAATGGGAAAGGTATGTATTCACTTGCTTCTTTTCTAGATATGGCTTTGGAATTGTGATGGATAATGACAGGTAGACATGTGCACTGCCAAAAAATTTGTTTAGTTTCGTTTTAAATTCGGATTTGCGTTATTTCGTTTTTCGGGATTCGGGTGTGAAAGTCAATTCGGATTCGGACGAAATTCGTTAGCGGTAGTTCGTTCGCACGTTCATTTCGTTTTCGTTTCTTATTCGTTTCGTTCATTCGTTCGTTCGCAGCAAAGTGACATTTGAGGGGGAAAAATTTTTTTCTTCTACGAACGAACCGAATAAGAACCGAAAACGAAACGAACATTCGAACGAACTACCGCTACCGAATTTCGGAAATGGAAATTCGGATTTGTTTGCATTCGTTCCGAAAATTCGTCCGAATTTCGATTCGGAACGAAACGAATCGCACATGTCTAATGACAGGATCATTTTAAGCCTTAGCTCGTGCACCATTTGAGACTCACCTCCCTGTGAAGGGAAACCTGTACAAAGGTGCCTTTGCTGACTCTAAACATTGAAATCCCTAGAGCTATTGTCCTAATCCTTTCTTGGAACAAGCATGCAGCCAGTAATGCCTGAATTCTCATTCAGCAGCAGTGGCATTCACTTATTTACTAGGTATGGCTTGTAAAAGAGGTGCCAGCAATGGGAAATATATGTATTCACTTGCTTGCTTTTAAAAGTCTCTTCCAAAATAACCCCAAACTTCAATAGGTAAGGTAGGGCAGTGCTCACCTCCCCTACCCTTCCAGGCAAAACAACAGGTACACTTTAATCCATATTCCAGCAGAGAGCACAGGGTAATATGCACAGCAGTGACAGTTATTACATTTTAATGCAACCTGAGTGACTATTAACCTGAGATTTTCCATAGAGAACCCACCCCCCCCCCCCACCACCTCCCTGTTCCCTGAATGATATTTCACCTGTCACCGCTCTGTGTGTTATCATAAGGCATTGAAAGTCTTATACACACTCGGCTCAACCCAGTTGCAGTGTTTGGTTTGAAATGTCAGTCTTGGGTGAATGCCGTTGGCCTAAATCCCCCTTGACCTCATATATGTGATGAATTTCATTGTTAGCTGTTATTAAACTAGGCAAGGGAGTCTCTCTGCTTCTGCAGTCTTCTACTTAATGTTAAAACCTTCAGGAAGGAGAGTGAGACCCACTTGTAATGGGCCGAGCTGGAAACTTTGGTAGGGAAATTTCACTGCCGGCCCCAATATGATATACAGTAACTATATGTTGGGTGAGTTAACCCCACGACATCCACAAAAGACTAAAATATTAGCCTTAGGTGGGTCCCGCTCAGTATAACTGTGGGGGGGTGGTGAAATAAATATTATACCAAGATAAAACAGTGTTTGTGCCCACAGCAGCCAAATAAATGGTTGAATGAAAGCAGATGAATACCCAGATAAAGCCATATTTACCATCTTGCAGGGTTGGCAAAATAAAAAGTAACAGACCTCGCCTGGAGAAGATGCTGCTCTGGGCTCCTTCCAGGGATGCTCACATAACCAACAGCCCAGGTACTTAGTCATGTGATCTCTGCTGAAGAAATAAATCACAGTTCAGACTGGCTAATCCTTACATTTCAGCAGAGAATATGTGACCAAAGAACTAGGCAAGTGACCAGCACTGGAGGGAGCCTGGGGCATTCTGTTCTCCAATAAAGGTATTTGAGCTCTCCTATTTTATTGTTCATGTGTCTATTCCATAGCTGTATGACCATATCTGAGTACTGATCTGCTTTGGAAGGTTAGAAAGCTTGAATCTCTTTGATTTTTGGAAGTAATAACTCTAGTATTCTTGAAAGTAAACCTTCCTGAGGGGAACATGGAGGAAGCATTGGTATTGGGGCAGCCAAAATGACAACCAGGCAACTGGCATTTGCAGAATAAGTTATCCACAGCAGTCTACACATTCCTCTCAGGAAATGCTTCCTTTTAGGGTGTCTTTTTAAAGGGGAAAAAAAGCAATTTTCTGACCTGAAACAAGATTTGTAAAATGCATCCTGTCAATTTACTGGACATGTGACAGGTTCTCTTGTTTGATAACTGATAGGCTGAAGCCTCAGGAAGAATCTGGTAATGCTGGACAGAAATCATATTATAATGCTCTGTGTAGTAATAACTATTATAATTCTCTGTGCTGGGTTTCAAGGCTCTGCAGGTCGCTGTGCTAATAGGTCGGTGTCACGAGCTGTGCTCCGCAGGGGCGGGGACTGTGTGAGCAAACGCCTTGACACGATGCTCCACTCACACACCTGGGGGCGCTGCTGTAAGGTTGCTTCCCTGGGAGTGGGGCTCCGCTGAGGGGGACATCACTGTCTGGGCCTGTGCAATGACAAACAGCAGCATGTTAGGGGAGAGTGACAGGAGAAAGAAGAAAAACAGCCATGTGACTTGAAAGTGCAGAAACCAATAACATGCTGGTGTTTGTCAGTAACGGTCCGGGGCTTTGCATCTGCCAGTTTTTGGTCAGCAGCATCCCAGGGCAAAATCCTGGGACCACGACCTTGATTAGATCAAACATTTTCCCATCCCACTTCAAATGAGCCCCCACCGCCACGAAGTTAGAGGCAGCCTCAAAAAGTCCTAATTGGTCAGTCCACCCAAACTCATCTTGCAGTTTTAGGTATATGCTGGGGAATCAAACTATTTAACAGTTTCTTATGTCTCTCTGGGACTTTTGTGGAGAGGTCTGCACATTTGTGGCTTCTATTACACAGGGGGCACACCATATGGTACACTACATACTGTACATGCGGCTTACACTATATTTAGTTTGATTTGAGTTGTTCTGCTTTGTTTCTAATTGCAATATCTGACATATATACAGCAAAAAAGGGCACTCTTTCTAATATCCTACATCAAATATTAATTAGAAATTTGGCACAAAGAGGAAAAGAAAACCAAGACAACGATTTTCACCTAATCTTTACAATAAGTGAACTGAGTACCCACTGATAAACCATATCACATAGCTTTTAAAGGAACACTCCACTCAAGATAAAACATAATGCCAGTATGACATATATAATTATATGCTGTCCGTTTCTTTTTTTCCATTTTGTGACCTGCATAAGTGCCTGTACAATAAATGATCTCTTTCCGACAGCTATGTTACAATATACCATTAAAGCTGTTCCTTGATGAGAGAGGGAACTCTGCAGGATGTCACAGTTAGGATTTAGATCTTGTTATGGATGAAATCATCAGAAAATAAGCATTTGTGCAAAGGAATCCTGTATTTTCTCTAGAGTTCCCTTTTAACATCACATATTATGCATACGCACGGGTAGCACAGCCCCATCTCCTGAACAGTGACTTGATTAACGTGACAACGTCAGTAAACTCGCATCACGTTAACATGAAATTACCGTTGAACTAAATGCCGATCAGAGGTTTTATCTGAGCTCGGTAAACCGGGCTGGTTCTTGCTGCTGCGCTTTAAGAAGTTCCCCAGTTAAAATCAATATTTAATTACTGTAATCTGGCAAAGAATGATTGCCTATAAATTGTAGTCTTGACCGCAAGACAGGTCACCCTATTTAGATGCCGGGGGAGCTCTGCCTGTTGGTGGCCCAGCTGGTTTATGATTGGTTGGCCTTCAAGGCCTTCAATTACCCTTCTGTCCAGCTCATGAGATGGCCAGTAGTACCCAGAATGTCCTAAAGTACTTTACTGGCCTACAAGCCCAGTGATCTTCTGCTACATTAACTTACAAAAAAATGGTATCCTCAGAATTTAGCCAACAAACCCTTAAAAGAAAACCATGGGCCAACCTTTTTTGCCCATAGTTATCTTCAGAGTCACAGCAGGACATATACTAATGTCCTCTGGTGACCCAAAACTGAGTATACAGTGGGCTATTGGCAGCGGGGACGGATCCTGGCAATCCTGTCAAGATCCAGCCGCTGGCTAAATGACAGCGGGCTCTGACTATCTAGAGACAGAGCCAGCTGTGCCCGCCCCCTTCCTGTCCATCCCTCTAGTCAGCGCTGGAGGATCGGAGAGGGGAGGGGGAAATCCCTGCGGGAAGCGATGTCTTACAGTCACCACTCTCTGCAGGGAAATGATCGGGAACTGAGCGATCAGCGGTATGTGTTCGCTCAGTTCTCGATCAATAGAGCAGACCTGTAACAGCTTCAGTGTCACAAGTTGGCTTAAATTATGGGGATGAGTGTATTTCACTCTCCCCATAATTCCTCTTTAAATGTATGTAAAGCCAAAACCTTTTTTATTCATTTTGGATGGAGTCGGCAAGACTTAGAGCCCCTCTTAAATTTGTTATTACTGTCTGGCCCCACTGTGCAAATGCACAGTCTGTGCTAGAACTGGTGACCATTTTCTCTGGTACAGAAAGTGATGGGAAATCCAATTTTTTTTTAGTTCTCATGGGAGCAGGAGACGAAGGAAAATCTTCCAACCTGGCATCTATTCTGATGACAAATGTCTAAGAGGGGATTCTCTCACTTCCTGTTGTGTCTCTGGGACAGGATATAAAGGGAGATCCCCCCAATGGGACAGAGACAACAAAGAATAAACCAACCAAAGGGGTTTTAATCCAAAACAACAACAAAAAGAGTTTTGGCTATACATGCACTTTGAAGTAAAGCTATGGTAATTCAAATGTTTACAAATTCTAAATAAGCAGTTTAAAAGCTTTAAAGTGGACCTTTACCCCCTTTCACTAAAATCTATATCAGCATTGATGAATTGAAATCATCTTACATCTTACAAACTCTCAGTAAAAATACATAAGGTTGTCAATCTTGCCTAAGGGTGGGAGTGGACCCCTCATTACCCCCCTCTCTCTCCACCATCTACACCCTTGACACCAGTGATTATTATAGCTGCCTACCCTTACATAAAGGTTTTTGAAAAATGATCCACCCCTCGGTCAAACATTGCTAGGGGTGCCACTGCTCCCACAAAGCAGCGCTGGCTGAGCAACCAATTACCAGGTCAAAAAGTCACATGGTGGCTAGGGATCTTTGGCCTAAAAGCTGACCTTTGGGCACAAAATCTCAACTCAAAAGCCACAACGTATATAGATCCACTTTGTGTGCACCAAATGCCTTTGCAGACCCACATATGAGCTTGTAAAAGTAGTCTTGATTTCATCACTGTGAGCCTTGGGAGGGACCCAACAGCTCCCACCCACTAAAGGCTTCCTGCATAAAACTGCAGGGGGTGAAGACAAGACCATTCTTCCTGGGAGAGAGAGCAGCAGAGACTGGTCTTTCTGGTCTTTATTACAGGAAGCTCTAAGTTTCACACTGGATTACTGCACAGATCTGGAAGAAATACACCAAGATCCAAGGAAGAATACACATGACTCTTGTACAGTAAACTCCTAGCACCCATGGGGATTGGTAGATGCCGGATAACTGTAGTTTCTGGTTGCTTTACAGTTACTATTAGATCTCAAGCAACAATCCCTTCTCTCTCGCCCCATTTATCTGCTGGCTAGATTCTGCTATTGGCTATTTCAAATTGTCATTGCCAATAGCAGGCTGGCTATTGTACATGCCCACTGCCTGTTGTTTACATTCACCTACCAGCTGAGGAATCTAGCTGTTGGCTGCAGCAAGATGTAAACTGAAAATTTTGTTAGCAACGTAATAAATTTAGTTGCTAACAAATTTTTTTTAGTGTGCACATGTCTATCAAGCAACTGGCAAAGAAAATTAAGGACATAGTATGTCCTCTATTTATTTTTTCTGGTTGCTTGAATGCCGGATATTGGGGAGATTACTGTATTTAGACAATGTATGCTTTTCCTGGAGTTTACCTTTAAGAAAGCTCTGAGCAGGCTCTCTTGGAACTTACAAAAGCCTTTTTCAGTTGACTTAGTTGGGCAAATGAATCACCAAAAGGAAGGTCAATATCAGTGGCAGTGGAGGCTGCCTTAGTGACATGAAAATGACAGTAGGCATTAGCCATGAAGTAAGAGAAACTCCGGCCATAATAACACAATGAAACTAAATCAGAGAGGGGCACAAAAGAGGCTTTTCTGACTAATAACCTCAGGCATCTTGTGGTGTCAATGCTTAGACAGGACTATTACTTGTAAATGGTTAAAATGGAGTATAGATTCCTTTTAAGGATACATAGATTAAGTTCAATTAACCTTCCCTTGCCGCTGATGTCCTCCGTGCCCCTTATTAATTGAGTTGCCATGGCTAAACTCATTCCAGGAAATCCTCTTTTGTGAACCGGTGCCCAAAACTGAACTGCATGTTAAGGATGAAGCTGTACTGACGCTTTGTATAGGGCAAATTAGGTCTCCTGCGTATGGGCCTGATTTGATCTAAAAGGAAATGAAGAAGAACAAGGATGAATCTCTATGGTAGGGATGAATTGCGGGATCGCGTGAGAGCAATGCATGAACCAAATGTGATCCCTGAGCCCATCTGCCAAAAACTGTACTGTACGCATAGAACATCTAAATAATGCAGCTTCCTATTCCAACAAGCATTATTCAGGTCAGCACATGCGCAGTCATCTTTTTTATATCTGCTGGCAGCCATCTTGGTGATGGACGCCGGCAGAGAGAGGGGGGGGGACGTTCACCGGCGGGATAAGGTATGCCACCGGGTCCCCTCGTCTCTCTCCTGCAACTGTCGGGCTCTCGGTCCATGACCGAGTGCCCGATTTTTTAGAAGGGGTGACACCAAAATGACTCAGTCATTTTGGTGTCACTCCTCCAATGATGTAACCCGGACGTGGGCCGCACCCCCTGCACCCCCCTTGTGACGCGGTTAGATGGACCCAAAAACGTTAGAGAAAATCACATCAGCATAATTTCCGACACTGGACTCAGTAGCAAACCACACTCTACTGTATGTATGCTGAAGACTGGGTGCAAGTATCCGTGGGCACATAGTCCATATTGTCAGGATATAATTTGGTTGTCCATGCTGGTGTTAATGCAAAAGCTTTAGGCCCCCCTCAAATTGCTGCTCTGGCAATTTGGGGTGTGCTACTACATGCAGGGTATGTGTGCGGTATTTTACGTAATATTTCACTAAGGTTCCCTCGTCACCTCCTCCCATGCTCGCCTCCAGGACTTCTCCAGAGCCTCTCCCATCCTCTGGAACTCCATACCTCAATCTGTCCGCTTATCTCCTACTCTGTCCATCTTCAGATGATCCTTGAAAACTCAACTCTTCAGGAAAACATATCCTACCTCTACATAATAGCTGTCCTGTTTACTTCTTCCATTAGCTCATCCCTCACAATTAATGTATTTGTAGCATGTGCTTCGCCTTCTAGATTGTAAGCTCTCAGGAGCAGGGCGCTCTTAACCCTCCTGTATTGAACTGTATTGTAACTGAACTGACTCCCTTCATTTAGTAAAGCACTGCACAAACTGTTGGTGCTATATACATCCTGTATAGTTATAATATAAATAATAATAAGGCAGCCTATTCAAAAACAGCACAAAAAACTGGACATGCCCATTTTTTGGAATACGCTGCACTACAATGCGCTGAAATGCACAGTGTTGAGATGCCCTGGAATGGTGCATTGGGACATTTATTTTGAATGGTACCTCAACACACTGCTTCAGAGATAGCGTGGCGGCAACACGTATGCAACTCATAGGTGTGAAGCGAGCCTATATACAGTACATCAGGCTGTGTATTTCTTTTAATACAGGGGAGTATTTTTCTGGTGTTAGAAGCTACAGACTGACACTGAATGATAATCAGATGATGACACTCATAATCAGATGATCTGTAAAGCACATTTGGGGTGACACAGATCAACCAATTGAACTGGGATCTTTTCAATTGGTTGAATGTGCTTTACAGATCATCTGATTATGAGTGCCTTATTATCACACATCACTTAGGGGGGGCAGACCTGATTGGCTGCTCATCAAATATCAAGAGCTTTGACAACCAAAGCCATTAACGGTCAGCTTGCACCCCCTGTAAAATATAGATGGCACCTCTGCAACAAAGATTGTCATTTCTGACCTGTTCATCCTTCCTAGCGCAACAAAATAAAATATTAATTTTAATTTTAACTGGAGGTCCCCTTTCAGAGGCATCGCAAATCTTCAGCAGCTGGCGTTTGGCAGACGATATACAACCCCCGTGAGGAACAGAAAACAAGTCATTGTCTTTATGATTTTTTTCATAAATGAAAAGCGAGCGGCCAAAATGAATCTGAAGCAGGGTTTAAATCAATTAGGTGGAACAATGTACACAAATTCTGCATACCAATGTACGTGGCGCAGCCAGCAAATGGTCTTAGGGGAATAGACTGGAGGAAAAAAAATTGCATTGTTTTGAGAAAAAATAAATTCTCGGCTTACTGGAAATTAAATATAAAGCGCGTCAGGGATGAGTGCAAGCAGAATGGATGATTATGAGTCATGAAATGTGCCGATATACTGCAATTTTAAAGCAAGGCACTGAATAAGGCAGTAAAAATGATAACATGCAAGTGATCAAATTTAAATCTACATCAGTTTACAGCAGTCATCAGATTTAGAGACGATCGCCATGGGTGACGGCACTTAAAGACCAACTCCAAACTACCACTTCGCCACTTAGCTCCCCCCTAACCCCCCGAATTTCCCTTGCATTCATTTTTATTTATTTTTTATATCTACCACTTGCAGATTTCTACAGGCTTGTCACAAGCCACCTTCTTTAGCAGTGATACAAGGAACACCTCTGTGAATCACTACACTGTGACTGCAAGATGCTGAAGTGACGTTCCCTCAGAGCGCAGTCCATGAACCACTGCACTCACAGTATCTACTCAGTATTCTGAGCTGAATGATACTGGGCATCATTTAACCCAGCAAGCTCAGGGCATCTTGTGGTGGAGAAGAGGCACTGTGTAGCACAGAGATGAAAAGGAGGTGAGTATTGTAGTCAGGCTGCTTTTCGTTTTTTTATTCCTTCTTGCGGACATTTAAAGAAAAAGACTGAGCCTGGATTTAAGCCTAAAACTAGCCATACAAGTGGCAATTTTCAGTCAATTTTAACCACTTTCAAGCCACTAGGAATCACAAAAACCATTTGCAGGTAATCACCAGAAAAAAAATTACTGCCACAAATTTGACCAGCCACCTAAATTCAGTCGACTGTGAAGTTGAAAATAGGAAGGTTATTGAGACATTGAAATGAAAAGAGTTTAAAGTGGAAAAAATGATGGCAATATTGTTCTAAGCAATTTGTCACGTTTGATCAGGGCAATTTAATCCCATCTCTTTTCTATCTCCATTTATGTCTTCAATTACTGTACAGTGTCGACAAAAACTGGATTGAAAGATTGATTTCGCTCTCAAATTCCCTCATGTATGGCCAGATTTAGGTTGTCCTGATATTGATCAGATAGGACTAAGAACTTGGTAGGGGCCATATAATCAGTTTGATTGATTGTTCCATTGTTAGCTGTTTAATCATGTTACTCTCAAAGCTAGAGATTGGCATTGGGTAAAAAAATTGTGCATAATGGAGTTCTCCTTTAAATAATCCTCAAACACCCCTAATCCTGTCCTTTCTCTTAGCGTTCCCTTCTTCTTGATCTCACCCATTACCGCCATCTCTGATGAAATGTAAAACTGAGCACTCTTCCCACCAGGTGTTTGTGAGGAACTCTCCAGAGGATGCTTGATGCTTCCTTACTGAAGCTTTTTCCAGGTTAATTACATGATATAGCAGCAAAATCAATCAATCAAGTTTGATTTCATGCCATGGAAATCTAAAGGAACAGTGAATGATTAACCTCTAAATGGTATGCAAGAACTATGAGGATTACAGCAAAAAATGAGGACAGTGATGAAAGGTTTATTTCCTATAACCCCCTCCATTGTTGTACTGTCTCCCCACCTCCTGCACTCTCTCAATCCCTTTTCTGCCTCTCCCACCTCCTACAGTCTCTCCATCTCTTTTTTGCCTCTCCCACCCCCTACAGTCTCTCCATCTCTAGTCTGTCTCTCCCACCTCCTGCACTTTCTCCATCTCTTTTCTGCCTCTCCCACCCCCCACAGTCTCTCCATCTCTCCTCTGTCTCTCCCACCTCCTGCACTTTCTCCATCTCTTTTCTGCCTCTCCCACCCTCTACAGTCTCTCCGTCTCTTTTCGGTCTCTCCCATCTCCTGCACTGTCTCCATCTCTTTTCTGTCTCTTCCACCTCATGCACTCCCTCCATCTCTCTCTTACCTATCCCACCTCCTGCACTCTCTCTATTCTTCTTCTGTCTCTCTCTTCCACATCATGCACTCCCTCCATCTCTCTCTTACCTATCCCACCTCCTGCACTCACTCTATTCTTCCTCTGTCTCTTCCACCTCATGCACTCTGTCCATCTCTCTCTTACCAATCCCACCTCCTGCACTCACTCTATTCTTCCTCTGTCTCTTCCACCTCATGCACTCTCTCTATCTCTCTCTTACCTATCCCACCTCCTGCACTCACTCTATTCTTCCTCTGTCTCTTCCACCTCATGCACTCTCTCTATCTCTCTCTTACCTATCCCACCTCCTGCACTCACTCTATTCTTCCTCTGTCTTTCTCTTCCACCTCATGCACTCCCTCCATCTCTCTCTTACTTATCCCACCTCCTGCACTCTCTCTATTCTTCCTCTGTCTCTTCCACCTCATGCACTCTCTCCATCTCTCTCTTACCTATCCCACTTCCTGCACTTACTCTATTTTTTCTCTGTCTCTCTCTCTTCCACCTCATGCACTCCCTCCATCTCTCTCTTACCTATCCCACCTCCTGCACTCTCTCTATTCTTCCTCTGTCTCTTCCACCTCATGCACTCTGTCAATTTCTCTCTTACCTATTCCCCCTCCTGCACTCACTCGATTCTTCCTCTGTCTCTTCTACCTCATGCACTCTCTTCCATCTCCCTCTTACCTATCCTACCTCCTGCACTCTCTCTATTCTTCCTCTGTCTCTCACAACTCATGCACTCTTTCTATGGTACTTCTACCTATCCCACCTCCTGCACTCTCTGCATCTCTCCTGTGCCTCCCCCACCTTCAGTACCTTCTGCATTCTTCCACTGTCTCTCTCACCTTATACACTTTCTCCATCTCTTCTTTGCCTCTCCCACCTCCAGCACTCTATCTATTCCTCCTCTGTCTCTCTCATATCTTACACTCTCTCCATTTCTCCTCTGTCTCTCCCACCTCATACACCCTCTTAATCTGTCCCATGTCTTTCCCATTTCCTGCACTCTCTGCATCCCTCTCCTGCCTTTTCCTTCTCCTGTGTTCTCTATTCCTCCTCTGTCTCTCCCCCCTCCTGCACTCTCTCCATCTCTCCTATGTCTCTCCGACTTCCTGCACTTTTTGTATCTCTCCTCTGCCTCCTACGCCTCTTGCACTCTCCCTGTTCCTCCTCTGTTTCCTTCATCTTCTGCATTCCTTCATTCTCTCCATCACTACTCTGCCTCCACCACCTCCTGCAACTAATTTCTTTCTTCCCTTCCCAACCTATCAAAGTATACTCATATTTCTTTTGTCTTCCCCACCTCCTGCACTGTTTTCTTCTCTTCTCTGTCTCCTCAACCTCCAGAATTCTTTTCTTCGATTCTCTGCCTCCTCCACCTCCTGCACTCTTGTCTTCTCTTCTATGTCTCTTCCACCTTCTGCACTCTTTCTTCTCTTCTCTCTTCTCTGTCCCCACCACTTTCTGCACTCTATTCACTGATCTTCTATCTCTCTTACCTCCTACACTCTCTCTATCCCTCTTCTGCTCCCCCACCTTCTGCAATCCCACTATTTCTACTTCATCTCTCTTACCTCCTGCACTTTCTCCATCTCACTCTGGTGCCCTGTATCTCCTACCCTCTCTCTGTGCCTTCTCTGAATCCCTGCCTCCATCACTCTTTCCACCTCTCCTCTGTCTCCTTCCCTCACCTCCTGTACTCACTACATGTCTCCTCTGCTTCTTCCACCTCCAGCACTCTTTCCACATGTCCTCTGTCTCCTTCCCCCCTCTCTGTATTCTCTCTATGTCCCCTCTGTTCTCTCACCTCCATTACTTTTCCCACATCTCTTGCCCCCACCTCCTGTACTCTCTCCATGTCTTCACTGCCTCTGTCACCTACTACACTGTCTCCTCCTCACCTTTGTCTCCATTATCTTCAGCACTAAAATATAACAATGGATGCTTGGTTTTATCTCACACATTTTTATTGCATAACAGCTTGCCTAAGCCCTTTTGTATTGTACAATGCAGTCAAGGTACACAGCTGGTGTGGTAGCATCAAAATAAGGGATGCACAACAAGGCTGATTGATATTAATGTGCTACAATGCTTTGGCAAAATACATTTCTCAACACACAGTGGTAAACTGACAGATGGAATCTAAGATATGCTGATATCTGTGGGCACCTGTGAAATATAACAGATACGGATAACAACTGCAGCAAATTATTTTATACAGATAATTCTTATAATGGAGGGAAATAGAGCGATGGGCAGAAACTGCAGACAGCGTATTTATCACAAATGCAAAAATAGTAAGAGGCCCGGATTACCCATAAGAATGTAACATCCTGAACAAATCCCAAAGCCCACCTTTCCACAGTCCATTCCCCCTCTATTAAAATGGTGGTCTTACCTGGGTGGAGAAGGTTTCTGCTCTGCATCAGCAACAGGGCAACAAAACTGGTGCAAAACCGTCTCATTCCTGAAAAAGATATAATAATTCTTTGAAATACCACATACATCAATATTTTTCATTCAACCAGAACTTATTGCTGATCTGTATTAATATTAACACTTTTCTGTAAATGCTACATACTTTTGTATCAATGTTAAAAACTCAATAAAATTATTTGAAAAGAAAAAAATACTCTGCACTGCTGGAGGACTCTGCTCCTTCCTCTAACTCTCCTCTCCTGAAATACTCTGCACTGCTGGAGGACTCTGCTCCTTCCTCTAACTCTCCTCTCCTGAAATACTCTGCACTGCTGGAGGACTCTGCTCCTTCCTCTAACTCTCCTCTCCTGAAATACTCTGCACTGCTGGAGGACTCTGCTCCTTCCTCTAACTCTCCTCTCCTGAAATACTCTGCACTGCTGGAGGACTCTGCTCCTTCCTCTAACTCTCCTCTCCTGAAATACTCTGCACTGCTGGAGGACTCTGCTCCTTCCTCTAACTCTCCTCTCCTGAAATACTCTGCACTGCTGGAGGACTCTGCTCCTTCCTCTAACTCTCCTCTCCTGAAATACTCTGCACTGCTGGAGGACTCTGCTCCTTCCTCTAACTCTCCTCTCCTGAAATACTCTGCACTGCTGGAGGACTCTGCTCCTTCCTCTAACTCTCCTCTCCTGAAATACTCTGCACTGCTGGAGGACTCTGCTCCTTCCTCTAACTCTCCTCTCCTGAAATACTCTGCACTGCTGGAGGACTCTGCTCCTTCCTCTAACTCTCCTCTCCTGAAATACTCTGCACTGCTGGAGGACTCTGCTCCTTCCTCTAACTCTCCTCTCCTGAAATACTCTGCACTGCTGGAGGACTCTGCTCCTTCCTCTAACTCTCCTCTCCTGAAATACTCTGCACTGCTGGAGGACTCTGCTCCTTCCTCTAACTCTCCTCTCCTGAAATACTCTGCACTGCTGGAGGACTCTGCTCCTTCCTCTAACTCTCCTCTCCTGAAATACTCTGCACTGCTGGAGGACTCTGCTCCTTCCTCTAACTCTCCTCTCCTGAAATACTCTGCACTGCTGGAGGACTCTGCTCTTTCCTCCATCTAATTCTCCTCTCCTGAAATACTCTTTATTACTTGATGACTTTACCCCTTCCTCTGTCTAAATCTCCTCTCCTGTACTACTTGGGGACTCTGCAGCTATTATTCTTATACAGTCATGGCCAAAAATATTGGCACCCTTGCATTTCTGTCACATAATGCACCACTTCGCGCAGAAAATTGTTGCAATGACAAATGTTTAAGCATTCTCATGTTTATTTCTTTTGTTTGTATTGGTTTGACATGAAAAAGTGGAGAAAAAAAAGCCAAATCTGACACATTCCACAGAAAACTCCAAAAATAGACTGGACAAAATTATTGGCACCCTCAATTAACATGTGGTAGCACAGCCCTTGGAAAAAATAACTGAAATCAATTGCTTCCTGTAACCATCAATGACTGTATATTATATAACCCTGACATATTCCACCATTCTGTATAGAACCTGCCAGTATGTATTTGCGTTGCATACTCCAGTCCAGTGCACTGCTGGGAATCGAACCCGAAACTACGCACTGCAAAGTCATAGTGATGACAAGCACTAACTAATTGTTCAGGAAAAGGGACGCAGGGAAGGGGTAGATGCTGAGAGCCCAGCGTGTGGGTCTGGACTGCATGTCCCCTCGGGGGTTAGAGAGGTCACAGGGTGACGAAGTACCATTAGCGTAATAATAGTGCGCAGGGCAGTGTGAGCTCACTTTGTCCATGTCCTCCGTCCTCCCAGCTGCGTCCTGCTCTGTAATTAAATCTAATTTCTGTAACTCAGATTCTAATGAATAAATGACACCTCTCAGCTCCTTTCATCAATCAGAAGAGCAGCTCCTCATCTAGACACTTTTCAACTGTCACCTTACGTGCTGTCACCATGCCCTGCGCTCACCGTGGTACTGTGACCCCTATAGCTGCCAGTCAGTGCTCTACTGAATAATAGTAATCTCTGGCAGTCTCATATAACATGTATCCATGTCTATGACTTTCCTGAAGCATGCCCCAGTCTCCAACCACTCATATAGCATGTTTGCAGTCTCTGACCACCTCTTGTAGCATGTCCTTAGGCTCTGACCATCTCTTGTAGCATTCCCTTGGTCTCTGTCCATCTCTTGTAGCATTCCCTTGGTCTCTGACCATCTCTTGTAGCATTCCCTTGGTCTCTGACCATCTTTTATAGTATACCCATAGTTTCAGACCATCTTTTGTAGCATGCCCTTGGTCTCTAACGATCCATTTTCTAACCAACCATTTTGAATGTCTGCAGTCTCTGAATGCTTTCTGTAGCATTACATTTGATAAAAAAATATTATGTGCAGTCTTTTAGTGATGTGAGGGGCCACACTGGAGACCCCTTATATCGGTTAAGTTAACCACTGCTTCTGCGACAGTCACAAATTGCACTATTAATCTTGTAGTATGGATGCATCACTGCACTCAGCAGATCAGGAATGTTGGAATTAAGGAAGCCTCTCAGCTATTTCTGTGAATTCTCTCTGCAGCCAGCAGCATACAGTAAGTCTCAGCACTGAATCTGCATTCTACTCCAACCCACCCTCAGTCAGCATCATTGAGGAGCTGGCATCACAGAGTCAGCACCCCAGAGATTATACCAGAGAAAACTGGCACACAGCTCCCCCCACACTGTCTGTGATTACCTAACAGAAAAATCCCAGGCCAAAGGAAACGCGGGAGAGTAGGTCATATGCTGATGAGAACAGACAGACTGCTTTTAGACCACTTTTAAAGGGTCAGTTCACCCTAAAGTGATATTAAACCTATAGGTGGAATGAGCCATCCCCTGGCTTCCTATATGTCTTGGGTACTCCAGCTATGAAATCTTCTTGCCATAATTCCTGTCCATCTGGGAGTTTTGGATGTTCTCACTCACCTTTGGGTGTTCAAGTGCCTCCTGTTACATTCTACATATTATAAAATTAATAAACAACACTGTAGGGATGGTGGGAACCCCTCATAATGGAACCAGCAGGTGTGCAGACTCAGGAACTCAGAACAGAGATGGTAGGAACCCCTTGAAATGGGCACAGCAGGTGTGCAGACCTAAAAACTCAGCACAGGGATGGCGAGAGTCCCTTAGAATGGGCACAGCAGGTATACAGACCCGTAAACTCAGCACAAGGATGGCGGGAGCCCTCATTATGGACACAGCAGGTGTGCAGACCAAGGAACTCAGCACAGGGATGGTGGGAATTCCTCATAATGGGCCCAGCATATGTGCTGACCCAGGAAATCAGCACAGGAATGGCAGAACCCCCAATAATGGGCACAGCAGGAGTGTGGACCTTGAACTCAGCACAAGGACGGTGGTAACCCCTCATAATGGGCACAGCAGGTGTGCAGAGCTAGAAACTCAGCACGGAGATGGTGGGAATCCCTCATAATGGACACAGTAGGTGTGCAGACCCAGGAACTCAGCATCAAGCTTTTACCAACAGGGTCCACGAGAGATATGAGACCCTCAACACCTCTCCAGCATTCACCAAAATTAAAATATTAAGTTTGGGTGGACTGTTCCTTTAAGTCCAGTTAAAAATTAAGCCATACTCGTGTGACTGAGTAATTGCAATATTTTTTCCTACCTAGTCTTCAATGAAAGTTCATTTGTTGGCCTTTTTAGTGCAGGACATTTATAACATTCCAGCAGGCTGAACATTTGTGCCCTTTCAGGTTTTTTTTAATTTTCTACAGTAAATGTTATTTATCACGCACAGTTACATAGTATTTACCCTACCTCTAACCAAAACTTATTTTTTTACACTTTGTACAGAAGAAAGAGTTTAGAGTTGTTTGTTGGTGAATTTTTGGCAAGCCATGGGTGAATGTGACATTTATAACCTTCAAATGTCCTCTGCATATTACATTGTCTATGTTTTGTTTTTATTGTAGTATATCTATAGGCAAAACTGCTGTTTTAGATACAGTAGGGAAGGGTCTGTTTTTATTAAAGGGTATCTATGGTCAAAACATTAACATAAATCTGTATTTCTATACTGAATTTCCATAAGTTCTATCCCGTTCCTAATAACCATATCCATCTATTCTAAACTGTAAACTTACTTATTGAAGATGCCCATAGGATGTACTTCCTCAATGCACTGGGATCACTGTATACACACTGTGATTTTGCAATTATGTAATCTCTATATATATAGAGATCTCTCTATATATAGAGATCTCTATATATATATAAAATCAGATCTTGTGGGTTATGGGGACTAATTATTTATTGCAGTTACAATTGCTAGCTTGAAGAATTATTCACTTTATGAATACAGACACTGTCAAATCATATCAGGATACCACATCTGGAATCTCATATCGAGTGTTTAGGATTTATATTTGGTTTTGCGGTGGGGCTACGTCAAAGCAACCTTCTTCATTAGCAAAAGTGTGGTTTTGATTTATGGACTATTCAGTTATAATAAGATCTTATGCTTCATAGTACAGCAGACCCTATTATATATGTCCCATGTGGGATCTTATGCCAGAAAGAAATGTAACAAAAGGGATTTCTTGATGTATTGTTATCTGTGTTTTTTTAATTTCTATTATATATGTCCCACAGTATTTCTTTTTTTTTATTTGTATATCTTTGGCTTTTTGTCTGTTTAAAACCTTTGTCATTAAAAACTATGACATTTGGACCTTGTTCCCATATTTCAGGTTTATGGTACCTTATAAGTAGGGAAAAGTTAGTCCCTCTGTCTGGGTAGATTGACACCTCCATTTGTACTGGTGACCATCGTCATGAAGAAAAAATGTGATGAGAAATCCAAAATAGTAGAGTTGTCCCCAGAACAGGAATAGAGGGGAAATCTTCCAATCAGGACACCTGTTCCGGAGACAACTGTCTCAGATGAGAATTTCCCTCATTTTGTCTCTTGGACAGGTAGTGAAGGGAAATCTTTGCCTGGTTCATTTTTGCTGTCTGTGAGGGATTTTCTCTCCTTCTCTTCCTGTCCCAGAGACACAACAGAAATTGACAGGAAATGACTCCAAATTTAGGAACGTTCACACCTGAAGCTGTTGTCACTGCAACAGGTGTACCCATCGGAAGAATGTACCTTCTATTCATGATCTGGTGACAACTGAAACATTTTGGATTCCAATCACTATGGGGCTGATTTGTAAATAATCTGTGCAGCATATAGTTGGGTAAATGCCATTCGCACAACATTGCTGCCACTAGATGGCACTAAAGAGCATAAGAAATTTCTGTGCTCCTCAACACCATCTAGTGGCGGTATGACATGCGAATGCTATATGCTGGGCATAAGATTTTTTACATTTAGCCCCTTTGTGTCTCGGCTACAAATAGAGAGGGTGAATATTCTCCCACACAGACAGCAATTAAAACCTGACAGAGGTTCCAGCCCTTTCCCACTTCATCCTAAACTAAAGAAAAAGTTTGGGCTTTAAATACACTTGTGTAAAGTTTATAAATGATCACAGCAAACAGTCAGATAGCACCTTCCACTGGTCTAACTATAGTAAACAGCTTCCTTCCAGTTAGTTGCTTTGGGTTACAGCTGATTCCTACTACCAAAATCCTATATGTAAAGCATTTCATTCAAAAAATCATCACATGCATATCGAGTCCTCACCCAAGATGGATCCTTTAATGCAACACAATTTAAAATGTAAACAAAACAGTATACATCAGCTATCCTTCCATCAAAATGGCACCAAGAGTCTCTTGAGAGACAAAATGGAGGTTGTCAGGTAAATCTTGATACTGGAGTCCCCCTCTTAAAATAAGAAGCGTATGAGGTTAAAATGGAAACCGCATCAATTGACCCAGCTCAGATAAAGAGGTCACGCAGACAGGTGCCCATCTGATTGTCTACGTGACCCGAGGAATGAGCGCAGCGAACCAATACAATATATTGGATGAGGGCCCTGTTGCCGTGGTGACCAGATGTACAATGTCATTATTCACACGGAGCCTCGGGATCTGTGCGGATGCATTGTGCTCTGCTGGGATCACATATATGTGTTTATTACACATTTTTCCCTCTGCCTGTTATTTCACCTCAGAGGTTTGGAGATGGCTGAGCTAATCTTCTTTAATTGCACATGGAGGTCCCAATGGTGCAGGGAGGAGGTTAATTAATGGCCTCAAGTCTTGACCTCTCTGTTGGAGGGAGGTGTGGGGGAGACAGAGAGAAAAAAACAAAAGTTATTTTTGCTTGCTGAATAAAATGGTATTTATTCGGAGTGTGAAACACGAGCTAAACGCAGCTCTTAGAATGCACTGAACCACTGGCGTTTCTACGAAGGTGAATTCAGGCAAAAACCAAACTTTAGACATAAATATGCAATATGAAAATCCAATCACAGGTGCTGCTATATAGATGCATGTTTTCAAAAAACAAAATAAAGGCACGTTTCTTGGGCCTGGAGTGTTAAATAAAGCCTTTCTCAAATTAGATCACACTTTATATGGGTGTTTGCCTTCCTCTGCATCATTCGCAAGCATAGAGCACTGCGGATGAGGACGTTTGTTTACTTAGGACCCATTTTGTTCTTTGTAGTGTGTTAACATTCAATTTGTCACACGTTAACATGCATAGCGTTAAGGCAGCCCATTCAAAATGACAACACACCCTAAAGGTGCCTAAAAATGCACCTTTTTGTGGAGCACAATGCACTATCGGGGGAATTTATCAAAACTTGTGCTGACAGAATCTGGAGCAGTAGCCCAGGGCAATCAATCAGCTTATCTGTTCAGTTTGTGCAGTTACGCTTTAAAAATGAAGAAGAGAAGCTGATTGGTTGCCATGGGCAACTGCTCCAGATTTGTCTTCTCCAGTTTTGATCAATTCCCCTCCAAGTGTTACCAAGCTTTGTGGTGCTGGTGCATTGGGGTGCAACTAAAAATTACTGGCACTGTACCTAGGGTTGCCACCTTTTCTACAAAAGAAACCCGAACTTTCTAGCACCACACAGGAATGTTTTTTGAGAGAGAGAGAGACAGCTAGGAGTGCGGGAGGAGATACAGCCAGGAGAGAAGATAGAGAAAGTCAGGAAAGAGCGAGGAGAGACAGCCAGGGGAGAAAGCAAGGAGAGACAGCCAGGAGAGACAGAGAGGAGAGAGATTCAGGGTAGAGAGCAAGGAGAGACAGCCAGGAGAGGCAAAGAGGAGAAAGAGGCAGGGGAGAGAGCAAGGAGAGACAGCCAGGAGAGACAAAGAGGAGAGAGTCAGGGGAGAGAGCAAGGAGAGACAGCCAGGAGAGAGAGCAAGGGGAGAGGAGAGACAGACAGGAGAGAGGAGAGACTGCCAGGAGGGAGAGAGAGAGAGAGAGGAGAGACGGGGAGAGAGAGGAAAGATAGGCAGGAGAGAGGGAGAGGAGAGACCGCCAAAGTAGAGAGCGAGGAGAGACAGACAGGGGAGAGATAGGAAAGACAGGCAGGAGAGGGAGAGGAGAGACAGCTAGAGATAGCGAGCAACACATCTGCCTGAAGCAGAACCCCTGTACTCTTCAACACTTATCTGCACTCTGTGTTTCAGACACCTCCTTGTTCCCCGAGGTCCAGCGTCGCTCTGCGCCCCGCGCCTACTCCATGCACTAAAGTTGAAACACCAAGACCTTGTGGTTGCCCCTGTCCGCCTGACATCGTGACATCTTGTGTCCGGGAGAGGTTTTCACTCACCTCTATGGAATCGCTGGCCCGGGCGGTTGTGCTGTCAATGAAGCTTCCACAGCATTCCAGGCCAGCAAAGAAGTGACTCCATTAAAATAGGTTTGTGGTTTGCTAGCGATCCTGTCGCTGGTCAGTTATTAAATACAGGATCGCTCAAGTGACATGGCCGCTATGAAGTCAAACCAGCAGAAGGGGAATTCTGACTGGTTGCTATGGGTTACTAGCAGTAACTAACTGCACATAAGAGCTCTTTATTAAAGGATATTTAAACTCAAGAACAAAAGGAAAAGGTTAATATATTGCAACTTCATACCTACCGACTTTCCCTGATTTGGAGGGACTGTCCCTCTTCTGGAGCCAATCCAATATTTATAACAAGGCTGCTGTTATATTTGCTGCCAATGATTATTTGCTTTTTGTATCACACTGCCGGAGCTGTCACTGTTTAAATTGTTTTCCTTTTTTTTTAACTTTATGTGGCATATACAATGTGTACACTCAATTTAGGTACCCGCACAGCAACACAGTGCTGGCATGCTGAGACCTGCGGTGGAATTCAGTGCACTGCAATAAAATGCAGCAAGTTTGCATTTTATTGCAGTGCACCAGCCCACAAAACCTGCATTTTGGTGTGAATGGGACACATAGAAAACAACTGTTTTCTATGTGTCCTTTTGGTGACCTGCGTTGAACCAGTAAAAATGCAGGTCACCCCAGTGTGTGTGAATGGGCCCTCGAAGGGGAATCATTGATATTTGAATTGCCAAACATTTGCCACACCGACAATAAAGATTACAGTATGTCCCATTTCCTAAATATGTTTGTGTATTATTTTGTTATCTTAATTATTTATAAAGAGCAGTTGAATATTTTAACCTTTTCAGCTAATTAACAGTATATTTTTTTTTATTAATGCAGAGATTATTAATAAAGAGATTGTTGGCTTTTCCATATGTGCATGTGTTGTAAATGTTTCCCTGTAATATTCTATGAGTGTGACATCCCCTCTATACACATACAAGTGGTAACATGACCACCCTCCAAAAGATATTCAACATATTGAACGGGATATTTTTCCATGCTGTTGTAGAAAAGCGCCTGCATGTTGGTCGCTGCTGTTATCTAACTGTCAAAAACAAAACCGTGTCTGCATCCAATTACCAGCCTCTCCACAACACAACATATTGATGGGCTGAATTCATTTTCTCCTAATAGGATGTAAGTAATAACAGCTATTAGAACAAATGACCAAGTGACGTCCCGTCATCGCCTGCAATGTCGTGATAAGCTGCCGGTAATAAATATAAGATAACGGCCGGCCTATGCATCAGATTCTGCCTCGGCGGTTTTGAATGTATGTCTAACATCTGACTGCCGGTATTGCTCCTGTCTCAAGCTGACGCGATCTGGGCAACGACAAATGCGTCAAATCTTCTCGCTAATCATAACTAATGTAGAACATTTTTTATGGCAGTGGGAGTGAGACTGAAAGGTGAAAAGGAACATTGGGTGGAACTACGATGGGTAGGTCTTACAGCTGAAGAGAATGTTAGACATGTAAGCTGCAGAAAAATTTTGTTCGGCTCGGATATTTTGTTATTTCGTGATTCGGATCCGAAATTCAATTCGTTTCGGGTTTCGGATTCGGACTAAATCCGAATTTTCCTTCGTTTTGGATAGGTTTACGAATATTCGTTGCAAATACCACCGAAAACCATAAACAGATATTATTACTAAAGCTGAAGCTCCTAAACCCGAATGGCATTCGGGAGTCCGAATTTCCGAATACCATTCGGGAGCTCCAGAAAGCAATACGGGTCTGGGAGCCGTATTAAAACTGAGGCTTCCAGACCCGAATGCCATTTGGGTCTAGGAGCCTCAGTTTTAGTATTATATGTATATATAGACTATATTGCCAAAAGTATTGGGACTCCGGCCTTTACACGCAACTGAACTTTAATGACATCCCAGTCTTAGTCCATAGGGTTCAATATTGAGTTGGCCCACCCTTTGCCACTATAACAGCGTCAACTCTTCTGGGAAGGCGTCCACAAGGTTTAGGAGTGTGTCTATGGGAATGTTTGACCATTCTTCCAGAAGCGCATTTGTGAAGTCAGGTACAGATGTTGGATGAGAAGGCCGGGCTCGCAGTCTCCGCTCTAATTCATCCCAAAGGTGTTCTATCGGGTTGAGGTCAGGACTCTGTGCAGGCCAGTCAAGTTCCTCCACCCCAAACTCGCTCATCCATGTCTTTATGGACCTTGCTTTGTGCACTGGTGCACAGTCATGTAGGACTTGATTGTCCCAATTTGGTCTAAAAAAATGAAGAGAAAGAGGCTGCTGAGCCACGGTAAGAGCCTGTTTTGTGGTCATTAAACAAGACAGATGCTGGTGACGGCCCCACATCAGATGATCAGTTCTTGTTATCAGACCATAGCTGCCGCGAGCTGCCCGCCGGCCTCCCCTGCAGGCTCTCCTGCTGTTTTTGTCCTCGTACAGGCTGCCGCTGATCTCTCGTCACTAATGAATCCGCAAGTCAGCCGTTCGTGACACAGATGTAAGCTGGCGATTGCCTTGCTGCTTCGGTGGATGGAGATGAAAATCCTTCCAACGGGCTATGCTGATGGAAACTAGCTAGGTCATACTATGCCTGTGAAAGAGCCACGGCTACCGCACTGCAATATACAGTATGTGAAGTGGTAAAGAAACCTAAATGACACACCAAAGAGCCACTTTTGTTATTCTACATTAAGCCTTGTGGCTGACCACCTCATTGTGAAAGGCTCGGAAGCCATAAAAGCCTCACATGGACCAGTAGCAACTAATTAATGTTGCCATGTTAGAGACGGCATCATGATCGCTGAGGTGTCTGTGCTCAGAGCACAAAAGACGCACATTTCTATCTCAGTTACCTGCTCACCAAAATGCAGGCAAAACCTAAACACCAGAGAAAGGGGGTTGCTGCTACAGTGAGTGATAACAGGAAAACCTTAGGACAAAAGCTGAACTATTAGGAAGTCGTAAAGGTCATTGGACACAAAAAGATTGTCTAGCTGTTGGTGAATCTTTTGTGAAGAACCCCTTCAGATGTATGCATTGCTTTAATGTGACACTACCACAGTGCATGGTGACACACAGCACCCAGTAGATGCCAACTCAGCCATTCTAAAGCACAGTGCAATGCACATGCTGTGTGTGCGGCATTAGAAAAATGGCTCCAAGTGCATTTTTTTGTCTCTTGCTGTAAGTTGCATTACAATGGGCTGCCTTTATGCATGGGGTAATGCACTGCAAAGAGGTCTGAATGGGCCCTTAAAGTGGAACTATGGCCTCTTATTGAACACAATTATATCCTGGAGCACTCAGTTATTAGTGCATCTGAGCTCACAGTTTTTTTTCTGGTGCCCCTGCAAAGTCCCACAAAATGCCTGTTGATCCTGCCAGAGAAGTCCACCTAATGCAGCTTCCTGCAATGGCGTGGCAATGATGCTGCACTGTCCCAGAATTCAGAGCAGAGTTGCCACTCTTATGTAGGCTGTGCCTGATGTACTACAGTGGAATGAGAAAATGTTGGAGGGGGCGGCTATCAGCATTGCCACTGCTGAGTCACAAGTCTGTAGCTTGTCAACCAGCATCTGACCATATCTAGTCCTACCCACTGCTTTCTGGGTGCACAGCACTGCCTCTGTTGCTGAAACCCTCCCACTGTGAGCTGCAGTGTCTAGGTTTCAGATTTTCGCATCAAGATATCCCTGTGACTCCAGAACACTCAATTGGCGCCCATGCCACTGTGTGCCGTGCCATCACACTCCCCGAGGTGTTTGAACTAAAGATGTAAAGCAGTCCCCCTCGTCTCCTTGGTCTCCATCAGGTACATGATACTACTTTATTCATCAAAGCATCCGAAGATACCAACCAATAAGAATCTTTCTTTTCTGTATACTGCGCTAAAAGACAGGAAGGCGGCATCTGATTGTGTAACATATGTAAGAACAGCTCCAGCTCTTTTTTTATTTTATTTATTTAGCATTATAAAGGACCCGCACTGCAAGCTTGTATGTTCAAAGCTTTACACTGCAAAGGCAGCTCAGCACCAAGGACAGCTCAGCTCTCATTCCTGTCACATTCCATCAGTGTGACGCTTGCAGCTGATGTACCCCCATCACACAGACACTCAGCGCTCCCAGAATCCTCTGCTCTCAGAGCGGACAACGTGCATGCCTGCATTACAAAGACGCTGCAGGAGGAAAGCTTGCTCTGTGCTTGCTGAAGGACGGCACATGACTGCAATGCATTAGCAGTCTCATCTCCCTCAAAGCGCTACAATCCAAATGATAATATGGTTACTGCAGCAAAGGAGATGATTCACACATAATTGTTTTGTTTTTTTTGCCTGGCTGTCATACTGATCTGCTGGCTGTAATACGGGAGCCACTGACCCGGCACAAGTATGTAACCATTGAAGTCAGAAATGCAGATTTGACTACCTATCCCAAGGTCAGTAATGTGGGAAGTACCAAATCCATTAGCTAGCAGCCAGGCAGAGCTCAGCATTATGGTTTTCTTTACCAGATCTCTGTTTCCCTATACGTTATCAGATTAGGACTTGGAGCTGAACTGCGGCATTCCGTTCAGTCTTGCACAGTGGTACCGCATCCTCTCCTGGACTAAGACGGGTTACTCTGATTTCACTGCACACTGTGAGCTTCTTACAATGTGCATTGGAAGATGCAACAAGTTAGATAGAGTCCGCCTCATTTCCTAAAGGAGGAAATCCACCATCATCTAGCCCTTTCGTACCCAACTGTCCATGGGCACCCCTTCCATCGATTTAATTCTAGTTCTTTCATTAATGGAGGCTCAGCATCACATGTGGGTATTACCTAGGGTGGTCTGCAAACAAATGCAGCCTGTCTAGGGATGTCTACTCCTTCAGAATGACATCTACCAATCAATCAATCAAGGCATTTTGATATTTGCATATTTCCTCCCCAAGTGCCATATCACTGCTTGTATAATGCTTGTATAATGTACCCTCCAAGAAGTTTACCCTCTAGCAGCTCTTGAGAAAGTACTGAGGCAGGATGCTGTGATGTTTTCAGGAAGTTATGTACAGAACCCTCCCACCAGCCATGATCTGTCTGCACTGCATTGAGAGCCACAGAGACCCAATGATGGCAAATAAAGTATGTAATAGGTACTAAGAGTTAGGTATATTTTAAAATGTCATTATTTTGTTGATGGGGATGGAGAGAGTAACCTGGGAAGGCGAAATGTAAGAACAATAAACTTAATAATTTAATATGACCTACTTAAAATATCTTTACTTTACTTCCTGACCTACAGATACAAAGAGAAAATCTATTAGAAGTGAGATAAATCATCTCCTTGACAACTGTCCCCATAGCAAGATTTCCTGTTCTAGTGACAACTCAAATCTGAGTCCAATTGGTCCTGAGTGACAATGGTCACCAGGACCAATAATAAAAAGGGTTAATCATCATAGTGTGTACACAGACAGCGAGAAAACCTCACAGAGCTTCTATCCTCTCATAACGCTGTCCAAAAACAAAAAACTAAAGTTTTGGCTTAACATAAACTTTAAAGACACTACTCCAAACTGACACTCCTGCCAAAGCATAAAAAGTAGAGCTCCTGCCCTAAAGAAAGTGCCACCCTGATTTCTCACCAGTGTCATGTGACCACATACTAAGGCAATGGTCACCTGATCGCAGCCAAAGAGAAGGATCAGAGTTCCAGCACAGCTTTGGCTGAGATCATGTGACCAAGTCAAATCTCGGACGTGTTTCGACTTAGTTCCCCAATGGACCTGTTGTGGTTTTTAGCTCTAGGGGCAGCTGAAAGACTGAAGCTTTTGCATGGCTGCCATATATCTTTGCCAACAAAGCATGCTGGAGCCAGTAGTGTTATTTATGTTCCATGGGACTTGTAGTACACCGGAACTATGCCTTTTGTAAAATAATGTGACCAGAGGGAGATACAGAAAATAGTACAGCCCCAGCAGTGCCTGCTGGGACTTTTAGTTCCTCGGCAAAAAATGCTGACTCTAGTAGTCCCTCAACAATATACTCTAAGTTTAATGAACCCACAGCGGTGTGTGCTGGGACTTGCAGTTCCCCAAAAATCCAATTTGGGGAATTGTGGTGCCTCAACAGTATATTCTGTAACTCACAAGTCCTCAGCAGGCCAACATGGCACCAGCAGTCATTACTGGAACTTTCAATTCATTAACCATACGTTCTGGAACTTGTAGTTTCATTACCTGGTGACAAATGGAAAAATATATTGTTCCACGGTTACACCAGCCCCACAATGACAATAGTGCACGCAGAGTACTACCCATCCCTTGTTCCTCACAGTAGCAGACTGAAGGATTGGGACACACTAACAACCTGTAAAGTATTCACACACGTTACAACCTGTATTGGTTCAGCTAGGACTGCACGCAGTGCAGAATCCAATGTACTCTCCAAGAAGCTTACCCTCTAATTGGTTTTCTTTCAGCAATTATTTTGCTTTGTTGTTGATTGCAATATTTGATATGCAGCAATTGCTAAAGACTCATCTCTTTAGGAAAGCCTATCACACTTCAAACTAACCCCTGAACTCTTTCTCAAACAATTCATCCCCACACAGCTACCTCCTCATGTATCACTTGCCCCTCCCTTCTAGATTGTAAGCTCTCACGGGCAGGGCCCTCCTTACCATCTTGTCTTGAATTGTATTGTGATTGTAATGTCTTCCTTGTATTGTAAAGCGCTGCACAAACTGTTGGCGCGATATATAAATCCTGTATAATAATAATAATACCACAATAAAGACCATGCCTGAATATATTTTAGATCATGTACAGGAGATTGTACAGATATTGTACAATACGATTGTAAAATGTGTCACCAGCCCTAGATTTACCCACTTAGAGCGAGGGCCTGCCTAAGCTGTCCATTCAATTTATATGCAATAGTTCTTGAAAGATCAAAAAGAGTTTGTACAGACAGATTGTACCATGTGCAGGCTGCTACAGTCTCAGCCCACTTTCAAAATCTGAAGCGTCACTTTGCTTTTATTGAGTTGTTTATGGACAACCCAACAGCTGCATGGCATCAGGTTACCTGCCGGGCAGAGCACCCTCATCTGCAAGCCAATCCAGCAGTCAGGCTAAAAGACTGCTGTACATCTTAGAAAAATAATATAACCGTTAATTTTAATAGTGTGCCTCATGAATAATAGACAGGGCACCTTGGATAAAATCCCCGGGACTTTATAATGCATGGTTTATGGATGACGATAAAAACCTGAAAATCCATCTTCCAATGCAGTAAAATCTGCTGCCAGTTCAGCATTTTCACCTTCAGCTTTGAGAAGGGAGACGGTCAACTGTTTCCTTCAACCCTTTAATACAATATATATCTATATAGATCTGTATATATATCTATATAGATATATATATATATACACTGTATGTGACATCAAAGGATAAACCCCCCCCCACACACAGTGCTAAAGTAAGGACTTACCTTAAATGATGCCTTCTAATCCGATCTTCTTCTTTCCTGTAGTTTTTGGCTGGGTGCGGGTCTCTGATCCAGCGCCGACTCCTCTGTACTCTTCTCTGCTGTTCCACGGTGTCTGTGCGGGTGCACGCTGCTCCATAGACTTACCTTGTGTCTCTCCTTGTCTCACCGGCTGAACATCTGAATTGCGCATGCGCCCGCCCCAAGATCCTTTGTGGCCGCCCGAGAAATTTTCAGATGCTCGGATGGGAGTGCGCGGCGGAGACACAGGTAAGTATTAACCCTTTCAATAAGTGTTTTTACAAAAAATAATTTTGCATATATCTTTATGCAAAAACAAATGATGGTTTAATAGCCCTTTAAATTGTATGTACAAAATGTAAAGCTCAACTCTTGGCAGATATAAAAGACACAAATTAATGGAGCTTGATAAGTATTAAAACATCATTAAATATATTTTTTTCAATGCAAGCAGTGTAAGAACCTGAATGTAACTTGGTATCTGCCTTTCCCCATTCCTGTACAGCAGGGCTGGAGTATAAAAAGGAGCAGCACATGAAGCCAACCAGTTGATGTGCTATTTCGTAGTATGCTGACAGGAGGGCAAATCAGAGTGACAGAGTAATTAGCTCATTACTGTGCTGCGTCTCCTTCCACTGTCCAGTCACAGGCTGTGGGCGGGTCCAGGACAAATTTGGCTCCGAAGTTGATTGAATAATGCGGGCCATCAGACTGAGGACCTCCAGTGGCAGACAAAAGTACTGTGGGGCAAATCTCTGGATTGAAAGTGAATATTGCATTGGTTTTGTTATTTTATCCTTTCATTGGCTATTCCCTTGTTATCTCCATTATCTTGTTATAATGTTGGCTGGAATTCTGCTGTAAAATTCCCGTCAGTTTATTTTTTTTGCTGTTTGTGCCCCGTTGGGAAGATTTCAATCCACTTCCACCAGGAAGTGAAAAGGAATTCCCCTCTAAGGGCCCATGCACACCACTGTGGTGCATTAGTATGCATTGTGTGGTGGGCTAATGTGCATTGCATTAATACAGCCCATTCATTTAGGCTGCCTAATCCTCCCAAACGCCAGCATGGTACCTCAATTTTACTTGCAAAGTGCCCCTCCAGCTCTGTCAAGTCCCTTCCCACACACAGCACTTCTTTTGTGGCCAATCAGGAGTCTTGAGAAGAAAAGGCAGAACCTTCTACTTGGAATTTGCATAAAGCTTATGGGCTCCCACAGCATTACAGGTTTGCACGAATACAGGATGCTGCTATAAGACAGATTCGGGGACCAAAGCCAGTTGCATTGAATACTTTTAGTGTTTTATTTTATGTATTTGTGAGTGAGAGTGAAAAGTGAGAGACAATCTCTGCGGAGGAAGCCCACGCAAATATAAAAGCCTCACACGCCTTCCGACAAGTCTGATTTCGGAATGGACACCGTGCGCTAAACACAATTAAGGAGGAACTACAAAAAATTAAAAACACTGTTTAGTCCGGTTATGTATTAATTACAAATCGTGAATTGTGAAATCTGGTACCAGTGGTAATATAACTTTCTGAAATCCATCTTTATATTATCAACCCACAATCCCCTGCACAGCAGAAATCAGACTAGGGGGTTCAAACAGGCTTCATTGCAGAGTGCTATCAATCTAACATGTTTTGGGTGCTGGGAAAAGCAGGGGGAGGGCTTAAAGCAGTTTAAAGGGGACATACCATCAGAAATATATTTTCATGTTATAGTGTAATATTGTAAGGTGATAATAGGAAAATCAGACTTTTTTTGCAGCCCTGGGAACAGAATTCTCCTCCCCTTGCTAATTACTTTGGCTCACTGTCTCCCCCAAAGGATCTTGAGGAGCTTTGCAGGGATTCACTGCTTCGCCTAAAGGATCTTGAGGAGCTTTGCAGGGATTCACTGCTTCGCCTAAAGGATCTTGAGGAGCTTTGCAGGGATTCACTGCTTCCTCTAAAGCAGTGGTTCTCAACTCGTGGGTCGCGACCCAAAAGTGGGTCGCGACACCCTCTGCAGTGGGTCGCGGCGTCATGTCTGCATAGACCGGCCCATCTAGAGGGGGAATTTGTGGTTCAGCCTGTGGAACCTCATAATGTCAAACTGTCCCCTCTCTCCCGGCCTCCCCCGGGCTCTCCGATAAAGTGGTATGGCCCGGGGAGAGAGGGGACTATTTCCTCACTTTCGGGCCGGCGCATTAATATCGGGCCGCGGCGCCCGACAATTAAGTTATAGTTCCGGTCTGCACGGGAGAGTACAGCAGATATCAATTCACCGCTCTATCTACTGTACTCTCCAGTCCAGATAGTTCAGTCTGCTGGAATCAGAGAAAGGTAGGCAGGCAGACAGGGAGATGTGCACTGTGGCAGGACAGGGGACACTGATGGACCCACACGTTTTTATTTTAATTTTTTTTAATATTTAATTTTTATTCTTTATAAACTTTTTAATTTTTTTTAATTCATTTACTTTCAGCAAAATATATATTGCTGAATACTGCACAAGTTGTTTTGTGTAATAAATTAAAATGTTTCAGAAATGAAATCATTTTTGGGTCACGCCTTAATGACCAAGGAAACATGTGGGTCCCGAGGTTACACAGGTTGAGAACCACTGCTCTAAAGGATCTTGGGGAGCTGTACAGGAATTCACTGCCTCCCCCAAAGGATCTTGGGGGGTTGTGCAGGGATTCACTGCTTCCCCTAAAGGATCTTGGGGAGCTGTACAGGAATTCACTGCCTCCTCCAAAGGATCTTGAGGTGCTGTGCAGGGATTCACTGCCTCCCTCAAATGATCTTGAGAAGCTGTGCAGGGATTCACTGTCTCCTCCAAAGGATCTTGGGGAGCTTTGCAGGGATTCACTGCCTTCCCCAAATGGATCTTGGGGAGCTGTGCAGGGATTCACTGCCTTCCCCAAAAGGATCTTGGGGAGCTGTTCAGGAATCCACTGCTTCCCCAAAGGATCTTGAGGAGCTGTGCAGGGATTCACTGCCTTCCCCAAAAGGATCTTGAACAGTTATGCAAGGATTCACTGCCTTATCCAAAAGGATCTTGAGGAGCTGTGCAGGGATTCGCTGTTCTCCACCAACGGATCTTGAGGAGCTGTGCAAGGATTCACTGCCTTCTCCAAAAGGATCTTGAGGAGCTGTGCAGGGATTCGCTGCCTCCCCCAGAAGGATCTTGAGCAGCTATGCAAGGATTCACTGCCGCCGCATAGGATCTTGAGGAGCTATGCAAGGATTCACTGCCTCCCCAAAGGATCTTGAGCTCCTTCACACACACACATTATATATATATAT
>NW_017306335.1:1253138-1269522 GCF_000935625.1 Nanorana parkeri
TACATATATATATATTAGTGCTGTGCAAATTAACGATTCATTTCTCGATTAATCGTTAATCTTTTTGATCGATGAAAATTTTTTTTAAACTTTCTGCACGAGCGCCAGCCAAGGCATTGGCCTATACACATACAGCACAGCAATGAAGTAATAAAATGAACTAGGATCACACTAATCCAGCACGTTATTATTCTGAGTTGCCCCACTCAAGCGGCGGCCATATTGAGTGGGGCACGTGAGATTAATAACGTGCTGGATTAGTGTGATCCTAGTTCATTTTATTACTTCATTGCTGTGCTGTATGTGTATAAGCCAATGTAGTTGGATCTGTATGTGCGTTATAATTAATTGAAATTAATCGATTAAAAAGAATTTCGATTAATCGAACACAAACATTTTAATCAGTAACAGCCCTAATATATTACATTTTTGGTCTTGGGTGTAGATACACTTTATAATGTAGCTAGATCTTTGTTACAAAATAGACAATTTAAAGCAGAGCAGTGAAATGACAGACTTGTGAATAGTATTCACGACCTCATTTATTTCATATCGGTATAGTCTTTTGAAGTGTCTTTTCTGCCCTGCTGTTCATTTTTACATTTTGTATGTTGCAATAGAAATAAACTATGCAGTTAGGAGCTTTGTGCCGGATTTCTGATGATTATTGTTAAGACTTAAGGCGGACGGAGCCTCACTGTGCACCAGTGGTTCCCTTGCATGCCATTTGGGATTGAGGTTGAGCAGATATACAGTTTATGTTTTACATCTTTACATTTTGCTTGATGCCATGGATGCCATTTAACAACTGTGCACAGAGAGAGCACTACTGTTACCCGCCAGACTCTGACCATCTCCTCCGAATTGTTGTGGTGAAATGCATCAGCAGCGAAGTAGCAGGGTCTAGTGGAGAGCTATGTGTGTTGGCTTGGTTTTGTGAATGTATCCAAGTTGCAATAAAGCTTTTTAAAGCAACAAAAAAAGGAGCTGGCAGATATGCAGCTTTCTTTATTTAAATCCAGTATGAAGGAGAAAAGCGGACCCAACTCAGCACCCACAGCCAGTGAGCAAGCCAGAAGACCGCCTGGTGTGGTACCCTTGGTGTGCAGCACCAAATTAAGTCTACATGTCCCACAATGGTCACGAAGACGGGTATTCTCTACTGCAGTAGCTTGGAACCCATGTCAAGTTTTTGTCTCTGTCTAGGTACCCATTGTGTCAACATTTTCCTGGTGGCCATTGGCACCAGGTCAGAAAGTAAGGAAGGTTTAAAAAATTGCCACCAGAACAAAAAGTGAGAGTAAACCATCGAATGGGGACTAATGTGCCAGTGACAACTCTCTTAGATGGGAATATGCCTCGCTTTAGGGAGATTTTCTCTCATTTTCTGTTGCCTGCTCACAACAGGAAATCAAGGTATATCTCCCTAGTGGAACACAAGCGGGAAAAAATAACCTACAGTAATAACAGAAAAAAAAATGTTGGCTCACTAGCTTACATAACATGCCGGTGTCTAAGGAGAGCAGATGATGGTCCTTAATGTCTGTTTATTAGGACACAACCTGGCTAGTAGAAGGGACATAGAAAGCCCAGGAACAGCATCAATAATGAATACAAAGAGGAAAGGCCAGAAGAAAACCTCTGAAGTAGCCTTTTTATTTTAGCAGCTGTGAGGGCTTCCCTCCCACCACTGTTATTGCTACAGGCAAGCGGTCTGTATGAGGAGCCGTGCATTGGATTCCAGCACCTTGGAGAGAGATGGATCAGCAGCTCCAGTCACTCTCTACATCAGCACACAAGGCTGTTTCTCTTGATAGGAACATTAATCACGGCATGAAATATTCATTCAAATAATCTGATTGTAACTGAAGACGTCAGAGATTATGTAAGAAAGAAAATTGAGATCTATTTTGCAGCCAGTCAAAGTCTGCAGAATAATAACCGGACCATTTTCTCTTCAGGCAGACTTGGAATTCCAGAGCAAATTGTACAGCAGGAGGAATATAATGACAATACTAGTTGATCATTGCTGTGACAGACATTCTCAGGTCTAGAAAGTGCACCTTTTGCTGTAATTACGGTAATTATTTACTCATCATGTGACTACTGCCGGGGCACTGGTCATGTGGTTTGTGACAGAGGCTCCATCTATCAGGCAGAGCCAGCCTAAGACAGTGGATTCTGGCATCAGGAACGGAAGCAGAGGATTTTAGGCAAATAAGAGGTGACTATTCAAACAAGGAGTTAAGGTTACTTTTGGAAGGTTTAGTGTTAGGGTTAGGTTGCAGAGAGGGTTGTGCATAGGGTTGCCACCTTTTCTTCAAGCGAAACCCGAACACTCTAGTGATGCGCTGTCATTTTTGGGGGAGAATGAGTAGTGGCTTGTTCATATGTAAATAGCGCCACCCATTCATTTGTAAATATCACAGTTGAGACTATTTTCAGTGGTGGGCCAATAGCCCCTGTCTGTCTGACATCATGTGTCTGGGTTTCTGCTGCCATGAAACCCGGACACAGAATTCAAAACCTGGACTATCCCGGTGAATCCTGGACAGGTGACAAACCTATTTGTGCAAGGGTTTTTGTTAGGTTCAGGGACAGTTAGTGTGAGAGATAGTTTTAGGGTCAGGATGCAAGGAGGGTTATTGTTAACATACAGAGGGTTATCGTGTGAGGGTTAGTGTTATTTTACAGGGAGGGTTAATGTGAGATGTATTGTTAGGGTCAGGTTACAGAGAGTATTCATATTAGGGTCAGGTTACAGGGAGGGTTACTGTTAGGGTCTGGTTACAGGGTCTATTAATGTTAGGGTCAGGTTACAGGGAGGGTTAATGTAAGGGTCTGGTTACAGGGTCTATTAATGTTAGGGTCAGGTTAAAGAAAGTATTAATATTAGGGTCAGGTTATAGGGAGGGTTCATGTTAGGTTCTGGTTACAGGGTCTATTAATGTTAGGGTCAGGTTACAGGGAGTATTCATTTTAGGGTCAGGTTACAGGGAGGGTTAATGTTAGGGTCTGGTTACAGGGTCTATTAATGTTAGGGTCAGGTTACAGGGTCTATTAATGTTAGGGTCAGGTTACAGGGAGGGTTAATGTTAGGGTCAGGTTACAGGGTCTATTAATGTTAGGGTCAGGTTACAGGGTCTATTAATGTTAGGGTCAGGTTACAGGGAGGGTTAATGTTAGGGTCAGGTTACAGGGTCTATTAATGTTAGGGTCAGGTTACAGGGAGTATTAATGTTAGGGTCAGGTTACAGGGTCTATTAATGTTAGGGTCAGGTTACAGGGAGGGTTAATGTTAGGGTCAGGTTACAGGGAGGGTTAATGTTAGAGTCTGGTTACAGGGAGTATTAATGTTAGGGTCAGGTTACAGGGAGGGTTAATGTAAGAGTCTGGTTACAGGGAGTATTAATGTTAGGGTCAGGTTACAGGGAGGGTTAATGTAAGGGTCTGGTTACAGGGTCTATTAATGTTAGGGTCAGGTTAAAGAAAGTATTAATATTAGGGTCAGGTTATAGGGAGGGTTCATGTTAGGTTCTGGTTACAGGGTCTATTAATGTTAGGGACAGGTTACAGGGTCTATTAATGTTAGGGACAGGTTACAGGGTCTATTAATGTTAGGGACAGGTTACAGGGTCTATTAATGTTAGGGACAGGTTACAGGGTCTATTAATGTTAGGGACAGGTTACAGGGTCTATTAATGTTAGGGACAGGTTACAGGGTCTATTAATGTTAGGGACAGGTTACAGGGTCTATTAATGTTAGGGACAGGTTACAGGGTCTATTAATGTTAGGGACAGGTTACAGGGTCTATTAATGTTAGGGACAGGTTACAGGGTCTATTAATGTTAGGGACAGGTTACAGGGTCTATTAATGTTAGGGACAGGTTACAGGGTCTATTAATGTTAGGGACAGGTTACAGGGTCTATTAATGTTAGGGTCAGGTTACAGGGAGGGTTAATGTTAGGGTCAGCTTACAGGGAGGGTTCATGTTAGGTTCTGGTTACAGGGTCTATTAATGTTAGGGTCAGGTTACAGGGAGTATTAATGTTAGGGTCAGGTTACAGGGAGGGTTAATGTTAGGGTCTGGTTACAGGGTCTATTAATGTTAGGGTCAGGTTACAGGGTCTATTAATGTTAGGGTCAGGTTACAGGGAGGGTTAATGTTAGGGTCAGGTTACAGGGAGGGTTAATGTTAGAGTCTGGTTACAGGGAGTATTAATGTTAGGGTCAGGTTACAGGGAGGGTTAATGTAAGGGTCTGGTTACAGGGTCTATTAATGTTAGGGTCAGGTTAAAGAAAGTATTAATATTAGGGTCAGGTTATAGGGAGGGTTCATGTTAGGTTCTGGTTACAGGGTCTATTAATGTTAGGGTCAGGTTACAGGGAGTATTAATGTTAGGGTCAGGTTACAGGGAGTATTAATGTTAGGGTCAGGTTACAGGGAGGGTTAATGTTAGGGTCTGGTTACAGGGTCTATTAATGTTAGGGTCTGGTTACAGGGTCTATTAATGTTAGGGTCAGGTTACAGGGTCTATTAATGTTAGGGTCTGGTTACAGGGTCTATTAATGTTAGGGTCAGGTTACAGGGAGAATTAATGTTAGGGTCAGGTTACAGGGAGGGTTCATGTTAGGTTCTGGTTACAGGGTCTATTAATGTTAGGGTCAGGTTACAGGGATTATTAATGTTAGGTTCAGGTTACAGGGAGGGTTAGTTTTGGGTATGACACCCTTCTCTGTGCAAGTATCTTTGCAGTGAAAACTACCAACACTGAACACTAATTAATCAGAACCAACCAGTCAGCAGTTCTACCCAAACAGTCTCTGAACCTTTGCCTCGCGTGTGTCGCCAGAGACCACCGGATAGCGGCCTTGGCATAGGTGACACGACTGGGTGTCCGATTGCTGCTGGAATTACTTTGCTTTCCCCTACAGGTTCTCTTTATATATAAAAGAAAACTTTTTATTAGTGCACTGTCCAAAAATCCCAAGTCGGTGAAATGGTAAAATCGGTTGGGATCAGATGTCATGCCATTTTGCTGCCCAGCCTCCCCGGTGCTGGGTAACATGTATGTGCTCTACGTGTCACATGTGACGTGCACATGATGTGTGGGTGCAGAGAGCATTTTCTGCTTGTGTGCAGCTGTGCAATCCGGCACAGGCTCCTCATCCCCGGAGAGGAGAGGTGGGGGCGGACAGCTTATAACACTTCTCCCTCTTGCCCACATTTTCCAGAAATAGACAGTAAGCAGCGAGCGGAATGACTTTAACTCTGGGAGTTATCGATTCCCTGGCACGGCAGGAGGCGCTGAAGTTCCCCTAAAATGAGAATATTATGTAGATGTCTTTCCTAGGTGCCTGCTCTTTCTCTCGCTCCAATTAGCTCTTCCACCTCATCTCTCTTCTGCCCCCGTCCTCCTTGTCCGTCCGTCCACGAAGACTCATTTACTTTCATTAGCCGCCTCTCCGAACTTCCAGTTTAACTACTTTTATGGGTTTTTAGCTCTCCCCGCATTGAATCACATGAACAGTCTCCCTCTGCTGCCCCCTCGAAAGGAAAACTCCACGATCGCTACAAAAAAATTAAACATATATAATTGCTACACATGCATCTCGTAATTCAATGTTATGAAGGCTGATATGATAACAGGTAGATATGAAAGACAGAAAGTAACACGGCTCTATATTCACTTAAAGTGACATTAAACCCTCAGATTTTTTAACATAAAACAATGCTGTAATCTGCGCCTTACTGTAATCCATGGTAGTTTCCCTTCTCTTTGCTGCTCTTCCTTTTAAATCTGTATCTGTTCTCATGCTCTGCAGAACTTCTGTTTTGCAGCAGACTGCCTTGTCTCAGGAATGGATATACGGTGTCTGTGTATACGTTTCTATAGACTTGTAACCTGAGCCAGCACTACAGGCAGAGGCCCTGAGCTGAAAAGGGAAGTTCTCCCCAAGCATGAGAAGACATGAGGATTTAAAAGGAAGAGCAGCAAAGAGAAGGGAAACAACCATGGATTACAGTAAGGCACACATTACAGTATTGTTTTATGTTAAAAAATCTGAGGGTTTAATGTCACTTTAAGATATCACAAATGCATTTAACACAAGCAGTGTAAGTTCTTGAATTTGACTTGTTATCAGCCTCTTGCAATCCCCTGTACAGCATACTGGAACAGGGAAGCAGCACAAGGAGCCAATCAGTTGTCCTACAATGATCATGTGATAACAAGGGATGTGCTGATAGAAGAAGAGAGTAGAGTGATGGACAGATCAGCTCATCAGTTTGCTGCTTTCCCTTTCACTGCCCACTCAAAGATTGGGGGAGGGACAAGACCTGTAAGTATTTGGGAACTGCAGCAGAGAAAAATCAGGTTGTTTGCCCTGCCAGGGAGGGCTATGCTGTGTGACAAAGCTGTATAAATATCAAGAAAGGATGGACAGAAATACAACTCCTTGGCAGAGCTCCCTTATATGTAAGTAATCTGGGTATTAAGCTGTTTGAATGGAGTTCAGCCTAAAAAAATGACCTTTACACTGAAAACTAAAAATGATTATCCAAAGCTGTCAGCAAGTTTAAATGAGGTTTACTAGTAACCCGTCAGCTTTCTGTACAGCTTGTAGGCATAATGGCTGAAGAAGTCGGTTTTCCTACTGGTGTTGGCTTACTGCTTCTTCTAGCTGTCTGCACAGGGCTTGTAGTCAAATTAAAGACATCCCCTGTGATAGACGTTACACTGCATTTATTGCACGCAGCAAGACTGCTTAAGTGGTGATACTGAAGGAAGATCCTCCCTCTAGGAGTTTAGGAGAGGACATGGCAATCAGTTTCCTCACAACAAATGCAGGTAAGATGTACTGTACACAGTTCATCTGGAAGGAATTCTTTCAAATGGAGTTTCACTTTAAGAACTGATAGGCCACATTTTTCTAGCCTTCGATTGGTGGACATTCAGGAAATAAGGACACTGGCAGGCATGGCAGCCTGGTATAGGAAATTAATGATAACAGTGCATAGTACTCAGGTCAGCAATAACAATGAACTTTAATCCATCTCCTATCTGCTCCCTTTTGCTGAGTAATTATTCCATTGGAAGCATTTTATCCTTTTGGTGTGTTCAACAAAATTGATCTTGTTCGAATTTCAAAACTGTCCTGTGTCATCTGCATACTTGCTTTGCTCTCTCTACTAGCTCTTCTAGTTCTTATCTTGGACTACCTAATGATGAGCCTTTATGTTGTAGAGATCTGAGAGTGGGAGGGGTTGAGTGGTTTAGCAAAAAAACACGGGGCAGGGATGACACCATACCAAAAAAAACCCACTGTGAGGGGGATTTATCAAAACTGGAGCAGACAAAATCAGGAGCAGCTGTACATGGTAACCAATCAGCATCCACTCTTTCATTTTCAAACCTTAGCTGAACAAACTGAAGAGAGAAGCTGATTGGTTGCCATAGGCAACTGCTCCAGATTCTTCTACTCCAGTTTTGATAAATTCCCCCCTGTGTGTTGTCAGTCCACAACTGAGCTTGAGAGCTGAGAGCAGGTATTTTATTGTACTTCATACTGCAGATGCAACCTTTGCCTTCTTTCCCATAATCCTCTGCTACTGGCATCATGGAAGCAATATTATGTAGATACTTTGCCCTCCTGCTAGAGCATAAAACAGCACTGAACATGAAGAGTTCCTCCGCATTCCTTCCCATAATCCTCTGCTACTGGCATCATGGAACTGGCAATATCATCCAGATACTTTGCCCTCCTGAAAGTATATAAAATGGCACTAAACATGGAGGGTACCTCTGCATTCTTTCCCATAATCCTCTGCTTCTGGAAACAAGGAACTGGCAATATCATGAGATACTTTGCCTTCCTGCAAGATTATAAAATGTCGGTAAACATGGAGAGTACCTCCACATTCCTTCCCATAATCCTCAGCTACTGGCATCATGGAAGCAATATCATATAGATACTTTGCCTTCCTGCAAGGGTATAAAATGGCACTGAACATGGAGGGTATCTCTGCATTCCTTCCCATAATCCTCTGCTACTGGCATCATGGAAGCAATATCATATAGATACTTTGCCCTCCTGCAAGGGTATAAAATGGCACTAAACATGGAGGGTATCTCCGCATTCCTTCCATAATCCGCTGCTACTGGCATCATGGAAGCAATATCATGAGATACTTTGCCCTCCTGCAAGGGTATAAAATGGCACTGAACATGGAGGGTATCTCTGCATTCCTTCCCATAAGCCTCTGCTTCTGGAAACATGGAATTAGCAATGTGTAGATGCTTTGCCTTCGTGTAATACATTGAACCAACATGGATGCCAGTGCCACCTCTGCATTCCTTCCCATAATCCTTTTTGTCTATAAAGATGGAAGCAGCACCCTTCAAACGCAATCCAGTGCTGACTGTTAGCCACCAAGCAGCCATCCCTGAACAGCACGACTGTGATTGCTGCAGTTTGTGACATTTGGGAGAAGGGATTTGAGACTTTGCATAATAAGAATATATTTTTTTCCCGCATATGGTGCCCCTGCGCCCTCCTCTCTCACAGGCTCATTAGAAGCCCTATCAGGCTGTATTATCACATCTCAGGGCTCTGTTAATAAGCTGTCACTTCTGGGTAGAGAGTGGCGGCGACATGTGACATGCCCTCTCGATCTCACGGTCTGCTTCCCCGCGTCTCCATGTCGCGGCACTGCTAAGGCTGCCAATGTCGGCTCCGCAGCGGGTTTTGAGGGCAGTGAGAGCCCACTGTAATGGTTGAGGGGGGTATAACCTTGGGATCAGAGCGAGGAACACAGGACGCCATACACCAAAAACAGCACTGCGCAACAAAACAAACTGCACTGCTAGGAACACATTGATCTGAGATTCGCTCAATTTGAGGCCAATCTCAGTTTTTTTTTCCTTTGGAGTCATGAATTTTAGATTTGCAGAATCCGCAGGGAATCATGAAATGGAATGCATCAAAAATGCAAGAAAAAAGCTAAACTTCAGATCAGCACACTGCAAGCCCAGCTGCAACCAATATAGAGAACATTGCGTTCTACAAGACAACAATCTACAGCAAAGTGCGCTGTGTGAGATCAGAACCCTAGGAGGGCCAGTTAAGTGGACCTGTCATATATATAATATGTATTTCAGATATATTTTTATGTTACGTACAGCATAAAAAGGATTCTTCCATTGTAACACTTTCAAGTATTCATTACCTCTCACAGAGATCACAGTACTCACCCTGATAATACCCTTATCTGATTTTATATCCAGATAAGGATTGAGCCATCTTTGTTCAGGTGTCATCCAGGGTCACCATCTACTTTCCGGACTGAGACGACACTGGTGCCTGTTCTCAGCTGTGTTCACACATATCTGACACAGATTAACCCACTGCTGCAGCGCCCCCCGCCTTCTTGTAACTGATGACATCATCTCAGCTTCGGCAAAGTTACTGGACTGGAGCTCCAGGATGGATTTTTGGAGCCCTTTGTGCCTATGGCATGAATTTATGAACACAGAATTGTTGAGTTACGGAGGGCTAGTTCACACCAAGCGCGTTCCAGGTGCAGAGCAGTTACATAATGGATCAAAACTGCGTCCAATGTATTCCAATGGTATTTTAGGCTCTAGTTCACACCGCAGTGTTCAGTTCCAGAGCATGTAAAAAACTGCAGCAAGCCCCATTTTTCCTGCTCTGGAACGCTCGGGAACGCATGCAAATGCCCTGAAATGCACTGAAAGCCCATTTTTGTCTTAAAAAAATAATACAATTCACAGCATAGAAGTAGGTCGTTCCGGTGAAAAGCTTAAAGCTGTCCTCAAAGTCCTTTGCTGTCTACATGTGGCATATATGAAATATGCATATGCACTGCACAGTCCTCACCTTGTTACAATGTACCAGCAGTCGTCTGTCCAGCTCAGAGATGCAAATCCTGGTGTCTGTGCCGTTCTTGGCTGTGTTCACAAATGTCTGACTCTCACCTTGTGACTTGCTATGAAGTTAAAATGTTGCAGTCTGATCACTGCGGGAGAGGAGACTGAGGAAATACTTCATCCTGGCTGCTGCAGACTGATCACTGGGGGAGAGGAGACTGAGGAAATGCTTCATCCTGGCTGCTGCAGACTGATGACATCATCTCAGCCTAGGCAAAGTCACCGGATGGCTTTTTAAACAACGATACTGTTGATGCATATTGTGACATGTCAGGAATGTATCCATGCCGATTTTGGAAGTTACAACACAAGAGACCTCAGCCAAGTGAAGACAGATGTTCATGTCATGAATGTTCCGTATATAGGAGAACCTGGTACCATGACAAAGGATCTTTCCGGAAGCAGAGCCAATGTGGAGAGATAAAAGCAGAATTTAAAAAAACTGAAACTGCCGGGGACGATGGAAGCATCAGAGTGATGGCACAGAATGTCACCCAAAACCTGCAAACTATATGAACAAATACAACCATGCAGAGATAGTTTCCATTATTTTCACATTCCTGACCTACTATATACTATATAGTACATAAACAAGAAAGTGCTGATACAACTCAGCGCTCAGGAGGAACACATACACATTGTTTTTGCATGTCCTTGCTCTGTCAGATGCGGTTTTGTCTTGTGTTTGTCACTTGCTGTTTAATCTGTTGTACAAAGAAAATCTATCAGGACTGAGGACACTTAAAGTGACATTAAACCCTCAGATTTGTTAACATAAAACAATACTGTAATGTGCGCCTTACTGTAATCCATGGTAGTTTCCCTTCTCTTTGCTGCTCTTCCTTTTAAATCCTCATGTCTTCTCATGCTCTGCAGAACTTCCCTTTGCAGCTCAGGGCCTCTTCCTGTAGTGCTGGCTCAGGTTACAAGCCTATAGAAACTAATACACAGACACCGTATATCCATTCCTGAGACAAGGCAGTCTGCTGCAAAACAGAAGTTCTGCAGAGCATGAGAACAGATACAGATTTAAAAGGAAGAGCAGCAAAGAGAAGGGAAACAACCATGGATTACAGTAAGGCACACATTACCCTATTGTTTTATGTTAAAAAATCTGAGGGTTTAATGTCACTTTAAGCTGCCCATACACCTTACAACCATCGCACGACTTTCGATTTGCGATGGTTGTAAGGTGATTCAAATTTCGTACCAAAATCGTACGATTTTCGGCAGGTTTTCCAGCGTGCTCGGAAGACGAAAGATAGAAGTAGTCACTCGCACTCCAAAGGTAGTAAAGCCAATAATGTTTATTGACTGTGATGACACATATCTCCTAAGCAACGTTTTGGGACTATGTGGCCCCTTCCTCAGGCAAACAGAGAGCTCTCTGTTTGCCTGAGGAAAGGGCCACATGGTCCAGAAAGATATGTGTCATCACAGTCAATAAACATTATTGGCTTTACTACCTTTGGAGTGCGAGTGACTACTTCTATCTATCCATACTTCACAGAGGCATCCGTTGTCACTGCCGCACCCGCCCTGGTGTATTGAGCATTTTCCGATCAGGAGTGCGATGGGACATGAGGATTAATTATCTCGGAAGACGAAAGTGGTGCGACCTTACAGTAGAAGCGGTCGCACGCTGCCCATACACCTGCTGATTATCGTACGATTGCGGGATCAACCGTGATTATCGTACCATAATCCGCAGGTGTATGGGCACCTTTAAACAGCAGATGTTGCCTGCTATATCCTCTGTCTCCACATACCTAAGCCTTCATGAACATATAACGTTTGCATTTTCCATGCGGAAGACTGCGCGGCACGCAAACGCTGAAATTACTATAGTCACGAACGTGCAGAATTCGGCAAAAAAATTGCACATGGACTATGTTGTGGGCTGCGCGGGCCGCCGCAAAAACAATGCACATTAAAGTCCATTGTTTTTTATGTTTAGAGCGGCTTCGTGCTTATTCGTACGGCTGAATACGCACGGACGACCGCTCCTCTGTGAATGGAGCCTACAGCTGGCCATACACTCTGCGATTATGGTTAGATTGTTTTGTGCCGTCATCGAACCCTCATTCGATTTCCGCCATCATGCACAGACCAATGTAATTTCGATAATCGTTCATTAGCAATACTAACTCACCGAATTTCATTAATCGATAGAACGGATTTTCGTTTGCGCATGGGAAGTGTTCATGTTGCGATTTTTTTCATACAAAAACGCCACTAATCCTTCGATTTTTGTACAATTAGAAAAAAGTTTTCCAGCCTCAACCTTCGAGAAAATTTGGCCAGGAGTACAGTAAAAGAAATTGTTGGGTTCCTATCAACTGATCGATTATCGTGTGAAAGACCATTCATGGACGATTTCAGAACGATAATCAATAGGTGTATGGGCACCTTAAGTTTCTAAAAAACTGGGATTCGATATAAAGTGCAAAACGCTGATTCAGTACACATGCGGTGCAGAGCTCTGCTGTGGCTCACGACATGGAGAGCAGGGTACCGTGATTCAATACATAAAGTGCAGAGCACCATGGCTCAGTGCATGGAATGCGGAGCACCATGGCTTAGTATACAGAGTGAGGAGCACTGAGATCAGTACATGGAGTGCAGAGCACCATGAGTTAGTACATGGAGTGCAGGTCACCATGACTCATTGCATGGAGTGCAGGTCACCGTGACTCATTGCATGGAGTGCAGAGCACCGTGACTCATTGCATGGAGTGCAGGTCACCGTGACTCATTGCATGGAGTGCAGAGCACCGTGGCTCGGTACATGGAGTGCAGAGCACCGTGGCTCGGTACATGGAGTGCAGAGCACCGTGGCTCGGTACATGGAGTGCAGAGCACCGTGGCTCGGTACATGGAGTGCAGAGCACCATGGCTCGGTACATGGAGTGCAGAGCACCGTGGCTCGGTACATGGAGTGCAGAGCACCATGGCTCGGTACATGGAGTGCAGAGCACCGTGGCTCGGTACATGGAGTGCAGAGCACAGTGGCACAGTACATGGAGTGCAGAGCACCATGGCTCGGAGCATGAAGTGCACAGCACTGTGACTCGATACATAGAGTGCAGAGCATCGTTACTCAGTACATGGAGAGCAGAGTTCTATGGCTCAGTACATGGAGTGCTGAGCACCATCGATCAGTGCATGGATTGCAGAGTAACGTGATGAGTACATAGAGTGCAGAGCATCATTGCTCAGTACATGGAGAGCAGAGTTCTCTGGCTCAGTACATGAAGTGCTGAGCACTGTGATCAGTACATGGAGTGCAGACACACTGACTCATTGCATGGAGTGCAGACACAGTGACTCATTGCATGAAGTGCAGAACATCATGGCTCAGTACATGGAGTGCTGAGCACCATGGCTCAGCACATGGAGTGCAGTGCAACATGGCTCAGTACATGGAGAGCAGAGTTCTGTAGCTCAACATAAGTGCTGAGCACCGTGATCAGTACATGGAGTGCAAAGCATCATGATCAGTACATGGAGTGCAGAACACTATTGCTCAGAGAATAAAGTGCACAGCATTGTGACACCGTACATAGCGTGCAGAGCATAGTTGCTCAGTACATGGAAAGCAGAGCACTGTGGCTCAGTACATAGAGTGCTGAGCATCGTGATCAGTACATGGAGTGCAGAGCACCGTGACTCATTACATGGAGTGCAAAGCATCGTGACACAGTAAGTGGAGTGCAAAGCATCATGCCTGAGTACATGGAGTGCAGAACACAGTGGATCAGAGTACATGGATTACAAAGCATTGTGACAGAGTGTACATGGAGTGCAAAGCATCCTGGCTCAGTAAATTGAGCAATGCACAGTGGCACAGGATGCAGAACATTGTTTTATACAGAGTACAGAGCATTGCACAGTGGCACAGGATGCAGAACATTGTTTTATACAGAGTACAGAGCATTGCACAGAGGTATAGGATGCAGAACATTGCTCTATATAGAGTACAGAGCATTGCACAGAGGTATAGGATGCATAACACTGTTCTATACTGAGCACAGAGCTTTGCACAGAGGTATAGGATGCAGAACGCTGTTCTGTATAGAGTACAGACCATTGCAAAGTTGTACAGGATGCAAAGGGTTGTACTATACAAAGTACAGAGCATTGCACAGAGGTACAGAATGCAGAGCAGTGTTCTATACAAAGTACAGAGAATTTCACAGAGATACTGGATGCAGAGTGTTGTTCCATACAGAGTAAAGAGCATTACACAGAAGTGCAAGATGCAGAGCAATGTTCTATACAGAGTACAGAGCATTACACAGAGGTGCAGGAAGCAGAGGGTTTTTCTTTACAGAGTGCAGAGCATTGCACAGAGGTAAAGGATGCAGAGCCTTGTTCTATACAGAGTGCAGAGCATTGCACAGAGGTAAAGGATGCAGAGCCTTGTTCTATACAGAGTGCAGAGCATTGCACAGAGGTAAAGGACGCAGAGCCTTGTTCTATACAGAGTGCAGAGCATTGCACAGAGGTAAGGGATGCAGAGTGTTGTTCTATACAGAGTGCAGGGCATTGCACAGTGGTACAGGATCCAGAGTACTGATCTATACAGTGTGCAGAGCGTTGCACACACATATGTGTCATGAAGGGTTGCATGCAGTGTGAAGATGACGCACACAGAACACAGCTCAGATCATGGCAGCACGTTAGAATAATCAAGTGAACCCATCCTCCATAGCAGTCCATCAGCCACAGAGGTCCCTGAAGCAGGTCCCTACTCAGTGACCCCACTAGCTCCTCAGCATCATCCACATTCCCAGCATGTACAGCTGCATCATCCCTTCTCCACCATCTATCTGCGCAAAGCCCCGGAGAGCCCACACAGCCCACCAATAACCCGGGCACACAGCTTACCCCACAGCTGCATATTAAACACACCATACAGAACAACATGCATTGGGGGTGCAATGCACAGAAATTTCATTTATACATGGGGGGGGGATTGCACAGAAAACTGATTAAATACTATATTGTCAAGGCGAGGAGGGAGAGCCACACACAGCTAATACTGCTGGAACTGGAGTCCTGGATCCAATAAGGGGGATCTGTACATCACACAAGGGTTCATCCGGAGGTACTGAAGCTTTTGTAGGACCTGTGTGACCTCTGACCTGCCTAGAATCTTATTATTATTCGCAGATGTCAGTGAATGTGCAGTCCCTTCACTGCAGGACTCTAGGGCCATGCGATGGTAAAAATGGGCACTCCAGGGTTTTTGTTTTTTGTTTTTGCAGAACTAGAAGTCCCAGCATGCCTTTCAGCACTAAAAAGTGAACTGCTCCCCCACTGCGCAGCTCCAAATCTGGGATCTGTAGGGCCCCAGCTGCTGGAGTGGTGAACAAGGACAGGCATGCACCTGTCGATTTGTAACAAGCGTGCCAATCAATTTAGAGCGATCGTTCAAAGATTGAGCGTCAACATACACGGGTGATTCATAATCAATCTGTTTCCATAGGATATCTTTTAAAGGTGACGTCTTTCATGAAAAGGGACTCCATTAGGCTAGAACGATCTCTTGTATGGTCAAAAGTGGTCGTGTGCAATTTATTGGACACTATGACCTACCAAAGCTAGCCATTAAGCTCCCGATACACATTACTATCTGATTATACAATTTTATTTTGATCTACCAACAGGTATAGAGTGCAAGGACCTGATGACTGGATACAAATTGATTGGATGGATTAGGTAGGTCCTCATTTTACACAGTTTGGGTAAATCTAAATTTGATTGTTACAGAGATTATATGGCCAGATTGTATCATGTATGTTGAACTTTAAAAGCTAAACATAGATTAAATTTACCATCACACCTGATGGCCTGAACCTCGATAACGCAGCAGAATATGTAATCAGGCGCAGACAGTCACAGCGTTTAACATCAACAGTTTTAAAAGATTTGATTAAGCTGTCATAGTTGCTAATTTATCAGCCAGCTAGATCTGTAGTTGTATGGACACCATTAACACAATGAACATTCAGTGATCATGTGACGACCCCATGACATCCCAGCCGTCCCTGGGGCCGGAGAGGTCCTGGTCACAACACCCAGATCAGAGAAAGCTGAACAACCATATTTTTTCCAGCAGGTAGGTGCCCCACCACTTAGTCCCCCCTTGTATATAACAAGAGAATTCTTGGGATAAGGTAAGTCAGGCTCTGTATAAAGGAAGGTAAATGCCTCTTTGTCTTATAGAGGGTAAGAAGTCAGGTTTCCATCCCTCTTACCCTTCCTAAAGATGGTAGGTACCCTTAGTTGTCGTCGTTCCCCCTCAGTTCTAGAAGGTAGTGCCTTCTCTATGTAACAGAAGGCAAGAACTCCTCTTTTTCTCATAATAGGTAAGTCCTCATTTATATTATTAATGGTAAGTCCCTCTCTCACTTATAGAAGGTAACC
>NW_017306335.1:1269584-1282831 GCF_000935625.1 Nanorana parkeri
TCTCTCCCTCTTATACCAGGTGAGGCCCGCCCCCCCCCAATCTTTTTTAAAAGACTAGTTCTCCCATCATTAGGTCCGGTCTCATATGGAAGGCAAGTCTCTATTATAGAAGGTAAATACCCCCATTCTCTTACAGAAGGTAAGCCCCCATTCTCATTTTAAGGAGAACCAGTAGATCACCAGAACACACAAAGGGCTTCTTGTTACCCAAACATTTATTGATTATGTCACATTAAGTCTAGGGAACAACTTTTCGGGGTCACGCATGGCCCCTTCATCAAGTTGACAAAACAGTTACTTTGTCAACCTGATGAAGGAGCCCTGCGTGACCCCGAAACATAGTTCCTTAGACCTAATGTGACATAATCAATAAATGGGTAACAAGAAGCCCTTTGCGTGTGCTGGTTATCTACTGCTTCTCGTTTGAATGTTCCACACTGCGCCATCTGTGGTATCACTACCAAGCACCACTGTCATCTACAAGGTCGCTAAGTCGTATGGAGTGCAGGTGGCTTTCGATAATACCCTTCTCATTTTAGGAAAGTACTTCCCTCTCCTATAGAAAGTATGCTGTCCTGCCTTCTTAAAAAGAAAAGCCCCCTCTCTCTGATAGAAGGTAAGTACCCCTTCTCTCTTATTAAGGGTAAATCCCGATTACGTTGCAGAATGTAAGCCCCCATTTTCCCTCATACATAAGTTAAGTTCCCCCCTTTTTCTCCTGTAGAAGATAGTACCCTGCCCCCTCTAGAAGGTAGGTCCTCTCGCTCTTATACAAGGAAGTCTCCCCTTTCTATCTCAAAGCAGGTAAGTTCCCCTTCTCTTATAGCAAGTAATTCTCCCCTCTCTCCTTTATAGCAGGTAAGTCTCCCCTTTCACTCTTATAGCAGGTATTTCACCCTTTCATACCTTTCATTTTCAAAGCAGGTAAGTCTTTTTCTTAATCTTATAGCAGGAACATCACCCTTTTCCTCTTATAGATGGTAAGTCTACTTTCATTTCATAGCAGGTCTCCCTCTCTCTTCCTCTTATAGCAGGTAAGCCTTTCAATTTATAATGAATGGGGCCTCTCTCACTCATATAGCAGGTGAGTTTTATTTTAATGTAGCAGGTAAGTCTCCCCTCTCCCTCCTATTGCAGGTAGGTCTCCCCTCTCCCTCCTATTGCAGGTAAGTCTCCCCTCTCCCTCCTAGTACAGGTAACTCTTTCCTTTCCCTCTTATAGCAGGTAACTCTCCCCTCTATCCCTTATAGTAGGTAGGTCTCCCCTTTCCCTCTTGTAGCAGGTAACTCTCCCCTCTATCCCTTATAGTAGGTAGGTCTCCCCTTTCCCTCTTGTAGCAGGTAACTCTCCCCTCTATCCCTTATAGTAGGTAGGTCTCCCCTTTCCCTCTTGTAGCAGGTAACTCTCCCCTCTATCTCTTATAGTAGGTAGGTATCCCCTTTCCCTCTTATAGCAGGTAACTTTTCCCTCTATCCCTTATAGCATGTAAGTCTCCCCTTTCCCTCTAGTGCAGGTAACTCTCTCATCTACTCCTTATAGCAGGTAGGTCTCCCCTTTCCCTCTTATAGCAAGTAATTCTCCCCTCTATCCCTTATAGCAGGTAACTCTCCCCTCTATCCCTTATAGCGGTAGGTCTAACCTTTCCCTCTTATAGCAGGTAAGTCTCCCCTTTATAGTAAGTAGGTCTACCTCTAACCCTTATAGCAAGTAGGTCTCCCTTTTCAGTCTTATATCAGATAGTCTCCCCTTTCTCTCTATCAGGTAAGTCCCCAGTGTTGTGGGTAGGTACTCACTCCGTCTTGCGCCCCAGGATGGCCTTGCAGAGGGTGGGGGGCTTGTGCTGGACCTGGGGGGACCCCCGCGGTGCCGGGATCGGTTCGGGCTCCTCGAGTTGAGGCTGCGGTTGGTGAGCGGGGCTTTCCGGGGCCGCCTGGATCTGCGCTGGGCTGGGGGAGGGTGCCGGGATCGGGCTTGGCTGGTGTTGGTTCCGGAGGCTCCGGTTCTCGGTACCCAGCTGGTCCAACCTCCGCTCCAGCTCATCGATCCTCTGCCGCTGGGTGTGGATGAGGCTCTGCTGGTTCTGCACGATGCTGGTCAGTTCCCGCAGGTAGAGCACAGCCCGAACCGGGTTCTCCAGGAGGTTCTCCATCCCGGGACCCGGCAAGCACAACACTGAACGCTCTGCACCGCCGAGTGACAGCACCGCCCGCCGAGAGGAGGAGAAGAAGGAGGAGAAGGAGGAGAGCGCAGCATCAGCACCATTGGCAGGTTATGTAACGGGAGGGAGGGGAAGGCTGGACCAAGCATCTCTACAGTGTTCTATATACAGAGTGTCAGCTCTGGGGGACAGAGAGAAGGGTGTCTGGGTCCAGAATCACTGAAATGTTCTATATAGTGTCAGCTTTGGGGGGACAGAAAGAGGGGTGTCTGGGTCCAGCATTACTTTCAATGCTCTATATACAGACATATAGAGCATCAGCTCTGTAGGAGAGAGAGAGAGGGGTGTCTGGGTCCAGAATCACTACAATGTTCTTTAGTGTCAGCTCTGGGGGGACAGAGAGAGGGGTGTCTGGGTCCAACATTACTTTCAATGTTTTATATACAGACATATAGAGTGTCAGCTCTGGGAGTACAGAGAGAGGTGCCTGAGTCCAGAATCCTTGCAATATTCTTTGTACAGTGCCAGCTCTTGAGGTACAGAGAGGGGGATGCATGGATCCAGGATCATTTCAATATCCTATATACAGCCAATGTGTCAGGTCCCTTGGTACACAGGAAAAGGGGGGGGAGGGGACCTGGAGCCAGAATCACTACAATGTTCTATATACAGATTTATTGTGTGCCAGCTCTGGGGGTACAGAGAGAGAGAGAGGGGGGTTTGTGGACCCACAATCATTACGATATATACTATATACAGCCATATTATGTGCCAGCTCAGGAGGTACAGAGGGAGAGAGGGGTACCTGGATCTAGAATCACTACAATATTTTTTATGCAGTTGAGTGCCAGCTCTTGGGGTATAAAGGATAAAGGGAGGCCTGGATTTAGAATCACTTCTCAACAACCATATACAGTAGAGTGCCAGCTCTAGGTGTGCCTGGCTCCAGTATCACTCTTCAGAATGTAAGCCAGCTTTGTAGGCATTAGGATAGGAGTGTCAATCCATTGCTGCCTACTACCCATTATATCTCTTCTACCAAGCACCAGCTAAAAGCCAAACTCCAGCGAAAACCTTTTCTTATATAGAGTGTGGAAATTTAGAAGCTTTGTCAGATTTTTATTGCTGCCTGTGTCCTTGTGTCCAGGTGACACCTACACCTTTTCATTTCTTGTCCAGGTGACACCTACACCTTTTCATTTCTTGTCCAGGTGACACCTACACCTTTTCATTTCTTGTCCAGGTGACACCTACACCTTCTTATTTCTTGTCCAGGTGACACCTACACCTTCTTATTTCTTGTCCAGATGACACCTACACCTTCTTATTTCTTGTCCAGATGACACCTACACCTTCTTATTTCTGGTCCAGATGACACCTACACCTTCTTATTTCTTGTCCGGATGACACATACACCTTCTCATTTCTTGTCCAGATGACACATACACCTTCTCATTTCTTGCCCAGGTCACACCTACACCTCATTTCTTGTCCAGATGACACATACACCTCATTTCTTGTCCAGATGACACCTGCACCTTCTCATTTCTTGCCCAGGTCACACCTACACCTAATTTCTTGTCAAGGTGACACCTATATGCAGGCAGCAAACTTGACAGAAGTTCAGATACTCACCCACTCTATTAAAATGCTCAAAGAAAACGTTTTGGCTGGAGCTGGACTTTAACAGAGGCTGCCCAACCTTCCAATCAACTCCTCCATTTGCACATTACATAGATTGCCAGCTCTTGGGGTGCAATGTTAGTTTTCCCAGTCACAAGACTGCTTGTGCTTTGTAAAGGTGATAGGTACACTTCAAAGCGGTGGGTAAGACAGCTGATAAGAACGCACTGTTCTATACAGTTAATGAGAACAACTTTAGTTTAATCACATTCAGAGACAGGAGAACAGAGGCAGCAAATAAAGGGATTTATAGGAGGACCGCTGGTGGGATGGAGCCGAGGTAGGAGAGAGGATGAGATTAGAGGTCAGGAATAGAGAGGAGGGGCAGTCAGTGACAGCAATCACACAAGGGGGGATTACAGCAAAAAAAAAAATGTCAGAAACAAAACCAACCATGTTCTGTGTTAACCAGGAATAATGCCAAATATACAGTGCATTATATACAACCGTCACAATGATGTAACTAAAGGAGCTTGCTGAACTCTATTTCAAAATGCTAGCTGCCTGACTCTGGCTTTGGCATTATGAGCCAGTGTGGTGTAGCTAAAGTCAGAACATGGGATCTGCATATGTGTTCCTGGTCTGTGTCTCACAAAGTAGAGAAACCTGAGAATCAGCATAGCAGCCAGTAAAGTGACTTTCTCAGAAGATCAGCTGTGACAGCCCCCCCTCCTTACTTTTGTAACAGGTTTGCTTTATGGACTAACTGAAAAACAATTACAGCGCAGGAGAGAAAGCCTCCTTACAACATATATAATGTTACAAGCATGGCGGGCATTAACACTGAACGACCTGCGTGTTACACAATCAAAAGGGGCGTTCATGGCGAAAATGTTACCTCCCTGTAACATATACAATACGCAATACGAGGAATTGAAGAATATCAGGTAAACAATGATTACATTATTTCATTATATTTATCATATTATTTATTAATATATTTTAATAATTATGTAGCCTTAAATCCAGACAGCAGGTGGAGTTCTCAACTCCTTTCCATGGTTCCCTCTATCTCTTTTGCTCCTTTGTTGTAAAAAAAGCTTGTTGTTCATTTCAGTAGCTAAATGTACAAAGGACTTGTTTCTAATCAGATGTCTTCATCCAAAGTTCCAATCAAACCAAGCAAGCCTCTTCTAGAGACACTGCTAAATAAAGAGTTAAGCCACGGATATGATTTCTAATTCTATCCATCCAGTTCTGAGATTTCTAAAGATCCGGTAGGAAGCAAAGTCAGTGACCTCACTTTCCTTTTATCAAGCAGCACAGCTTGGCCACAACCAGTGATTGGACAGTGCAGGACCAACAGCAGACTGATGAGGTCATCAGTCTGCTCTCTCCACTTGTCTACTTGTCTCCTGGGAGCATGTTTGAATACAGCAGACCCGATTGGCTCCTAGTGCTGCCTCTCCTTGTTGTCCCCGTACTGAGTACAATGATGATTTCAGGACGGTGTTCCCAGATTCAGGATCGTAGACTAGCTGCATTTAAAAATAAGCACAATAATTTTGTTTATTAAGGATGTAACTGCTGAAGTGTTTTTTTTAATATCTTAATGTGTCAGTGTAACACTTCCAGGTATTTGTTACCTCTCACAGAGATCACAGTACTCCCCCTGACAAGGCCTTCATCTGCTTTTCTCTCCAGAAGGACGGCATCATCTATGTTCAGGCATCATCCAGGGTCACCATCTACTTCCTGGACTGATATGCCGGCTCAGTGATGACACAATCACGTCAGTCCTGGTACCTTTGGATATAATTCTGCTTTGTCCGTCTTGTGATGTACACACATCTGATATACTGATTACCCAGAAATATATTCCACCAATCCCCCCCCTTCCAATGACCACCAAATAGTCACTTCCTGTCTACATGCATTCTCTCCGGCATCCTGTACATCATTGTTCTGTACTGGCTTCCTATAGCTGACAACATAGGACCATGCCTGTGCAATGTGTTTTAGCATGGTCGCTCAAACAGGGGAGCATGTGACAGCGTGACAACACAGGAGCACAACTGGGAAACAGGGACAGAATGTTGTCACCTCCTAATAGGAGGTTACAGAAAAAAGACCTTCATTGCAGGATCACCGGGACTATTTTAATGAAAGCTGCAGAGTTAAGAATATTGACAGTGGCTTTTGAAACTACATAATGACATGAAATTACATTTTGAATAACACATTAAATCTCATATTCTGAGGATTCAAGGTTTTCCATTTACATTTTGTCTTTTGGTTAAATCCAAGGACGTGTGTTTTTTCAATCAATTACTGAGCCATCAACATCCACACTACCCCCCTCCCCCTCATTATTCATAATAAACAGTCTGATCCAAATTATTGTCCAAATACCATTTGATTCATAATATTTACATTTTATTGTGTTAATATTGTTTCCCCAAAAATATCACATGGCAACTACCAAAACACCTCATGTAATCTAACATAATATATAGTCAAAATACCAATTACTCCCTGTACACTCAGCCAGCACAGCACTGGCAGCCATAACGTGAGCAGAGCTCTGCTGTGTCTTCTTTGCTGAGACATAACAGCAGCAAAACGGGGAGGGGGTCATGTGACCAGGAGGAGGGGGTCATGTGACAAGGAGGATTCTGGAGCCCTCCAGCAGCCACGCAACCAGGAGGGAGGGGTCACATGAGTGCTGTCACATGACCAAAAAGAGGCAGCACAGCCAGGAGGGGGTCATGTGATGGTCATATGACAGGCAGGAAGCAAAGCTGGGGAAGGTAAGTTTTGTGTGATGTGTGTGTTCCTATGTGTTGTGTATTGTGTGTTATCATAGTGGGAATCCCTGGCTGGTTTGCTCACACACACATATCTGATATGTCAGGCATGCCACACATAATTGACACAGAGAGCAGAATTAATCTTTAAAGGGCCACATTTACTTCATTTCACTTAGGGCTTGTTTACACTAGCAGCGTTGGACTGCATCACCCAATGCAAGGACAAGCAACATCACCTTATATCCTATTGTTTTCAGTACACAACAATGTGCTGGGTTAGTGTATGCTGGAAAAAAAAGGACATGTTTTGTTTTTGTGCATTGCTGTAACTCTTCACAACACACAGCACATTGCCATAGAATACAATACAAAAAAGGACATTGCAGCTCACCACAGTACAATTGTAAAACAGCATGCGTGCCATGCGCACACAGACACATGCGCTATTGTGTGAACAAGCCCCATATGAACATAAAAATAACAACATTGTATGCTGGAGAAAAGGGGCCACACAATATTTCTTAGAGTATTGAGGTGCAAGGTTACTTAAAGTGACTTTGTCATGAGAATGGGATGGGGGGGATGCCACTGCTGGTCCTCTTTTGAATATGTGACTCGGCTAGCTGTGTGTGTGTCTTAAACGACCCCAGACAAGCCCGCCTTACATGAATTCCTTCTCTCTATATTCATCTTCAGTCAGAAACTCAGTGGGAATTGATCAAAACTGGAGCAGATACTCCTAGCAACCAATCAGCTTCTCTTTTCAGTTTGTTCAGTTAATATTTGAAAATTAAAGAGAGAAGCTGATTGGTTGCCATGCACAGCTCCTCCAGATTGTGTCTGCTCCAGTTTTGATAAATTCCCCTCACTAAGTTTCTGACAGCCAGGGAGCTAGCATTCTTAAAGACGCGTTTAGCAGTGGCAGCCCCCATGCTTTTCCCATGAATTATTCATTTTAAAAAGACCAGTCAGGTCTCATGATATAAAAGCGTCACTCTCCCGCAATAAAAGAGGTAATATACTCACACCCCTCCCTCCCCCCCCCACTGTTCCAGTGCTGCAACTTCCATAACATCAATCAACACTTATGGCAGAGCTGGACAAATCCCAGGAGCCAGGTCACCATTGCTCCTTAAAAATGACAGCTGGTGCCTAACTTCTGGTTCTGAAAAAAATCCTGCTGACTCCTGTATTGGACAGGCTGCCCCCTGAATTCCATGATTATGTATCTACCCCTGAATTATGGGAGTGTCCGATGCCTGTTTTCCATGCATCCTCCTACGCCACTACAGGGCACAGCAGTGATGATGGGGTTGGAGGATGGAGCCAGGACATGCGGCGGTGAACACAGAAATCCAACACTTATAAAGCGTTGCATTCCAAAGATGCTTATGGTGGCTGCAGCGCTGGAGTGAAGGGAAGGTTGGAGACATGGGCCACCTAAGAGGTGAGTATAATACCGTTTGTATTGTAAAGAGCTGATGGTTTTATATCTTTAATGACCTGACAGGGTTTCTATAAGAAAGTGGAGCCTTTTTCCTTCAGAGAACAGCTGTGGCCATGGGGGCAACTATAGTGATGGTAGACAATAGGAATGCTAAGGAGCCCAGAAGCACAAGGGGGGGCTAGTGCTGTAAGTGATTTGTAGCAATACCATAAAACATGGGGGAAAATATATGATTGCTATTGAAGCATTTAGTTGTTGCCTTTGTGATGGAGATTAGAACCATGACATCACCACCCCTCGTCCAATCAGAGAATATCTAGTATTCATTGATGAAAATACTAGGTGTTTGCTGAATGGCCACTGTGCTGAGTGAGAGACCCCTTGTGTTTTCAGAGCAGAGGGGAAGTTGTTCAGTACAGCAGCTGTAGCAGGACCCGGAAGATTGCTGTAAAGCTGCGGCTACTACAGTGTTGTGCCGGGTCTCTGTGGCCCTACCAGGGTTAAACTATGTATACTTACACTGAGCAAAGCTGGACCAACGCAAGTATAATATATAAATCATTATAGCTGGAGTTCAACTTAAAGTATAGTAAAGATGTTCCTTTAAATTGTGTTTTGTTATTTTGAGTTGTTCAGCGCTGGGTAATATAAAAGTTATAATATAAAGTGGGGGTAGGCAACCCATCTTTTAGGGGCATGTGACCGATAGATCTTGACAACTTCTGCCATGCTGCCAGCTCCTAACCCCACCATGCCGCCTCTCAGACCTCAGATCAGAGTGGCAATGTGAACATAGAGAAGAGCTAGGCTCTTCCTCAGCTCTGACGTATCATGACAGAGCAAAGTGGAAACATAGGAGGACTTCACTCATTTCTGCCCCCTGAGCTCTGCATTACTTTATCCTGACCCCTGCACTCTACGTTACATACTACTGAAATCTGCATTACTCCTGACCCCTGTGCTCTGCATTACGTACTGCTGACCCCTGAACTCTGCATTACTCCTGACCCCTGTGCTCTGCATTACTTTATCCTGACCCCTGCACGCTACGTTACATACTACTGAAATCTGCATTACTCCTGAACCCCGTGCTCTGCATTACGTACTGCTGACCCCTGAACTCTGCATTACTCCTGACCCCTGTGCTCTGCATTACTTTATCCTGACCCCTGCACGCTACGTTACATACTACTGAAATCTGCATTACTCCTGAACCCCGTGCTCTGCATTACGTACTGCTGACCCCTGAACTCTGCATTACTCCTGACCCCTGATCTCTGCATTACTCCTGACCCCTGATCTCTGCATTACTCCTGACCCCTGATCTCTGCATTACTCCTGACCCCTGATCTCTGCATTACTCCTGACCCCTGTGCTCTGCATTACTTTATCCTGACCCCTGCACGCTACGTTACATACTACTGAAATCTGCATTACTCCTGACCCCTGTGCTCTGCATTACGTACTCCTGACCCCTGATCTCTGCATTACTCCTGACCCCTGTGCTCTGCATTACGTACTGCTGACCCCTGAACTCTGCATTACTCCTGACCCCTGTGCTCTGCATTACGTACAGCTGAACAATTAACTCTTTAAACCTTTCTTATTAATGTGGCCTTGCTAAGGTCTGTCCTTTAAAAAAAAAAAAAAAAAAAGCGCACTGCACCCTGGTTATGTTTTGATCTTTTCCATATTCCGATGAATCTCCATCTCTCCAGGGTTGCCTACCACAGATAATATAAATGATGCACACTTTGCACTAGAGGTGCACTGAAATGCAAATTTCAATAACGAAAAAAAAATGTCAGGCAGAAACCGAAAATGTTTTTTATAATGACTTTTTAAAAAGGAGGCTGAGCGAGCGGTGTGGGGAGGAGAGCTCGTTCTGACAGCTAACTCCTCCCCCGCACCCGGCCGGCCTACTGTCACAGCGCTGGCTGTCTTCGCCCCCACACACCGCTCTCCTCTGATCTGTTACAGGAGGCTGAGCGGTGCGGGGAGGAGAGACGCCGGCCACTCCCAGAGCTCTCCTCCCGCAGTACTCGGCCGTCTGTAAAAGTTTCTCTTCTCGCCGCTGGGACACAGAGCAACGCCCAGCGGGGAGAAGAGAAAGAATGGATGCACCACTGTATCTGCCAGAAAATTGCACTTTCGGCATTATGCCAAAAGTGCCATTTTCGGCCGATGTGTTTCGGTGGCCGATATAACAGTTCATCCCTACTTTGCACATCTGTATCGACATGGAAGTGTGTATTTAGGTTTGGAGTGCTTCGTTGAAAAGGGCTCCTGCTATGGCTGCAACCAACTAATCGATAATGAGAATAGTTGTCAATTCCAGCACCCCTATTTTCTCCACAGGCTGTGATTATTCATCCTATCCTATAGCACCCTTCTCCGTGTGTGTGTGTGTGTGTTTACAATTTAATTGTATTGGGCAAAAAGAAAAATTTTAGCACATCTCTGCAATACATCCACATTCGCCGTGTTTTATCCCTTTTAAGAACCTGGAAAGTACAGAAAAATATTTGTTGATCCTGCCAGAAATCCAATGAGGTCTTAACTTCCTGTAGAGAGCTGCCTCTGCTGGATTAGAATCCCAAGCAGTGTTATCACACCTACCCAGTACTCCTGTGCTGGACTACAGAACACCTCCTCATGTTATGGAGATGGGGAGAACTGAGTAGGGCCGACTACACTGCTCGGGATTTCGGTGCTGCAGAGGCAACGTTGTCATCTCAGTACAGGAATTGGGAACACACTGGATTTTTGGCGGATCACATGGTATTTTTCTGTACTAGCAGTGTTGTTAAAGCGATAAAACCCGGGGCAATGCTCATGTATTGCAGAAATACATATATATATTTTATGGTGCCCCGGCATACTCTGCAACTCTACTCTGTAAATGGCCTGTCCATATAAGAAGGGTGGGAGAGATTTTGATTATGGGACCTCCGATTAACCGCCTCCCTTCTGGGTTATATTGTCTCATCTGCTTTATATTTACACCCCCATCCCCCCACCTTTCCTCCCAATAATCAGTTGTTCTCATTAAGAGTAGTTCTGCAGCACTGATTACCTCTTCATAATTACATATAATTACTGCCATCTCATATGGTGATTGCACCTATTTATAGGGCACGTGGAGGTTGCTGTGAGTGCTCCACTCCGCTCTGAAGACATTTAACCTCTGTGTTACTTAATCCGTACCAAGAGAGCTGTGTAGAATGGCAAACAATGCTAAATGACTGGCTGCCTGGTCACAATCTATTCAGAATCATTTACCCAAAACAAGCAGTCAAGTCAAATCTCCCGCTTGCTTGTTCCGGTCAGTGCCTCATCAAATATTGAATCTGTTGCATCCGTATGACAGCCAGGCACCAGAATTTTCAGGTCAGCGATGGCAGCAGGCATATTTTTATTTGGTTGGGGTTTATTTACTCTAACAAGATGTCTTCTATTTTGTTTCCAGTAGGAGGCTCTGTCACCATGCCTCAGAAGCTCTCCATGGAGAAGCAGGTCTACTCGGTGCCGCTAATCCAGCCGGACCTCCGGAGGGAAGAGACCATACAACAGATCACCGACACCCTGCAGCACCTACAGACCGTGTCAAATGACATCTTCAACAGGTACAGTATTGCAGGGGTCATGGAGGATGTGTGGTAACCCCTGTGTTTCTCCTGCTCCGTACAATATAAGGTATTCTTTAAAGCCGAGCTGCAGCCAAGTTGCCACATATGTGAACTGTTTTACTCACCAAAAGATTTGTAATTCTGTTCAGCTAGTTCTAAGATGCAAGTACTGCTGGCAGGCAACGCTGTCAGGTTCTTGTCCTCCCAGCAGATGACTTAGCAGTTAGGGTAATAGAGCCTGGACTGGGACCCACCCCAAGCCTGCGATTGGATAGTAGTTGGGGCAGCAACACATTTCCTTTCGAAAAGCTTGTTGCCTATGTTAGACTGACAGCGCTGAGCAAAGCTAGAGAACCTGACTAGTTTGGGATGCTGAGAAACCCCCTCTCCCAGTTTAAGTGCTGCTGTACAGGGTATTACGGGAGGGTGATCAAAACAGACTTAGGTACTTATGTTAGGATGTATTTTAATATACAACTATCCTGAATGTCTATACTACATACTGTATATTACATTCCCCACAACACACAATAGCTATAAGAATATATTTAAGCCCTTCATCTTATATACTATGTAATAAAAACTGTGAGCTGACTGTCATATCCCCCACACTCTTCTGCACATACTGCCTGCTGTCATATTCTCCACACTTCTTCCCTGTATATGCTGCCCACTGTGATACCCTCCTCACTCCTCTCCTGCATATATTGCCCGCTGTGATACCCTCCTCACTCCTCTCCTGCAATATATTGCCCACTGTGATACCCTCCTCACTCCTCTCCTGCAATATATTGCCCACTGTGATACCCTCCTCACTCCTCTCCTGCATATATTGCCCGCTGTGATACCCTCCTCACTCCTCTCCTGCAATATATTGCACGCTGTGATACCCTCTGCACTCCTTTCCTGCATATATTGCCAGCTGTGATACCCTCCTCACTCCTTTCCTGCATATATTGCCCGCTGTGATACCCTCCTCACTCCTCTCCTGCATATATTGCCCGCTGTGATACCCTCTGCACTCCTTTCCTGCATATACTGCCCGCTGTGATGCCCTCCTCACTCCTCTCCTGCATATACTGCCAGCTGTTATTTCATATTGCACTCCCCTACTGTACATAATTCTCCTTGTCGTACCCTCTGCACTCTTTTCCTATACATACTGCCGGCCTGAATACTGTCCTCACTCCTCCTCCTCCACATACTGTCTTCTATCATACCCTCAGCACTCTTCTCCTGCACATACTGACCATTGTTATATCCTCCACACTCCTTTTGTGCAAGTACTGCCCAGCATTCTACCCCAACACTCGTCTCCTGCATATCCTGCCCAATATCATACCCCTCATACATGTTAACCCCTCTTACACATACTGCCCGTCGGTATACCCTTCACACTCCTCTCCCATATATACTGCCAGTTGTTATACCTGCTGCATACCTCTTCTGTACATAATGCCCGATGACATACCCTCCATACTGCTTTCCTGCACATACCATCAGCACTCTTCTCCTGCACATATTGACTATTGTTATACCCTTTACACTCCTCTTCTGCAATACTGCCCACTGTCATCCCA
>NW_017306335.1:1282887-1288172 GCF_000935625.1 Nanorana parkeri
GCAATACAGTCTTCTTATGCTCAGGTTTAAATGGAGGGCCAGGGTACGAACACATAGTTTGTGATGCTGCCACACCTCAACAGGTCTCAATTGCTGCAAGCGTTGCTGAAAACTGTCGCCACGCTTGCGTTTATCTGGCTGCTTAAAGCACAGAGGAACTTCAGTCTGTTCCCCCCCTCCTGTCCTGATAAGGTCACACGTCCTCAGTTCCTGCACTTATACCTTCTCCAGATATGCTAATACTCTCTTATCTCAGGCTGTAATTAGCATTAATTAGCAAAATATGTCCTCTGTAGAGCTGAGACAGCTGGATGGATTACTGGGTAGCTGGAGAGGGTGAAATGCAGACACAATGTTTCCTCCATCAGGGGCTGTCACTGTCACATTGCGCAGCTTCTTGTACGGAATGCTTCCAAATATTTTATAACTAATAAGACAAATTGTTACAACATTTCCTGGTGGAGAACAATTATATGGCTCTTCCTGTATTCCTTGATGCCGGTATTGTATAACTTTTTAAAGTAGATGTCAATCCTAACTGAATTTAGGCTGCACTGTGTAACATTACCATTCCTTGAGATCACTGCTTTTCATTTAGTGTAATAAAAGGTGCAGATTTAGGAATACTAAAAATGACTTTTGAGATTTTATTAGGAAACGTTTTTACTTAATCATTCATTAAGAGACAAAGGATTAGAAGTAGACAACTGGGTTATATTGCTGCCTACAGGAGAATTGGACGCTGGCAAGCAAAGAAGCTGTTGGTCTGGAATAACCCCCCTACTACTCCCGTTATTCAGTTTTGTGCTAGTATCCCAGAAGAATGGACCATTTCTCTTGACTTTTTTTTGTTTTTTTCATTGCAAGATATTTTTTCTTCAGTCAAGATTCTTAACTGCAGAGCTATGAGGGCTCATATTGTAGCTTCCGGGTCGGCCGATCCTTGGCGACTCCTTAGACCCCATTCACACTGAGCTACATTAAAAAAAAGTGCTTTCTTAGCACTGATTTGAGCTCAGTGACATTGAGATACAGTGCACATTTTGTTGCGCTACGTAAAGCTTCTTTTGGCAGTCTATCAAAGCCTATTGGGGCCAAATCGCACAAAATCCGCAGAAAAATAGGTCATGTTCGAGCGACAAGCTTCAGCTACAAGCTACAGGTGACATTGAGCTGTGAGATGTGAACAGCTCCATTGAAATGCATTGGACGAGCTAGATAGAGCTTCATGTTTGAGCGATTTTTGAGCGGAAATCGCGCTACAAAGCGCTCATTGTGAATGGGGTCTCAGAGATCATATCTAGACCCCACCATTATGAAGATATGGGGCCTGCCTGTAGTGTGATTTTTCAGGCACTGGGCTCTGCTTGTGGCACTCTGCAATTACCCAGTGTACTGTGCGAGTTGGCCGCAGAGAGCTTTACAGGTCCAGGGCCATGATACACCCTCTGGCGTAATCCTGTCCCTATAGACTTCCTTGGGAGTATGCCCATGTGTGGGGCAAAGACTGTCTGGAATGGGCCATATTTCACTGGTTCCTGCATTGGCACTCTCCAGTACTTGTTGCTGCAGGGCGCTCTCAAGACCACGCGTCTAGGACTTTGGAACCTGGTGTGTTTGACTGTGTCTCCTACTGACTCCCCCTAAGAAGTTAATGCTTGGAGAAATTTTGCTCAACCACATTATATGTGTTGCACACTCTGAGGCCCAGTGCTGCGCCACAATGGGATCTGTCGCATGCACCCATATAACCTCCCCTGCTTTATCAGCTAGTCTGTGGGCAACCATTCTGCTGGGAGTTTTTTTTACTTTACTGACTTGCCAACCAGATTCTGCTTTTAATCACCACGTGAAAGCTGACATGGCAATGACTTATTTAATGCAATGTGATTTTGTTTTTTTGGTGACTGAACTAAAAATCTGCATTGTGTAAATAGAGCAGATATTTCCCAGATAGTGCTGAACATTCCCCCCACTGTGTCTGCCTTTTCAGGATACTTCAGCGGGTGGAGACTAACAGAACGCAGCTCAGAAACCTCAACAATCGGGTCAGCCTGGCACAAGCCAAGATAGAGAAGATCAAAGGCAGCAAAAAGGCTATTAAGGTGAGTGGCGACTGACTGAGCACTGGATCTTCCCCTCCCTGCAGTTGCTGCACAAGTTTGGAGGCCAAAACAGCAGCCGATATTGTTTGCAATCAGTACAACCCATAGATAGAACCCTTCCAGTGCTATATCTATATGCCCTGTTTCAGCTGGTACACTAGGCGATATATCGCTCGCTGCTATGGTGAGCTGTTGGGGCCCATTCACACCACATCCAGATCATCTCCAGACCACACCAGATTGTTTCAGGACCCAAAATGCATTCTAATGTATCCCTATGTTATTTCTGACCTCTGTTCACACCAGTGCAGTCCGTTCCAGACCAGACCAGAAATATACTGCTGGTCTCATTTTGTCTGGTCTGGAATGCACTGGAACTGCGGGCAGATCTGGTCCGGAAAATACTGTGAAACTGCCCTTACTGTGTGTATCACCTGCCCTATACAGCTGGTAGAAAAGATGAGCCTGTACCTCCCACCTGATGCAGAAAGTGATTTACTCTCACTTTCTGTGATGCTGATCATGACTTTACTAGACAGGAAGTGAGAGAATGTCTGTAACAGATGCAGACAGCAGTACAAATGTGACGTGTTCTAGTCTTCCCCTACTCTGCTTAAAAAAAAAAAATGCATTTTTTATTTCTGTCTGTGTTTCTGTTGGAGAGTTTCGGGGATACCGCTCTGCACTTTAGCATAGAGTCCTGGGTAGCAGTAGAAACCCAACAGGGGTTCTAAAACTGCTAACACTAAAAAAAAGAAAAAGTTTTAGCCTTGACATACTCTTTCATTTTTAGCTCTCCATGTAACAATCGTTCTGACAAATGATCATCATTGAATTAAGCTCATTGCCTATTCCACGTCCTATTGGCTTCTTTGATGATCCATTTTTCTGCCTGTTCAGGTTTTCTCTAGTGCCAAGTACCCGGCCCCTGACCGCCTTCAGGAATACACGTCCATCTTTTCCGGTGCCGAGGAATTGTTTTTCGAGAAAAGGCCGCGACACAAAATCCAGAGCAAGCACCGTCCGCTGGATGAGCAGGCTCTGCAGGTGAGCACTGTACCCAAAATAAATGTTACCCTGTTAAGTAGGAACCTTCAGCTTGTGGGATGCTGGGGCAGGCAGCAAGGCACAAAGTGGGTAGTTGGTAAAATGAACCAGTTTTGAACCTCGTACATAGTGTGTATGTCTTCAGAAAAACTTCAACAAAGTACCCTGGGTGCACCTGGTACACCTTGTGCGTTGCCTTCTGCCCCAACTCAAAAGTTCCATGAAATTGCTACTAACGGTGCTCTTGTAGTAAATGGAGCCTGTGCACACTGTTACCCGGTCACTGCCGTGGGCACATAAGTGATGGTGGAGCAAAGGGAAGGTAAGTGTTAGATGTTGCATGGTCCTGCTTTAAAAAGACCCTGTTGCTAGACAATTCATTTTGACAACAATCTTTCCATAAGATTATATGTTCATTTCATGTGTTTTAGGCATGTTTATTGTCTGTAAAAGTCTCCCTTGTGTAGACATCCAAAAATCCTGAGACTGCTGCTGGGTGCCGCCATCTTGGATGTGATGTCAGCAGCTCCAGCAGACTCAGAGCTATCACTCTATAGTATTTCCCTACGCACCGCCACTTGTTTCCCCCTGCTGATTCATCACGTATGGCCAGCATGCAGGGCAGCCTCTCATTGTCTTCTGACTGTGCTAGCCATAACAGAGCTGAGCTGACAGCAGCAAGGGCAGTAAATAAAAATGTATAACATGCACTGACTCCTCCTCCACATTCTAGGCTGGCATCTGCTTTTACTGTCTTTTAGTCATATTACTTACATATTTTATTGTCTAGAATCCGATACATCAATTAATGATGTAGGTGCTTGGGTAGGAGGGATAAAAGAGCTGGGTCAGCACAGACAGGAATTTGACACACATGAAAGTCACATTTTAACTTGACTGCGCCTTTAATTTGACCTTTATTTTACTCATTTGGAGGTCTATATGTTCCCTTAGGCCTCGTTCACACCAGATGCAGTGCGTTCCGGCCCGATTCCGTCCAGAACGCACTGCCTCGCATTGCGGCCGGCTCACTTTCTTGGTGTGGGGCAGGAGGGGGCATGGCGGTCCATTGAAGTGAATGGCACCGTAGCCACGCCCTCCGGCCGCAATGCGACTGGCCGCACGGGATCGCAAGGCACATTATGCCTGTGGTCCGGTCCGAGCAAAATGCTGCAAGCCACGCCCCCTCCTGCCCCACAACACAGTGAGCCGGCCGCAATGCGATGCAGTGCGTTCCGCCCAGAATTGGGCCGGAACGCACTGCATCTGGTGTGAACGAGGCCTTATAGTTAAAGTTCAGCCGCTGCATAGACTTGCAATCAACCACATATACAAAAAAAAATAAAAAAAAATGTAAAACTCTCAAACTTGCAAATGCATACGGCCACCCTGACCAGGGCCTCTGCTGTTCACCTCCCATTGCTGGAGTATACCAGGTCACTTGGTTATAGAAGATATTGTCTAAACACTAGATATACACATGAGTGGCCAGATTATTATGACCACCCCATCAGTACTTTGTTGGGCCACGAGATAACTCCACGAGATGACTTCGTTGTGCCGCCTCGTGACTCCACGAGATGTTGAAAGGTGATGCGAGGAATCTGACACTGCACTGTTGCCCTTCTGTTGTCTTGTACCAGTCTTGCCCCTCCCCCGTTCTGCCCTAACATTGACTAGTAGCAGTAACGCAGTGTGAAAGTTTTCTACTATTGCAGAAGCTTCCTGCATTCAAGACCAGTCATTGCTGCTTTCTCTCTTTGTGCAGAGTGACTGGTCTGTATCTGCCCCCTTCCTCTACCTCCTCTGCACAGGTTATGTGATCTCTGAGATTTATTAACCCCTTTGTGACGGGAGACGTACACTGTACGTCCCGCCACAAAGGGACCAAATGACTCGTCACGTACACTGTACGTGATGAGTTATTTGCTGCACTAGAAGGCTGGTAACCGCTGAGAATCAGCGGTTATCATTCATTAATGGATGCCTTAAGTTTAGAGGCATCCATTAATGAAAGGGTTAACCTTTTTCAGACACCCGATCCCTGAAGATCGGGTGTCTGAGAGTCACAGCAGAGCCGGCAAACATGCCGGCTTTTGCCGGCATTCTGACAGCTCGTATAGATCGAGAGAT
>NW_017306335.1:1288236-1299439 GCF_000935625.1 Nanorana parkeri
TGCCCTTACTACAGAGGCATTCATTAATGAAAGGGTTAACCTTTGAAAGGGTTAACCTTTTTCAGACACCCGATACCTGAAGATCGGGTGTCTGAGAGTCACAGCAGAGGCTTTTGCGGCATTCTGACAGCTCGTATAGATCGAGAGAGATCTCTCTCAAGCTATACTGGCTTTTTTTTTCTTTCACTTTCAGGAATAGATCCATAATGTGTCTATTCCTGAAAGAAGAATGTTTGTTTCAGTTTTCTAATCGTTGTTGGAACAATCAGAAAACCTTTAGTGACAGCTGAATCCTGAACTGCTGCAGGATCAGTGTCACTAACTTATTATCGGCTGTTCTGAAGTTTGAAGCAGCCTGATAATAACCAAAAATTTATTAATTTATCATGCAGTAACAGTGAGATTAATTCACAAAATCTGCTTGATATAATTAAATAAATAAAATAACATTTTTAAGTTAAAAAAAAAGTGAAAAGTGTAAAAAAAAAAAAAAATTGTGAAAAGTGTAAAAAAAATAAAAAAATGTGTAAAAAATAAAATAAAATAAGGGACAAATAAATGAATGTATTTATTGCATTTTTTTAGCTGTGCTGGTTTTGTAAAAAAAATACTACAAATCAAAACTGGGAAAAAGGTGTTTTTTTTAACGTTTTTTCCTCTTTTTTTTATATTTTATTTGTCCTAAGTGAGGCGTTAGACGCACATATGTGATATAAATATGTAGCCCTATCTGTCCTCTAAAAAACAATATATAATATGTGTGGGTGCACTTTGTAAGAAAGTATATTACTGACGTGGAAGAATCACACAGCAAAAATGTCAAAAGTGTGTCAGTCATTTACGAACAGAAACTAAAAACAAGCTCAGTCATGAAGGGGTTAAGTTCATGAAAGGTCCAATTGAAGCTTGTCTGTGTACTCTACAGGAGAAGTTGAAGTATTTCCCAGTATATGTCGGCTCCAGGGCTCATGAGGGAGAGGGGGCAGAGGAAGGACTGGGCAGTCTACCTCGAAACATCAATTCTGCCAGCTCTCTGCTACTCTTCAACACAACTGAGAATCTGTGAGTAGGGGTGAATTATAAGGGATGAGGGCTGGAAAGAGTTCAAGAGGGGTGAGCAAAAAGGACAAAGATGTAGATGTTCATTGTGTTGGATGTACCAAATGCTGATAATCTTGTATATTGTTCATTAGGTACACATCTTAATTGTGCAGGCCTAAACACTAACCACCCGGTGTTGGCATATTAAAAAGAACCTATTGACAGGTTATAGCCATATAAGTATTAGGCTGACAGGCTGCTGAGTCACTGCTGGTTGGTGAAGTAGTGGGGCTAAGCTGCTTAGTCATTCCTGGGAGGGGGAGCAGGGAGGTGAGCTGTGAAGTCGCTGCTGGGAGGGGGAGCTGAGCTGCCGTGTCGCTGCTGAGAGGGACTACAGGTGCCAGTTAGGGCTTGTTTTAAAGCTCATTTACAGCTTGTTAAGAACCTGCCCACAGGTTCACTTGTAGGCTGCAGCAACAGCTCAGAATTCTAAACTTAGCAACGCCATCATGTGTCCCTCCTATATTTACTATGTCCATATAAATTACCCTCTTTACCCCAGTTCCATCTTGTTTGCAGCTATAGGAAATACGTGTTTCTGGACCCCTTGGCCGGTGTGGTCACTCGCACTAACCAGGTGGCCGAGGGAGAGGATGGGGATCGGCTATTTGATGCGCCCTTTTCTATCACCAAGAGAGAACAATCGGAACGACTGGTAAGTCTAGTATATACAATATAAAGGTGAGTGGTGTATAAATAAACTGGTATGTAAATCTTACATATTTCTGGTTTATTCACAGACAGCAGAGAATTATTTCTATGTCCCAGACCTGGGCCAAGTCCCAGAGATCGATGTCCCGTATTACCTGCCAGACCTGCCCGGCGTGGCCGATGATCTCATGTACAGTGCTGACCTTGGCCCTGGCATTGCTCCGTCAGGTCCAGGAGGTCCTATACCCGAGCTTCCGACCTTTAGCACCGAGGTCATAGAACCTTCCAAGATCGGTATGGGAAAATGTACTACATTTCAGCTCTGATGTGTGCTCATGTTAAAGTTCTAGTCCACTGTAAAATAATATCCAAATTTCAGATGGAATATAGAGTAGCTGAGTAACTCATTGGTTACTTATGTCTTGAGAATTGTAGCATAGAGATCTCCCAGCTCTCTGGCGTCTCAATGCTACAACAAAGGTGTTCCCATCCACCTTCGTGAGTCCAGCTCCTCCTTTTACATTCTCCCTTATATAAAAAAAAAAGTCCAGCAGGAATTGTGGGAGCCCCCATAATAGGCACAGCAGAAGTGCAGACCTGGGAACTCAGCGCAGAGATCTCACCGGTAGTTTGAGAGATTGATGAGATGGTTAAAGAGTTTAACTTTCCAACACAGTGGTGGACAAACCTCTTAGGGCTAGTTCATACCAGCCACAGAGCATTCCGGCCCGATTCTGGATCGCATTGCGGCCGGCTCACTATGTTGTGGGGAACTCAATGCCACCGTAGCCACGCCCTCCAGCCACAATGGTATCGGCCGCACGGGAACGCAAGGCACATCGATGCCTGCGGTCCGGTCAGAAAAAAATGCTGCAAGCACTATCTTTTTCTGACCGGACCGGAACGCAGGGATTGATGTGCCTTGCATCCCCGTGCGGCCGATTGCATTGAGTTCAATGCACAGCCACACCATCTCCCGCCCCAAAACAGTGAGCCGGCCAAAATGTGATCCAGTGCGTTCTGGCCAGAATCATGCCGGAATGCACTGTGGCTGGTGTGAACTAGCCCTAAGAGGTTTGTCCACCACCGTGTTGGAAAGATAAACTGTGTTGTATGTTACATACTCAAGAGAGCTACCCTCTGTAGACTGTGCTGCGTAGTACATCATGCACACTCTTCAATCCTTACACTCTGCTGTACGTTCTATATTCCAGACAGCTGCCATTTGTATACTGTGCTGTACGTTACATACTGACTTTTTTGGCTGCTGTTAGCAGAGGAGTAGTAGTAAAGGTTTCTCTACTGTATAGTGACTTGCTAGCCACAGCAAACATAGATGGGCAAACCCTCCGTGCGTCCACATACTGAAAGCTACCAAAGTGTTAGCGATCGGTTGAGACTGCTTTAACAGTTTGTACTCTCTTATGACATTTAACACTTTGAATGTAAATTGGCCTCATAAAATAACGCCTATGCAGTACAGGAAAATCAATCGTGAGATTTTTTTGTACTTGCTGTAAAATTGATTTCTTGGCGCTCATTGAGGGACACAGGAATTGGTTTTCTTGATTTGTACATCACAGAGCACGTTGAGGGGAATTTATCAACACTGGAGCAGACAAAATCTAGAGCAGTTGCCCATTGCAACCAATCAGCTGCTCAGCTAAGATTTGAAAATGAAAGGTGGATGCTGATTGGTTGCCATCGACCCAATGAATGGGTTATGCAGCTACCTTCAGGTTTTTGGACACTGGCAAATCAATCAAAGCTGTGAGCCAGCCCTGTATAACCCCCTCCTACTCTCAGCCGGCTAGAGTCATTAGGTGACGGACACCACCTCTCTGCTCTGAGAGAAGTACATCCCTTCTTGCTGTTTCTTTCTTCAAAATATTTTTCTAGCAAGGTTTCCCTAGTTCTGCTGACAACCATTACAGCACCTAACAGCACAAATCCAAATCAGTTTTCTCCTCGCCAGAGCCTCGGCGGTCCATACCTGGATTAACCTTGGATGTTTAAGTGACCAGCATTGCCAATTCAGTTGCCGAGTGTGGTGAGGGCTTGTCCCTACTGACGTATCCAGTTCGCACCTTCCCCCCTGTGGATCACTTAATTGGGTCTCCAGCAGAAGTGCAATCACTGTTCCCCTCTAAATTGAGATTGGCGCCTTTCCGTGGGGCTCATCAGTGGCCTGGGAAACTGCAAATCGCTTGCACATCCTCTATTTGGGAATCCCTACTGCGCATGTGCCCAACATTTTTCTTTCTGGCACATGCTGTACTGGCCACAGAGATTGCACCTGCTGCAATCAGCACTGCAAGGAAGTCTAAAGTTGCCCATACACTTTACAACCCTCGCAAGACACTTGCAACCCTCGTAAAGTACTTTAAAAAAAACGTACGATCTGCCCATCTTGGACTGGCAGATCGTACCTGCGATCATCGCAAGCCCGCCCCCCTGAGGGGCGGGCTTCCGATGACTGCAATGCTGAACGGCAGTGTGCGCACACCGGCCCGTTTGGCAGTGATCTCTCGATCATGTTAAAAGCCAGCCGAAAATCGTCCGATTAACATGCTCGATATACAAAAGACGTGCGACCTTACATTAGAAACGGTTGCACGCCTTCCGTATACTGCACGATTCTCGTACGCTGGTGGGATTTCCCGCGATTCTCGTACGAGAATCGTGCAGTGTATGGGCACCGTAAAACTCTACCACTGCTGCATTGGATTACTTCAGCTGCACACAATGTTTGCTCACCAGGCATCCTCCTCTATTGTGAGTACAGGGGTCTCTGCTCCCTCAGGCCTGTGTCGGATCATAGGCTCAGGGATACATGGGTGTCAGGCTCTAGGGCCTCGCAGCATAACAATCATTCTGAGGAGTTCTGTCCCTTCAGGGGATATGGTTTCTCCTAGCCCTTCACACCTTATCTCAGAGTCTTCCTCAATTCCCTTCTCTACCCTGATTTACTGATGTAATGGTGGAATTTTTGGGGAAAATGTCTGTGTCCCCAGACAGGAGGGGCAAATGTGGGATCCCTGTCCTTCCCTTGCAGAGTCTCCCACTGACCTTCCACTCTCTGCTTGTGCACTCCCTGAGGAAGACGAAGATAAGAAGAAGGAGCTACTTTCAGTTCTGTGGGCTCAGCCCTGGAAGAAGACTTGTTTCCTGACATTTCTTCCAAGCTCAAGGACACCAACTCTGTCCTTGTGGACACGATGCGAGATAGTTTACAGTTAGCCATCTGCATCAACCTTACCAAACGAAGGTCACAAGTCAGTACCAGGGCCAGATTAACATAGGGGTTACTGGAGCCCAGCTCCAGGCCCACCACAGAAAATAGGCCAGGCTTGCCTCAGTATGCTCGGGCTGAACACAATCAGGCAGAGGCGCCAGCGGCTCTCTAATCGGGCATATTAGGTGGCCCCAGCGAGCAGCTGCCTAATTAGAGAGCCGCTCTGCGACAGCACCAGGCCCATGATGCTCTTAATCCGCCCCTGGTTAGTACTAGCACTATGATTGAAATTATTTATCTCAGGGCTTGGCAGATAGACTGGGTGTCACGCTTGGGCTTGGATTTTGAGGGTGAGGCCTGGGAGTATTGAAACTCTTCTTTGCTCTGGGCTTTTTGGGTACTTTTGTCCATGGTGATTTCCTGGAAAATCTCCCGGCGGGAGGCACAGGTAAACGAGCCCCATAGAGGTCTATGGGGCTTTACTGCACAGGCATGGCAGACGGTGCGAGGGGTCAGGTGCGGGATGTAAACAATCCCTGTAGGCCACGGGTGCTGGATCTCGATAAGTATAAATCTAAGAAGGGTGAGGATGGGCTCTGTGACATTGGGGGAGGGGGCAGATTAAAAGTGCACTTTTCTATGACCGTATACTTATTCTGTAAAGAGACTTAACCCTCAGTGTTAACCCCTTGCACAGTAAACCGATGGAAAGCAGGGATTTCATATGGTGACCACTGGCCCAAGTAATGAGTGCTCTGCCTGCATGGTCTGTTTGCAAAGGGAGTATTCAGAGACGGTCACTCCTGTGGCTGTGCCACAAGTGTGGTCCCAGGCAGTACTAGGCAGCTAACCCAATACACTCGGGTGTGGAAAGCCCCGCAATGCAGAGCTCAGTGTCTGAAGGCTAGCCCCGCAATAGTCCAGTCCAGCTTCAGTAGGTCCAGGAATCTCCAATCTAGATAGCTTCTTATAGAAACCAGATCGAGCAGCTTGTAGGGAATCCTAACTGAAGCAGAAAGTGTTTCTCTGCCAGTGCCCATATCCTCCTGTACGTGACAGAAGTATTACCCAACAGTCTCTGAGTTCCTTTGTCCCTAAATGAAAGAGAAAGAAACCCCTTTTTTTATTGGGGAACACAATTTGTTTATAGGGCCCCTATGTGTCTATCAGTCATACATATGTGGAAAAATAAACAAAACCAGCTGTTGAATTCTATTACTTCTGCTCTGTATGTCTCCTGCCGATCCAGGAACATTGCTTCCACATTACAATAGGATGTTCCCATTATTCTGCTGTAGGCTGATTGTGCTGAGCAAAGACACAATGCTGTGTTCAGGTCGTCACACTGGACTGTATATAAGCTGTTTTTTCAGTGTGGATAGAGAAGGTGAAAGTGTGAATTGGTTGTAAGAACTGATTTAAAGTGTAAGTAACCCTAACAAAGAACTTCTCTTATTTCATCCCTTTTGGTCTGTTAAATATGTCATTAAAAGTGTTTTAGTATATCTGTGCCTGAGAAGTACAAACATGTACATTGTAATCCTGCCACACATCTTGTGAGCTGATAACTTCCTGTGTTCTTTGCCTGTTCTGCACTCTATCTGTACATTGTTCCCAGCCCTCTCCGTGGACTACAGAACAACTTATCTCTATGTTGTTGAGAAGGGAGGGGTTCTGTAGTCACAGTATTGCTCTTCCATAGATAGTGTATTGAGTGAGTGTTGTCACTCTTGGATAGGAAGTGTGTTACTGGTAAAAACACCGGATGAACATAAAGGGGGGAAACGCCTGAAAAAAACTAAATGCAGACACCGTATTAAAGGACTGGTACCCTGCTATATAATATATTTTACTTTTGATAAGCCTTAAACAACTTCTCGCTTTCCACTAGATTGAAGGACAAGAGCAACAAAATAAATGTTATTCTATATTATTTACAGATGCGCAAGATGGACCGCTCCTCCCACCACCACCTCCTCCTCCCCCGCCCCCTCCACCACCCACTCCACCTTCTTTGGCACCACCCGCACCACCGCCAACACTGCCGATTATCGGAGCGCCTGTGCCCACAGGAGCAGACAGCAAGAATGGCAATCCTGGTAAGAGAAAGCAGACTTCAAAGAGGGCCTGTCATGTGTACACTGCAGAGGCAGCTGTATGTTTTCTGATCGGCCAACATAAGGCCTTACTAGGAATTTTTGCAACCTTGCTGATTCCTAGTGACCTGACTGGTTGAGTTCATGCTGAGGGTCTGTCAGCTGCCTCTTCTAAATCCTTTCTATTCTCTTGCTCTAGCTGTGGTCCAGGAAGCACCAAATAAAGTGGTCAAACCATCAGACGGCAGGGCGTCCCTGTTGGAGTCCATTCGCCAGGCGGGAGGAATTGGAAAAGCCAATCTACGCAACGTGAAGGAGAAGAAGCTGGAGAAAAAGAAGATGAAAGAGCAAGAACAAGGTTGGTGCTGCATCCAAAGTGACAGCCACTTTCTGAGGGCACGGCTCACAGCTTACTTCAAGTCGGGAGATTAGAGGCGTTGAGTGTAACTGGCAGGCTGGTACCTGTCGGGTGCCAAACACAGCCTGGGCTTACTCTTGGCTGCTGGGATTTGGCAGAAGATCCCTCTCTGTACACATCTGCCAGTCACTGATAACGTTTGTGGGGCTGCGAGGTGTGCACAGTGCGCCGATGTGTGTCTCAGCTGTGAAATGAAATCACCGCCATTACTCCAGTGTCCAGCAGAGGGCACCAATGGGAGCAGACACTGGTAACCTGCCAAAGTTTAGTTACCAATACTGCAACTGCAGGGCAAATTGTTTGTGGCCCCCGAATGGATGTTGCATTGTATCTTTTTCAAAATGAGGGCCGATTTATCCATGTGCGGCCAATTTTTCATCAGTTTTGCATTATTTCTCACTGAATACCTTTTTTTTTTTTGTTTTTATCGATCTGTTGTTAAACGTCTCCACTGTCAGTATTTTATGGCTGGCTTTGTCTCCATTGGAGAATCCGCTTCCAAGGATTAGCTCAGGTGCGGAAAAAACTGGTTCGCATCTGAGCGCCTCCGAAAAGGGAAGGAAGTTCCTTTTGCTGCTGCCCAATTAGCTGCAGCTGGGGAATTCCTTGCCCGCAGCTGCATGTAAGCAAAGAGGTGGAATGCAGTGACATCATTGACCTTGTATAGCCACATGGCTATATTTGGTCAATGACATTGAATATGACCATTTGGCCAAATAAGGTCAGTGATGTCAGCACAGTCATCCTTCTCCTCCTTTGTTTATCTGCAGCTCCAGGCCAGAGAATGCCCCAGCACGCAGCTGATTGGGCAAGTGGGCCCTCCTCATTGGCCCCTTCAGTCTATCATGAATGCAGCTGCTAGACTCATCCACCTGGCCAACTGCTCAGTGTCTGCTGCCCCCCTCTGCCAATCCCTACCCTGGCTTCTATCCCCCGCCCCCCTCTGCCGATCCCTGTACTGGCTTCCAATAGCCCAAAGGATAAAATTCAAAATATTAACAATCAGTTACAAAGCCGTCCACAACTCCGCCCCCGGCTATATCCCAAACCTTGTCTCAAAGTACCACCTTAACCGTCCCCTCCGCTCATCCCAAGACCTCCTGCTTTCCAGCTCCCTTGTCAACGCCTCCCATGCTCGCCTCCAGGACTTCTCTAGAGTCTCTCCCATCCTCTGGAACTCTTTAACCCCAACCTGTCTGTCTATCTCCCACCTTGACTGCCTTTAGGTGTTCCCTAAAGACTCATCTCTTCAGGGAAGCCTATCCCACCTCAACCTAACCACTGAACTATCACATTCTCAAACAATTCATCCCCACACAGCTACCTCCTCATGTATCACTTGCCCCTCCCTTCTAGATTGTAAGCTCTCAGGGGCAGGGCCCTCCTTACCATCTTGTCTTGAATTGTATTGTGATTGTAATGTCTTCCTTATATTGTAAAGCGCAGCGCAAACTGTTGGCACTATAAAAATCCTGTATAATAATAACAATAATAATAATAATGTATCTTCCGGATTCAGAGGCGCTCAGGTTGGGACTGACTGGAAATGGACTTTAACCACATGCAATATTCAAGCCCAGAGGAAGGCAGAGTGTTTTGAAATGCACCGGCTATTTTATGCAATCATACGATAAATCGTAAAAGCAACTTGGGCTCTTTCACCATATGTTCTGCTGCTCCTGTTGTGTTTGAGTCACATTCTGAATACCCACCAAAGGGGGAGCTTTGCCTTGTGTGAGCAGCCTCACCAAAGCTTGTCAAATCCTTATTTTCTCTGTTTTATTGAACGAATACATTTTGATGTTCCAGCATATTGGATATGTCTTTTTGGAGCAATAAAAACCTGACGGGGACTTTGAGACTTTTCTACTTCACCCATTGCTAAAATACAATATTGCCTTTCATGCACTTTATTAGGCCCGACCAGAGTAGAAAAACAAAACAAGCTTGTGAAGTGGATGGCCATATCAGCCAGTAGTAATATGCCACGTTTAGGTGGAGTCCTCTGAGTTACCACCACCATCTGAAACTAGAGGTGCACCGAAATAGAGATGTAAAAACCGAAATAGAAAAATTTGTCAGGCCGAAACCGAAAAATGTTTTTTTAATTTATTTAAAAAAAAAAAAGTTTATTAATTTTTTACTTTACTTTCAGGGGCTTTGCGGAAATATTGGGGGTCTAAACAGACCCCCTTATATTTCCTTTTAAAATAGAAAAATTGATAGACTCTGTGTTCTCAATCTCTTTTTCTGTATCCTCTGTTATCAATGAACAGGAATCCTCTAAATGTTCCTGTTCATTGATAACTTGAGAATATAGTATGTTTACTAGAATTACAATTATGAATGGACAGGAGTGGCTATAGATCACTTCCCATTCATTCATAATTGAGGATATATTAACCCCTTCGTGACGGGAGACGTACACTGTATGTCCCGCCACAAAGGGACCAAATGACTCGTCACGTACACTGTACGTGCCAAGTTATTTGCTGCATTAGAGGGCTGGTAACTGCTGAGAATCAGCGGTTACCATTCATTAATGGATGCCTCCAGTATAGAGCATTTTTTTTTTTTTTAGCTGTGCTGGTTTTGTAAAAAATACTACAAATCAAAACTGGGAAAAAGTGTTTTTTTTAAAACATTTTTTCCTCCTTTTTTTTATATTTTATTTGTCCTAAGTGAGGCGTTAGACACACATATGTGATATAAATATGTAGCCCTATCTGTCCTCTAAAAAACAATATATAATATGTGTGGCTGCACTTTGTAAGAAAGTATATTACCGACGTGGAAGAATCATACAGCAAAAATGTCAAAAGTGTGTCAGTCATTTACGAACAGAAAGTAAAAACAAGCTCAGTCATGAAGGGGTTAACCATACCATATCCTCAATTATCTACAAACACTCCGCTTTGTAGCCTGTTCTCCTCTCTGACACATGCTGTCACAGGAGGCTGAGCGAGCGGTGCAAGAGGAGAGCTCAGCCTCCTGTGACAGCGCTGCCTCCGCCCCCACACCGCTCTGCCGCATTGCGATAGGCGGCCGAGCGGTGTGGGAGGAGAGACACCTGCCGCTAACAGCGATTTCTTTCTCTCCTCCCCGCTGGGACACAGAGCAGCGCCCAGTGGGGAGGAGAGTAAGCAGGGATGTGCCAATGTATCGGCAGGAAAATGGCACTTTCGGCATTTAGCCAAAAGTGCCATTTGCGGCCGATATGTTTCGGCGGCCGATATATCGGTGCATCCCTAATTAAACCAAATATCTATCATTTAAATCAGCAGTGGCAGCCCTCATAAATTTTCTCAAAGGCACTTTTAGCGTGTTTATTTGGAGTGCACTATAGAGATACCAGTGTTAATGCTGGCGGATGAGACTTTCACACATGCATGCTACACAAATGGCTGTATTGTCTACGGTCATTTCTATCCTAAGACTAAGATCTACCCAGAATCCCCTTCAGTAGAATTTTTTTGGGTAAATTGTAGCTGGAAATCTGAAAGTTCCATACGAGTTATGTTGTTAATATAGACGGATACTATGACTTCGGCTTCAAAATCTCTTCTCTCTTCCAGTGATCGCCACAGTAGGAGGAGGAGATCTTATGTCCGATTTGTTTAATAAGCTGGCGATGAGGAGGAAAGGTAAGATTTTCCCATCTCCCGGGAGCTCTGTGTGCTGGGACATTTTTTCTACAGTTAT
>NW_017306335.1:1299545-1338541 GCF_000935625.1 Nanorana parkeri
TTTATGTATATATATATATATATATATATATATATATATATGTGGAATTATCTTTAGGAAAGAAAGATGTGTACCTTCCACAGTTATCAATGGCTCTCATTGTGCTGAAATATGTCATTGTTAGACCTCTGCTGTGTGGAATGCACTGCACACACGTTACAGAACTGGTCATTGTTGCTGTACTTGGCACAACCAAGGCTCCGATCCAGTGTAGACTGTTGCCACTATCACACCACTAGCTCTTTCTCAGATTCCTCTCTGTATTATCATGCATTGTGCTCTCTCTTCCCCGGGGAGTCAGGCAATGTCCGTTTCTGGGACTGGATGGGAGCCTTGGCTGTACTCTGACGGGTACGGTTTAAGAAATCTAGTTCTCTTTTATATGCATTCCTCATATGGTTGGCAAAGATGACTTCCTGACTCTTCCAAACAAGATGCAGAACCCTCCCCTGCTTGGGCTTCTCTGTGCAGTCAGACAAGGGCTGGAAGACTAGGACTTGTGACAAGCTGCCACGATTCGTTGCGTTACACTCAGCGCTCTAGGACTTTTCAGTCACGTCATGTCTGCTCATAAAGCGAGTGCGAGGGGAAAAGGACACAGGAGGGGGGGACAATGCAAGACTGGAGGAGGGCGGCCGTCTACCGTGTAAGATCATCTGTGATAGACGTGCTTCCAGGCCTTAGTACTGTTGAAGGTCGGTGATATAACAGAAGAGGCTGGTGGTAGAACTCTGGGTACAGATTGTTATATATATATATAATTACACGCACATGCACTCACTCTTCCAGGTTTAGGAACTCTATTAAAGTAGAAGTACAGCCCAACATATATGCACATTTCCAGTTTAGAATATTCACATGTCATATTGCATCACATATCCCAAAAATAAGCAGATTCTTGCTCATGCTTATACCGTATGAAGACAGTGGGAGGAGCCATGCAAATTATTTCTTTATGCCTCAACAACTAAATGCACATCCAGAACGTTTGGTGTACAGTGCAAATATAGCCTATATTTGAAAGCCATTTATTCCAGTATAACTATTTTATTCTTGACACACTTGAGTAGTAATGATGGTTGCTATAGCCCATTTACAATAGTAGATCTGAGTGGTTTTTTTTTTTATATATACGGTTTTTATGCTTTTTCCTCATCTCAGTGCTGCTGATCTCCTCCACCCGCTTTCAGCCATTTCATCACATTATTGCTCCAGATCAGCTTTCTTATAGTAACAACGTAGATCATTTGTATCTAGTGCTTGAAATGTATCATTTAACATCGGGCCAGGCTATACAGCTGTCAAAACGAATAGCAAAGGTGAGTCACTGCTACCTCTCTGCTATCTTCAGCTGTCAGATACGGGATCGCTATTTAGCGAACCTGCATCTGAATGTAAAGGCTTCATTCTTTCATTAATGAAAGAAAGAAGCTTTTACAAAAGCTTAACTATTTCATTAATGAATGCCTCAATACTGAGGCATTCCTCAATGACTGGAACTGCTGAGAATCATCAGTTACCAGCATTACAGAGGCTGATATAACTCGGCACGTACAGTGTACGTGGCCAGTCATATAGCCACTTTGTGACGGGACGTACACTGTACGTCTCCCGTCACGAAGGGGTTAAATGGTGCCCCTCCTAACATTCCTACCAGACCAGTCCAAACGTTTCTTTTAAAAAAAATGTCTTTTTGTTTTTTCTTTTTCTCTTAATCTAGGTATTTCTGGAAAGGGGCCAGCAGCCGGAAATGCAGACTCTCCAGCAGGAGCTTTTGCCCGAATTTCGGACGCCATCCCACCATTGCCCCCACCACAAATGGCGTCAGGTGATGGCGATGAAGACGCGTGGGAGTCTTAAAGGCAGTTTTTACATTCTTGCTGGTAGAAGTGGCACCACCTGGCGATTTAGATCGGATAACTGGACCTTGAATCATAACTAAGCTCATTTTCTGAATGGAAAACATTACCATAGCGCCAATCATTGGACTACATTTTGTTGGACACTCCCAGAAGTGCTGAAGCCAGCTGTTGGCTGTGTAAAGACTTATCAGATTAGGGAGGTTCAGGGGAATATTTTTCTAACCCGAAACATTGACCATGAAAACAGCCACCACCTCTGATCTAGCAAACCTGTCATAACTTGTTCTTTTCCTGTCTGCCTTCTAGAAATGTATGAAAACAATGTACATGGTATATCAGTAGATGGAATAAATATGAAATATTTGAAGTATATGGGTTTTCTTTCAGTGCTGCAATTTCTGTGCATCATCGATTTTGTTCTTGGATTTCTCCTTACGTTGACTTTAAGCAAGATTCCTCTCTACATTGCTGCTTGAGCTAGTCCCTACATAGCAGGTATCCAGATTGGCCTTTCCTCAGCTTGACTTTGGAATGCTGTACCCAGACCGTGCTGGACTGGACTTTTGGGGGGACTAGCCTGGAATGTGTCCTTTGGCTACTAGATTCCATTATGGCTCTCTCTAGTAATTGCATTGCTGCTGAAGGTTAGTTGCAGAGCACTTTCCGGGTCTAGAACGGTGGCACTGCCTCAGCACTTGGCCTGTCTGTGACGACTCGCTCTGTTAAATGGGCAGGTTGGGTTGAGCATCAGGATCTACCTTGCTTTATGCTCCAATGAGTGCCTTTCAACTTTGCTGCTGCCGCCGGTTTTATAGTAGAAAGGGTGAATGTTGAGGGTCTAAGTGCTCTTCCACACCTTCCCCTGCAGAGTTCATCTCTGATCTCCCCAAAGCCCTTAGAACAGACAGGGCCTCCAGTTGGACTGACCATTTCTTACTCAGAATTAGGTCACCGCAGTCTACTCCCACCATCACCTCAGCATTACAAGTAGTCATTTTGTCCCTTGTTGATGCAGTACGCACTGCCCTGCATTGGGAGGATTAGCCTGCTGTCTTTAGCCTTGGGTCTTTCAGAGCCCCTACAGATAAAAAGATCTTTCTTTACACCCTGCTAGTTGGGTTCTTGGGTTCCTTTCACCCTTGGCCCCTCTTGCTACAGTTCCTGTGTTAGCGAAGCATTTTGCATTTGTTTTGTTGCAGCGAAATTCCTTGGGAACTTGTTTATTTCTACTGCTGATCTCTGGTTATGGAGGAGAGGCCCTTGCATTTGGCTGCACCTCTGAACCTGCACTGCAGGTTAAAGTCATCAGCGGGGGGCCCAGTGTATCACTATTAGCGTGCAGAACACTCCAGTCTCCTGTTCAGCTATCCTATCAAAATGTCTTCCAGGTGCAATGGTAGATCACCAGATGGGAGCAATCAGCATTACTGGAATCCTCCGCCTCAAACCAGGTGAGGAGAACTAAGTTTGATGGGAAGGATAGCGTAGATCAGGCTGGACTGATTTACCAAAGTCCCCAAGGCATCCACTGCGAAAGGCTGGCGATCCCTGATCCTGGTAACAAACCTATCCAGTTTGTTGTTGAACCTGGATGCCAGGAGGTCCATGTCCAGCGTCTCCCACCTGAAACAAAGGGCTCTGAGGAAGTCCACCTACTACATGGTCCTTGATAACAGGAACATACCCTACAGAGACCGTTCAAGTCCAGATAAGTTCAAACAAGAGATAGCTGGGTCTACCACAGGGACAGAACATTTTTGTTAAGGAAACCCTCTTCAAAAGGGTATTGCTGAGTGAACCATTTAGGAGAAATAAACTAATGGGTTTACACTGGTTGTAAAAGCTTGTACACAGGGAAAGTTTTGGCAGGTTTGGGCATTTTTAGACTAGTGACTTTTGGCAAGGCCAACACAGGTGGTTCTACCTGCAAACAATTGTGCACCTTGTCCACAAGGACAAAAAGTGTGTCCTTCAGCCTAGGAGAGATGTGTCAGGAGACAGGTCTTCCTGGGCTGAGTCCACGGAACAGCCCCTTCTCCTTCATCTTCTTCCTCAGGGAGTACAAAAGCAGACAGAGGAAGGTCAGAGGGAGACTCTTAATAGGTTAGACATTTTCCACAAACGCCATGCTCCGCTCCTATGATCCACCATTGCCTGAGACAGATGTTCAGGTACTTACTACTGTAGAGGCTGGAGGAGATCTGTGTACAAACACTGCAGGCAGAAGCAGTGACCTGGTGCAGAGATTTGAACCCTGTGTAGAATCTCAGAGTCGTAGCAACGTGTTGCCAGCTCAGGGCACAACAGGAGTAGGAAAAGGGCGGGTGCATACAAAGTGCATTACCCAAGGCTGTGTAAGCACCAGGTGGCTCCAGTCTATGGAACTTAAAGAAATGGTGCCAAAACAGGGTTTTGCACAGCACCTCCAGCTGGTACTAGACCTGACCCTCATGATGGCAGTAATCAGGCAGGAGTAGCAGTAATTTTAAGAGGAACAGGCCCCATCCAATGTTTGCCCACCTGGTGGGCATACCTCCCCAAGGGGGTCTCCAGGGACAGGATTCCACCAAAATGGACCACAGCCCTGGACCTACATAGCATACGGTGGCAATTACAGGTACTGCATAAAGTGCCAAGGTGAATGCCCCACTCAGAATCCAGTGCCCTGAGCACATTACAGGCCGGCCTGCCAAGGCTGTGCCGAGAATACCAATGCAGATATCTGCTTTTAGGTGCCACGGTGGCTATGAGCAGTTTAGAGAAAACTTGCTAGAAGAGTCTTCCATAGAACAGTGCAGAAAATGATGTTCTTCTATGATAGCAGAGAGTAGGTGCCCATTAGCTAAGGACACTAGCAAAAAAAAAAAACTGTTGCAGACTGGAAGTCAGGGGGAATATACCGGGCTGTCCTTGCTGCTTTGATTTGCCAGTGTCCAATCACCTGAGTGTAGTTACATAACTGGTTCTAGAAAAAAAAACTCCTTGTATGTTTGTGATGTATGATCAAGAACTACGGCTTTGTTTACATCCGCATGTCTTCGGTACACTTGTACTCTGCATAGCAAGCCTGGGAACAACAAAGAGGACACCCTCTGCTTGTGAAATCTGTTTTCCATAATTGCCTGCTATCAAACAATGTGGAAAGGATAGATTACTGCTGTATACCATTAAGTTATAACCCTGATCTGTAGAGAAGCTTAAAAATGCATAATTCAGACAAAAAAAATTCAGTCTATCAGATAACTAGATGGAGAAAAAAAAGTAGAAGCAAATATGGAAATTGCAACTAACGGCACCAAGAAAGATGAATTTATCCCTAATTCCTTCCACTCCTTTTCTATATTAGGATCACAGCACCCCTTGTGCCTATTTCTCCTAAGACCTTTCACTTTTTAAGGCGTATTGACTTACAAGGTTGACAAACAGTGTCCTACTACCACCCCTTCCAGTTTGGATGTGATTATATTCAGCTTCCCATAAGATTTTGAGACTCTGCTACATCACTGACTATTGGAAATTGTCAGTATCCTAGATTCTGTCAGTTCCTGTTACTCCAAGTGTCGCCTCCTCTCTAGTCTGATTACAGCACATACTAACCCATTTAGCACTTTTTTAGGACTGTGGGATTGATAGGAACTCCATTCAAATACTTTCTTTCATAGTGTCCCTCAGTTCTATTTTACCTCTCATCTTGCCCGAAGATACTTAAGGAACTAAGCGAGGTTATAACAAGACCGTTATTCCTCATTTTTAAGGACTCTCTAGGCTAAGAGTGTGGAGTCGTTCAAGAAGCTTTTGGACGATTTCCTGAGAAACGGTAATGTACAGGGGTACAAGTACTCCTAATAACGAGATGACTCAGGGATCTATGCACACACACACACACTATAGGTTGGACTTGATGGACATGTGTCTTTATTCAACCTCAAATACTATGTAACTATGTCTTGGGCAGTTGCACTTTGCTTTGTTTACAACTGCTCAGAGCACCATTTACAATGGTAATATTCTCAGTCACTTGTCATGTGATTGAGGAGTTACCATGGAAAATGATGCTCTGAGTGCAGGAGTGTGCTGATCTACACAGGACATGGACCACAGAGCACCAACTGCCTTCATAAGGCCTCATTCACACTACTATCAGCCGGCCCGTACAGATCCGTGCTGCGTGTACCGCCGTATCGGGCCGCTCACGGGAAGGACAGGTGCTCAGTGTGATTGTACGCAGCAGCCTGTTCTTCTCTATGGGAGTATGCGGCCGTACACTCACCCCAACTGCACGTTCGTGCGGGTGTCCGTACTAGTACACTGACAGGATGGATCCTGTCTGCGCCCGAGCACAGACACCCGCGTGCAGTTCGGGTAAGCGTACAGCGGTGTACTCCAATAGAGAAGGACAGGCTGCTGCGTGCAATCACACTCGGCACCTATCCTTCCCGAGAGCTGCCTGATACGGCGGTACACGCAGCACGGATCTGTCTGGGCCGGACATGGATGGAGAGGTCTTTGAGGCAATAGAAGACAAACTTAACATAGGTCTCTGTTCAAAAATAAATAGTTTAACATAAAAAAAGGGCATAGGGTCTCTAAGTCTTTGAACAAAACCATTTATTATAATAAATAACCAACAGACGTTTTTGTAGGAGAACAGCATATACAATCTTGAATCAGTAGAGGATCAGGATGTCAATGTACAATTTGCCTTCTTCATCTGGAAAAACTACAAGGGAAGAAATGAGAAAACATTGGAAGTCAGCAGGCTGATTGAGAATTAGTCCCAGCACACTGTCCTGAATACAGGAACTCTGACATTTGATTTCATAGAACAAATCATCCTCCCTTTAGATTTCAGTGCAATTTAGAAACAATGAATCTGTTAAGCATTCAGCAAGGATTTGTAAAAAGAAGGATCCGAAAGAGAGTGGGAGATGAAGAACATTCTGCTGATCCTTGTCTGGTATTGGCCTGCTCTATAAGGACTGGTGGATAGAACGTCACAACCCTTTCCACCTTCCTTCTATGTCTCCTGTCTGTAGAACCTGTCAGTCACTCTCAGACCAGGTACACAGCGGCTTTAGCTTGTAAAACCATTGTTGACAGCAATCATTTGCAAAGCTTTTAGGCAGCTTTATTGAAGCCTTTAACCCTTTCACAGCCACCAACATTAGGGTTATGTCAACAGCAGAACAGAGCTACACATAAACAAGCTGCAGGCCGCTACAGCAGATGGCAGCTTGTTTCATATTTCCTCCTGGCAGAAAAGCGCAGGATTTTCAATACACGGGCTCTCGGAAAGTGAAGTAGATGTACAATTCTATTTACTGGTGGGCTTATTAGTAAAAGTGACCTTGTGGTCACTTTAAAGAGAATGTCCCTGATTGGGCAAAATGACCGCTTCTCTTACAAGCCCAACCACTGATATTCTCCTTTGCCAAACCCAACAAGCACTTCCCGGTGTTTCTGGGTATAGGAGAGCATGTGATCTTCTCCCCTTCCTCCCAGGATGTAGGGCTTGGGCCTAAGTGGTGAAGTACCATAACATTCTGACTAGGGATGCACTGATACCAAGTACCGTACTCTGTACAAGTACAGATACTTTTCCAGCTCCAAGACTAGACTAGAGAAAAATTCAAAAGTTAGGGGGCCGCTGTCATTTGTAAGGAGCACACGGAGCTCCTGGGATTTGTGCATTTCTGTTTTAATGTACGATTTTGTTTTTATAAATAGAAAAGGATGCACCGATACCAGTTTTGCGAGTACGAGTACTGGTACTTGCCCAAGTACTCACAGATACAAGTACTGATGCATTTTTGTTTATTGTCATGTGACAGATTTTCTAAAACAATATCAACTAATGATTTCAGGACAGTGGTGGGGCGCCAGAACCAGGTCCCAGCTGCAACCTCTGCAACCCTGGTAGTTCTCATGAAAATGCCAAGTATCGGCACTGGTACTCAAAGTATCGGTGCATCCCTAATTCTGACCCCTCCCCATTCCATTCAAAAAAAAGAGGCTTTGGTTGGTGTTCCGATTTAAAAAAGAACTCCAGGCATGTAAACAATTACTCCTGCACTGCAAGCGTTAAGTGCTTGTTTTTGTCTAGGATCTAAAATTAAAAAGATACACCCACCTGATCCTGAGGCCCGTGGTAGTGACCGCTCACATCTGCCCCCTTCACTGCGGCTATGGAATGTCCCACGGCATCCTCACATTCAATGCAAGTCAATAGATGTGATGATCCTTAGACCACCATGAGCAAAGAAGAGCCGTCGGAGACTGGTCTAGCATCAAGGCGGAACTGATGATTAGGTGAGTATATCTTTTTGTTACTGAGACCCTAGACCAATATGAGCACTGAACCCTTGCAGTGTTGGGGTACCCCCTACTGCAAGGGTTACTTTTTAACATGGCCGGAGTTGTTCTTTACAGTAAAAGGAAACGGTCACAAACCTTGCGTATTGATGCAAACGCAGGCCCAAAAGCTGGTTTGATTTCTGTGCTGCTGCGGATCCACTGTGGCAGCTTGGAGAGGATGGCAGGCCGGGAGTACCTGTGGTCTACAAGTACAATGGTGGCATAGTCACCTCGGTGCCGAATCGCCCGGCCTAAGGAGTCAAATAAAAAGTTATGTTCCACACAAATGTATGAGGTTTATTTTTCATGAAGATCTTTTTTCCCCAGAAAAATGTTTTATGATTGGATCTCACAGAATTCATTGCTAATGTCTCAATGTTCTCCCTTTAATCTATCCTGTTATATCATTATTTAAGGGGCACAAAGATGACTTTTTGCACCTGTGTCAGAAAATATGTATGGGCTGATTCAAACTGGACCGAGCATCATATGTATATTTGGATGTCAGTGTAACACTTCCAGGTGTTTATGACCTCATACTGTGATCACAGTAGTTCCCCTGACAATGTCTTGATCTACTTTTCTCTGCCAGCAGTATGGAGCCATCTTGGTTCAGGCATTACGCAGGGTCATCAACTGACTGGACTAAGATGCTGGCTCAGAGATGACACAATTGTATAAATCCTGGTGTCTGTGCAGTTGTTGGCTGTGTTAGCAAATGTCTGCCACAGATCAGCCACCACTACAACCTCTCACTTTGTGAATTGCTGCAAAGTTACAATGTTGCCGTCTGATCACGGGAGGAGGATACTGAGTAAATACTTCCTCCTGTCTGCATCAGACTGATGACACCATCTTAGCCTAGGCAACGCCACAGACTGGAACTCAAGGAGAACTTTTTATTGATAATAGGTGGAGCTTTTCAGAAAAATGACACTTTCTGTATATTGTGATATGTCAGGAATGTTTTTCATGTAGACTTGTAAAGGTGCTGATGGGTCCAATGTGATAAGGTAATTAGCAACGAATGCTTAGCCTGCAGATACCAAGTAGCAACCAGTTTCATCGCTCTAACTAGGAATGCACAAATACAATTTTTTCCGGTAACGAGTACCGATCTTTATCTTTCGGTACTTGCCGATACCGAAGCCGGCTCCATGCTGTTTGGCCAGCTCAAAGCTGATTGGCCAGGAAGCCGGCTCCATGCTGTTTGGCCTGCTCAATGCCGATTGGCCAGGGCGCCGTGTCATTACCGACCGCCCTGCTTCCTGATCGCCTGGGAAGCAGACTCCATGCTGTTTGGCCGGCTTAATGCTTATTGGCTGGGAGGCCGTTATCGGCCCGGATATTGATACTAGTATCGGTACATCCCTAGTTCTAACTATTTCATGTAAGTGAAGAAAAGTGCAATCTAGTGATTTGAGTTACCGCGTATGGTACATGAACATCTGGAAACAAGTATTGATAGGAATATTTCTGCCCGCTCAGTAATGTGGCATTCTGGATACAAATCTTGTGTATGACACTTACCAATGGACTGATTGACGGCTTTCATGCACAGGTTCTCCAGGAGGGCTCTGCCTGCAGATACCCCATTTGTCTTGGGCTGGGTAATTGAAGAAAAAAGATGAGACATGGAAAAACAATGAGATATGGAAAGAATAGCCTTCCCACCTCTACCCTGTGGAGTACATCCCCCTAATGCTTGCCTATAATCTATATAAATAACACATGAAGTTATATGTACACGGGCATTTGTTTGCATCAGAACCCATTTGCATCCATACAAGTCGATGAAAATACAGAAGCAGCTTAGACTGATGTCAGAAGAATCTCAAACACAAGTTTAAAGCACCTGAAACATGCTGCATTTGCCCATCTACATGCACCTATTTAGGAGTCTCCTTACCAATGTTTTATCGAGATATGACATTTTTTCCTGTAGCTCCGGTGATCGGATATTCGGGTACGGCATGCCAACCATCACAACACACCTGAGACAAAGCCACATAGATCATTAAGAAAACAGTCACATGATAACTGAAGACAAAGCAGGGAAAAGTGACAGGTTCTCTTGCTAACCTACCCCCACCGATGCCTTTATCATGCTCCTACACTGCCCTGCTCATCACAGGAAGTATTGAACCTTTGGGTAACACTGCCTCCTACAGGAGGACTGGATACTGGGAAACAAAAAAACTGTAGCCAAGTCCAGGGTATAACCTCTCGTACTAAGAGCATGCCTCTGTTTTGTTTTTAGCAAAGCGGAGCGAGCATGATCATAAACACAGAGGGTGGGGCAGTAAATACACAAATACACTGTTTAGTATCTCATTCATTGAGAGGCAGGAAGTATTTAACCGAAATGTCCAACTGAGGAGGTGAGTAACACAGCAAACAATCAATAACAGGCTCAAGACATCAGATATAATGAGCCTGAAGAGATCTGGAAAAAGTATTAAGAAAAGCAAAAAAAACTGCTGGGGGCCTCCATTGGGTGAGTCTGGAGTTGGGCTTTAACGCCATTTATTTATAGATATTCTCCAAGCTGATGAGAACTTGCTTATCTGACGTACACTTTTCTTTCAGGGCTGCAGGATTGTTACCAAAAACATAACAAATGTTGGGTTCTTGCACTGGCTGATTGCTTGTTGCAGGTCAGTAACACACCACATAGTAAAGAATAAAGATGTTGATAGTCCTGGAACTTTTACTTTTAAAAAGAAAGTCAGCAATGGCCGTCCCCATATTCTAACAGGTTCCCTTTAAGGCCTGCTATAGCCCCCTTCTGTCTGCATACTGCATGCCTGTTACCGTGACAACGCAAGGAAGATTAGGTATTAAAGACTTCATTTTCTTCCAGCAACTCAGAACATCACTATAAGGCTGGGACAAATCCCTGGAGCCATTGTGCTGATAAATATTATAGCCGTTTCCTTTTCTTTTCCTGTCATAGCCGTTTCCTTTTCTTTTCCTGTCATAGAAAACGCACAATCCCTGGGTTCTAGTCAATGGGCTCTCAGATGACAATTACGGGCTCCAGAGCTTTAAAATGTATATGTGTAGTCTCATTTTTAGTTGTATTTGGATTGTCAGAGGAATGGTAAATCCCCCCCCCCCAATAATTTGTTTTATCTTGCTGTGTTCTACTGTGGGATTCTCCAAAGTGAAGGAAAAATGTGCTTCTTAGGTGTCCCCATGGGAGGTATGCCCTCACCTTTCTGTCCCAGTGACAATGTTTATCATGACCAATATAGAGAAGGCAAATCTCCTAAGCAAAGACACAGACAGCAATAAAACCCCAACAGGGCAGGTATACGTTTTAAGGCTATTTTTGAATTGTCACATATAAGCACACACTGGTCCTGTGTGGCTCTATACTGTTTAGCAGTTCCTCTGTCTGTGTTTTTATCACATAACACTAGGGCTGCTACAACTAATTGACTAAGTCGATTATAATCGCTGATGGAAAACGTTGTAGACGTTTTCCATCATCGATTAGTTGGCCTGGTCGCGGCTCCATGCACAGATTCTCCTCCCAGCCTCACCTCTCACAGACTCGTCGCGCGCTGCTTCTCCTCCCTGCCTCACCCACCTCTGAAGGACTCGCCACTGCCCACCTATCCATGATCGGCACGATGAAGCAAGGAGGAGCAGGCGTGGGGGGAGAGCAGATGCCCTCAGACAGGCCCATGATCTAAGGGAAGAGGCAAGTTGCTTGAAGACTGCTGAGTAAGACTGTCTGCACCTTCCTCCCACATGGTGCTCTATAATGTATTGCTGGGATAGTGGGATTTGTATTCCTCTATAGCTGGTGGTACATTGGGCTATATATTATACAGCGGAATGTACCATCACCTATAGAGGAATACAAATCCCAGCAATACATTATACCCTGTATGTATAACATATTGCTGGGATTTGTTGTATTCCTCTCTAGCTGGTGGTATTCTACATTGCGCCGCTGTAAAATGTGCTGTTGCTGAGATTTGTTTTCTTCCTCTATAGCTGGTGGTATTCTGCATTGCGCTGTATAATCATTATACAGCGGCGCAATGCAGAATACCACCAGCTATAGAGGAATACAACAAATCCCAGCAATAATACATTATACAGCGCAATGCAGAATACCACCAACTATAGAGGACTACAACAAATCCCTGCAATAGTACATTATACCATAATGTACTATTGCTGGGATTTGTAGTCCTCTGTAGCTGGTGGTATAATGTGCTATATTGCACACCACACTTTTTTTTTTTACTTCTGCCGCTCCAAGCTTGCCAGCAATTCAGGTTAGGAAGCTGCAGACTCTGGTTGGATCATCTTCTCTATAGCAGTTTATGAATTAAAAACAATGGCAGAAATGTGATTTCAGTTTTGTCAGCACACATACCGGCCCAGGTCATCAGAAAAGTTGATTCCTTCACTCATCTTCCCTCCAACTACAGAAAAGAGAAGGGCGCCGGTTAGGGGCCCAGCAGACTGGCTTGAGAGCTGTCAGGAAAATATGATAAGAAAATATGATAATAAATCGGGGAGGGGATTTTATCAAAACTGGAGCAGTCAAAATCTGGAACAGATTTGCACTGCAACCAATCAGCTTCTCAGTCTCATTTTCAAATATTACCTGAGCAAACTGAAGAGAGATACTGATTGGTTGCCATGGGCAACTGCTCCAGATTTTGTGTGCTCCAGTTTTGATAAATTCCCCCCTCTATGTGTTTTAACAGAAATACACATCATTCATAGTATCTGTTATAGAAATTCTGACCTTTAAGAAATGTCTGCGACACCCACTGGCATGCCGGACAGGGATGAAACAGAGTTTAAAATATGGTAGCTTTCATCAAAGAGGCAGGAATTATTTCATTTCTGGTTACAGTTTTTAGAGAACCAGCTTAACAATTTTAAAACATCATTTGAAAATGTAAAAGGGAAACGGTGCAAGAAGAATATGTACAGAAAATATATTACAAGAAAGGCCAATAGCAACAGTAAAATAAGAAAACGTTTTTGATCAATCTAATGTATTAAAGTCATCGCCTCAAATGAATAACCCTTAGTGATCCAACATGGTTTAGATGGAAAATGAGAGCCGTCTGTTGCCAATTCCAGCAGCTTTTTGTTGACCCTCTAGGGCAGTGTTTTTCAACCTTTTTTGTGCAAAGGCACACTTTTTTCATGAAAAAAATCACGAGGCACACCACCATTAGAAAATGTTACAAATTTTTACCTCTGTGCCTATATTGACTATATATAAAGATCCAGGGGTTGGGGACCACTGCTCTAGAGGGTTTCACTGAGCCAAACCCACCAAAGCACAAGAGTTAAGGGGTGTTGGGTAGGAGAGCGAAGTGTTTATTTATACTTCAGCGGATCCACCTTTAATGTCTCTTTTCTAACTATATATTTACAGATGTTGCACTTTTATAGTCTGCCAACCAACATTACTGCACAGAACATAATTACCATTTGATAGACATCAAACATGGATTTCATGTATGCCTTCCTCAGAAAGGGTGATGTGTCTCGCCCACCTCTGGGGCATTATAGCATAGGCATGTGTGGGATTAAACTGATTGGAACTCTGTTATACATATGCAAGACCTGTTAAGCTCCGCTAGAGGTTTTATGGCATACTGATTTTACAATGGTGCTTAATTAAAAGTCTCTGGTTAAATGCTGTTTGCACTGGTTATTAACTCTCTGGTTTGCCAGATGTCTGCTAATGGGTTTAATCACAAAGAAGTTACCAGCACACCATAGCATCTTCTTTAAAAAAAAACAAAACACACCTTTATTGAAGGTTCAATGTTGTTATTGCAATTCACAGCTTTGTACAATTGTATAATTAGATTTCACTAAGGGGTTTAATGACAACAGGTCTGTGCCTTGCCAAAGATGATATGACTGGAATGTTATATATGATGGCCTGCTTTGTGTCTGTGGCTGACCGATCAATCTGAGGATTTTCCGATTTGTGCATTTTGTAAAAATAAATTGTGTTCCTATGAATACCTCTTCTCCTCACTGAGTTTGGGGTACATGAGACCTCATTATTGTCGCACTAGATATCCTGAACTGTCCAAGAAGCTTCATGAGATGAAATCGAGAAAAAGAAGAATCAGTGGCAGTTCTTTTCCTCACCTTGATGCAGCGCGAGTATTCGGACAACACTTGTTCCACCTGGTTGGCTTTCTTCGGCTCCTGAAATATCTGAATAGTGTAGTAAGACAGATCAGTGGAACCGTTCTCTACAGTTACTAAACTTCACATCTTCTACAGAAGAAAGTCTGCCTACAGGATATTGGTTTAAGATGAGGCATTGTGGAATTCATGAAGGGGGGCATTTCACCCCAAAAGAAGACAACTCGCTTAGTGTGCTCAGTGACCGCAGAAGCAAGATCTGGACTCTGCCCACATAGGAGTCTCTGGGGGGAATTATTAAAACATGTCAAACTTTGTTTCAACTAGAAAAAAATATGAGCTTTCAAAATATGTTCTTTTTTTAAGCCGTGTGTAAACAAATGAAAACTAAAAAACAAATGAAAAGACGCTGGATTTGTTCCTAGGGACAACCGCACTAGTTGAGATAGAACCTGTCCCAGACACTTTTTATTAATTCCCTACTCTGTGTCTGCCTCCTCCACTGCATTACATACACAACATGGATGCTCTAATTGCATCATGGGAGCTGAGCATTTTTTCCTTGTTCAGTTTTACTTTGCGATACAATTGCTGAGGTGGAAATGTAGCCAACGTGTAAGGAGTAGAATCCTTACTTGTGGCTGGCAGAGGCAGCATTTTGGGCACCAGGGCTGCAGAAAGAAACCCTGTGTAAGCTATGAACTGATTTTCCAGAACTTATACACAGGTAAGCTCCTTCCCCACCCCCATCTGACAGTGCTGAGCCAATCACAAGGCTTCACCACTGAACAATGTGGCAGGGGATTTATGAAAGGTGAGTATGTGCTGCTGGGAAAGTGGAGATCTAGTGACCTTTATACTTCACCCTAAATGGGAAAAGGAAAGGGTCACTTCAAATAATCTTTACTTATTTATCCCCATTACTGAATGCTGTTAGAAATACAACCAGCAAAAACAAAACACTGTAATAAAAGAGTCCACAGGTAAAATAACCACACATGATTTTGTCACAGCAGCACAAGTCACTCCACAGACCTTTTTCTTGGCTGCCAGCCGTTTCAGCTGTCCCGTCTTCTCCCAGTGGTCCAGGATGAGCTTCTGGTAGTCATAGGAAGGAAAGAAACACACGAGCCCGCCCGGGACGACGTTACACAAGTTCACTAGGATCCTTCCAGTCTCATCCATCTGCAAGGATAAAAATATAGTGTCTCCAAATGACTAAAGCTCCTGCTGGTTTCCAGGAGAAAGGGAGGCCTGCACACTATATGCAAGGGAAGAAGGACCGCCAGAACAATCAACAACGTATGACAGTCTGTTGCCAATGGCAAGCTTATTACTTTAATTTTATTATCTGTAGTAGGAATCTAAAAAGTGTTAACCCCTTTGTGACCAGAAATTCAGGTAAACAGCTAAACTATACAATAAAATACATATACTGAAGATAGTTTGTCTGCCAAAGGATTTGCATTTCTGTCCATCCACTCTTATTTCTACTGCAGTTGAGTAACACAGATAGGTCAGATTGAGTAAACAGACTGATAAGCTCTGCTCTCTCTTTCTATTGGCATGTTCTAAATACTGATGTACAGGAGATTACAAAAGGCTTTAAGTGAAATGCATTTAAATAAAACATATATATATATATATTTAACTGCATTCATATTTTTTATTATAACTGCCTGGTTTAAATCAGCTAAATACATTGCAGGTACATCAAAACAAAAGGATGACATTTATCAAGCAGCAAATTAACAACACAGAAGCAAATCAGACTGCATCTCACTTAGCAACAGGTTTACTGTGTATTTATGGCCTGTGCATCTGAATTACTGGGTAGCCAACTGTGACAGAGTTGCAAAAGTCTGTCTAAAGATTAGACAGATTTTCACTCTGAACAGACACACAATTAAGCGACCAGGGTCAGGTTAGATTACAGATAAAAGTTTATTACAAGGTAACAAGATTTGTAACCTTGTAATAAATCTGTCACATGTTCTTTCATACGGCTCCTGTTAAGCACTGCTTTGCAGTGCAACAGAACTGATAAATGTCCCTCAAGGTGCTGAAACTTACATAACTACATGCGTGTTATTTTATCAGTTTCATAGTGTCTTGAGGGAAAATATTATGAACTGTGCTTACCATTTCAGGTGAATCCCTCTTCTGATAAGTAAATTCCAACTGCTGGTTGGTTGGCCCATTGCAAAGCACTATGGGTAATATGTTCTTAGGTGGGATGACATGTCCTGTTGAAATAAAATTAGAAGGCACAGTGAGGTGGTCACAAGCGTAGTTTATCTGAGGTCAGAGAGGTAGCTTTCTATGTGTAAAGCCAAAGCTGCAAATATGTAGGGTCAGTGACAAAATGTATTAATACCACTGGATTAGCATAGAAGCCGGGCAATCAGTATTTTTAGAAAGAGGTCAGCGATGGCAGCCTGCATGTACCCTCTAGACAAGTTAATACTCACTATGTTATAAAACAGGTGTCTCAGAAGTGGAACCAAGAAAAAAATGTATGGATATGTAGCCCAAAATCCAAAGCAGATCTTACATTTCTAAAGAACCCCAGGGCACAGGTCCCCCCTACTGACAAAGCTTGGAATTCCAGTTGAGCTTACATGTCACAGACTGAAGCGAGTTCTCCATATATTCCCATAAAGAATCCACTAAAGAATTTGGGGCTACAAAGAGTACAGAAGCAGCACTATTCCAGGTTAGTATGTGCTATCAGTTCCTCTGCATTTTTACATTTTTAGACTCCCATGTGGGTTAAACGAATACTTATCTCTTTGAGCTCGATGAGCTAAGACTAACATTTTACACCCAGAAAAATTAAAATAATTAGCAGATTCCACTATCTACCTGAAATTTAGAAAAACAAAAAAAACTTTTAGGGCAGAAGTCCTTTTTAAACTCTGTAATTAGCCAGGGTTCTCACTTCACTTCAACTCTTTAATTTAGGAATGCATATGGTCCATCCTTGAATCAGATTTTGTAAAATCCTGCCCCTGGAAACTCTCATAAAAAGATTGTTCATCATCACCCAGAACTCAAATGATCATGCAACACTCCTAGACCAGCTTTTATCCAGTTGACAACACAGGGAATAGAACGCAAAGATTCCAGTTTCAGTCTTGATCAATTTTGTAGCATTCAATACAAAATCAACGTATTTTAGGGTTCTAAGGGGACTTCTTTGTCAGGGCTAGAAAATGCAGCAAAAGGGCACAACCTGCACAGTGCTCAATGTGGTTCTAGGCCAAAGCCAAATCACTGAGTGCTAAGACAAATACCATTCATCTGGACTGAAAATATATTCTTGGTGCTCTTTTCTATATTTATTTGAATCGTTACTACAGATACATCTCCAATTATTTACAAAGCGTCCCGTGAAAATATTTGTATGAGACATACCCAACTAAAACCATACCAATCTTCAAATGATCCAGTCCTTCTCACTACCCCCCAATTAACGTTTATCAAATGTCTATGAGTGCACAAAACACCTCCTGATATAAGGTTCATATACAATAAGAAAAGGCTTACCACAGGAGAACTCCACTATGCGGTCCGGGCTGAGACCGGCAGATATCAACAGCTGCTGCTTAAAATCCGATACCTACAAAACAGATGCAGGGATGGGACATGAAAACTGTGTGTGTGTTCGGAAGCTGCACTCAGTAAGAATGTGTAGATTGTCACCTGCTAATAGTTGTACGGTCAAAAAAGACAAGAGCCCTGTGTGTACTGGAACACAAACAGTAGTCACTGCTGACTGCAGGCCTGATGCAGCGGGAACACCAGTATAGATAAACTGGGAACCTGCACTTTTTGGCTATCTAAAGAACCATCCAGGGTTTTTATATTCAGTAGCTATAGATGTGTGTAGAAACTTCTGTTGCAGGGAGAACACCAGTACAAAACTGGGAAGACCTGTGCTTGGTGGACTGGAGAAACTTCCAGGATTTCCAGCATGAATCCATCAGCGCTGTACGCTGACTGAAGAGACTTCCAGGATTTCACATATCCGGCATGAATCTACCACTAGCTATTGATGGTCGAAAATCTTCCATCGGTACAGAGGACAGAAAAGCTAAAGAAAACAGGAGCACTCTCCAGGGGACACTAGCAAAAAATTGAGGCATGATGGTTGTGGACAGGGTAACCCTGTGCTGGTCAACTGCTTTTTTGCTGCCAGTGTCCTTTTCTCCTGCAGGCAGCAGTATAACTCGACAGTCTAAGAAGTCAAAGAATTCCTGTGTCCCTCATTACTGAGCAAAAATCAGTTACATAACACAGAACAGTTCAGGAACATCAACAGAAAAAAGAGGCAAGACTTCCATTGGTCTTTAAAGTTACAACTCTTATGCTGCTCATACTGGTTTAATCCCTTTTTTGTGACAAAGTAAATTAAGATGACAGGTATGTGTCAATTCTTCTACATGTGTTCCAAGACATGGGGACTCCCATAACTGGGGTTTCTCTTTTAGAAAGGATTAGGTTTTTCTGTTATTACATTGGTGTTATTTTGTGTGGTCAGTTTAGAAGCCAATAGCACTTAGGGGAGTTCTTGGAGTGTTCAGAAGCGAGCGCTGCAGATCGTCCGCCCAGACTGTAGTCCAGCTGTTCAGGAATTCTTATATGGCCTATTGAGAGTTATAAAATGTATCACAGTTCAGGGATTATGCAGACCACCTCTCCCTGGAGACAACCCCCACCCTCCTGATCCTATCAGTGTGCAATCCCCTGGAAGCAGAATGACATTTTAGGTAATTTGAATGTGGCATTTGCAGCCTTTTCAGTGAATGTATGGCTGATTGACTGTGACTGTACCAGAACCCGCCACAATCGGGCTCATCAGGTGCTGTGTGATGTGGATGGAAAATGAATTCCATCCTTCTGCACATTGGATTGTTTAGTATTCAGAAAAAAGGGACCAAAAACTTCAACTAAACACAAAGGTGAAACACATATGCAGAACGGTTTAATTTGCTGACAGATTTGTAATTAAAGAGAACCAGTCGGGAATGGGCTTCTGTAACAATCTGAATATGCACACTTAACCACTTGTCTACCAGCACCATTTGTTAAACACACTCCCGGTTGCTATAGCAGACTGTTGGCTTTTAGATGTATTATATGTTCGCTCACTTCCCAATCTACTGAGCCGACCTGTGACAGTTTCATTGTCACAGGTCGGCTAGAACTATGAGGATGAGTGAAAATCACTCACCTCATAATTCTCCTTTAAAGAGGATCTGTCATATCTAATATGCTATCAAATAGTGGGAGGCACGTTTAAAACAAAAAGTAAAAACATTAAAGTAACAAAACAAAATATAAAAACCACAAAACAAAAAGTTTGTAAAGTCCCCAGCCCCCACATATACTAAAATACATGTCAGGTGCGCCTACAAACGAAAATGGCGATTGTGCCATGCCAGAGTGAGGATACTGTAGGGACATAATTCACAGTTAGCTCTAAAATAATGTCCTGTAAAAGGCTTTTAAATTGTCGCCTATAAACAATTTGGATACCAAGGTTTGTCGCCATTTCACGGGCATACACAATTTTAAGGCTTGGCATGTTTGGTATCGATTTACTCGGCGCAACCTCATCGTTTATATTTCACAATTAATTATATTTACCATTCATTTTATATTTTACCATTATATTTTGTTTGTGTGCACTAACATTACATTAGTGTATTCTGTACTGAAAATTTGGGTTTGACAAACAGTTGCACTAATATTGTGTGACATAAAAAAGCAACATAAAATATATACAGTAAGCGCCCAGTTATCCGGCACCTACGGTGATCGGCAGGGGCCGGATAACTGTAGTTTCTGTTTGCTTGAGAGTTATTAGTAACTCTCAAGCAAACACCCCCCCCCCCCCCTTTCTCACCGGCTGCATGGTTCCTCCAGCGATGATGACAGAACGACACTCCTTCAGGACTTCGGCAAAATGCACAGCTGGATTTAACATGAGAAATTTCAGGCTACTGTGTGCCACAGTACCTGCAAAGACAGACACATTTCTCTTCATGTAAGGTAATAAAGTAATTGTGTTTGCATTCCTGCTATCGAACAGATGCCCATCAAATAGACAGAATTGTCTACTTGATGGGCATCAGGCTGAACAGGAAGTGAGGAAATTCTCCCCTCTTACTGTCTATTTGATGGGTATCAGGCAGAACAGAAAGTGAGGAGATTCTCCGCTCTTCTGGTCTACTTGATGGACATCAGACAGGAATAGAAAATAAGTAAAAATGTCCCCCCTCTTCGTGTGTGAAGGGTATCTATTTCATGGGCATTAGACACAAAGGAAGCAAGAGGAAATCCCTCAATCAGGAAACACTAATGAAAATATATATTCTGTTAGGATAAGGAAGGTATAGAACGGGTCATAGTTGTAGGCAAGTTCCCTTCACCTTTCTGTCCAGGTGACAGATTCAGACAGAACAAGATACAAGGGAAAATTTCAACAAGGACATGCAGCATATTAAATCATACTGAATTTCTAACTCTCCCCACTCTCTCCAAGTTTAAAAAGTAAATATGATTTTTGTACTTACTGTAAAATCCTTTTCTTGGAGTCCATTGAGGGATACACAAAGTCTTTAACCTTCATGTTATAGTGCTGCCTACAGGAGGTATGGATACAGACAAAAACACTGTAGGCCAACCCAGGGTCTAACCCCTCCTACTACCAGTATACCTCACTTTTTTTTTAGCAAAGTACTACCGAGATTTTGCAGCATCAACACCACCAGTTCAGAAATTATAGCTACAAGAAACACTACCTTGTGGAGGAGAAATTAATGTCTCTAATGGGTTTAAACAGTGGTTTCTGAAGCACAGATAAAACTTGCTTTAGGTATCACCGAGCCACTGGGGAACAGATGGGGGAAGGCACATAAAGGGCCTCTGTACAAAGGCCTTAATCAAGGAGTGAGAGGCCAGCAGTCTCTGAAACAGGACAGAAAGGGCAGAAATCTGACTCTTAATAGTGCGGAGTCTGAAATGCTGGTCCAGACTAAGCTGCAGGAAAGACAGGATTTGTGTCAAGGAGAAACTCCTGGCTCCTAAAGACAGGTACAGTATATGTTCTACTGCAATACTAAGCACCTTGTTAAGGTGGGGTGGGAAGGGCAATGTCAGTGTCTCTGTACCTGGAAAATGTTCCACAGCTAACATTATTCCCAGAATGGAGTCTGGAAATGCCCAGTGCCCGAAGGTCACTTCCAGGCTATCCCCACAAAGTCCAGTCCAGCGTGATTTGGACACAGTACTCCAAATGCCAGGCTGACGAGGACTGCAATCGCAGAGGCAAAGCTCCAGCAGACATGTCCATTGAAAAAAAAAGCAATGAAGGAAAAGCAGGTGCTGGGAAAAAACTGGTTGGTTCTTTAGCAATGTTAAAGAAAAGATGTCCATCCTCCTAGGACACTAGCATAAAAACATTGGAGGGGGCATGCTGGTAGTAGTTTCTACTCAGCTGGCCTAGAATTGTTCTTGTTTTTGAAGTGTCCAAATCTCCTGAAGGAGGATAACTGTCGGTATAACTCCAAAGGTTTCTGAATTCCTGTGTTCCTTAATGGGCGGGAAAAAAAAACATTTTGACTAGAGTAGGACTTTAACATTTCAAGCTAGAAAAGCTTTTGGGAGCCCTGTACTGTGTTCAGTTCATACAGTCCAATCTGCTTTCTTGTCAATACCACATCTGTTAAAGATGAGTAGCAGGTAAATGGAATGTCAGAATAATTTGGGGAAAGTAGGGGATGTGGGGCAGAGGGTCAGTTTTTAAAAGGAGAACTATGAGGCGAGTGCTTTTCACTCACCTCATAGTTCTAGCCGACCTGTGACAATGAGACTGTCACAGGTCGGCTCAGTAGATCTGGAGGTGAGCGAACACATACCGTCGTTCGCTCACCTCTCGATCCTGTCACGGCTCTCTGCCGTGACAGGGGAGGGGCTGGATTCCCGGGTACAGCTGGCTCTGCCTCTAGATAGGCAGAGCCAGCTGTCAGTCACCCAGCTGGGCGGATCCCGGCACAATTGTCGGGATCCGCTTCAGCTGCGGCGTCTCAGTATAACGCGAGCAGCAGCACGCGGTATACTGCGGCGTCTCAGTATACCGCGAGCTACAGCTCGCAGTATACTGAGCCTAGGGTGATGGGAGGACGCTAGTTTGTGTCCTCCCGTTACCCTAAGGAGAACTATGGGGAAAAGCCTTAACCCCATAGTTCTCCTTTAAGGAAACCCCCTTGAAAGCCAATAAATAGACAAGAAAGCAGGATATACCTTGCAGCTGTATTATGACTCGCCCATCTTGGTTAGCATTAGTTAATGCTGACAGGAAGCCTTCAATTTGCATGAGCGGAGACGCAGTACGAGGATGTCTATTCTCTTCACCCTCCTCAGGAATTTCTGCAGCTGGCATAGATACATAGAAAAGATAACGTTAATTCTCCAACATTTATGTTCAATTATAATTCTTCCACCTATGCCACGGCAACTGCAGTATGAAGGAATGTAGCTCCGAAGCACGTACAGGGCAAATGCAAAGATCAAGGATGATGTGCAAAGTGTATAAACCCTAGCAAGCAGATTTTAGCATCCATGTGTTTACAGTGGTGAGACCAGTTAATGAGCCACAGATACAATTTAAGGCCCTATGACTTACCTTCAGCCTGGCCCTTCTGGTTAAGGTTTTGTAAAAACTGCTGCAAGCCACCAGCCTTTTGGTTCTCCTTGATAGGAACACAGACTTCTGAGCTTCTGAATTTCTCCATGAAGCCGAATAACTGAATTGAAAATAAAAGCAAAAAGCAATTCTTCACTAAGCAAGAATAGCCGAAGGTCCAGATATTGGAGATATGGGTTGCACAAGGGTGAGCAAATATCCACGGACACATCATTCTTGGGAGAGATGCACTATAGGACCAAATGTATGCAGCCACCTCTCCAAAAGACTGATTTCAGGTCTTTCCGGTGAAGGAGACACCATACAAATATACTGTATTTTAGACAATTGTGTATTTTTAACCTAGTGGTAATAGCCTGGGGATGGCCTTTTCCAGTTCCAGCATGATTGTGTCCCTGTGTAAAGCCAGCTCCATATAGACATGACCTGTTTGGTGAAGAGGAACTTAAGTGAGCTGCACAGAGCCCTGACCTCCGCCTGACTGAACATAATTCGGAGCGCCAGTTGCAAGCTGGCTCCATCCAACAACATCAGTACCTGGCCTCACACATGCCATTTGGCTTAGTAAGTGCAGACACACTCCAAAACCTTGTGGAAAGTCTTCCCAGAAAAGTGCAGGCTGTTAAGGTCAATGGGTGATTTGTCCAGTCAGCTACAAAGAGAAGTATGGACAACGGCACTCTGTTTATGGATGTAGATGCAGCAAATCGCATTGAGTGCACTCAGCACTGAATGTGATTTGCTGCATCTACGTCAATTAACAGACGCATTTGATTTGCATTTGGAGTGCCGCGGTCCATACTTCTCTTTGTGCAGAGACAGTTGCCATCCGTCGACCACTGTCGCACCCACCTTATCTACATGGAAAAAGCAGTCAGGAGTGCAATGGGTTCATGTACTGTTGTGCAGTCAGCTATCACATGTCTATGTTTTGGAATGGGATGTCCAATAACCTCATAAAGGTAAGATGGTCAGGTGCTAATAAGCTTTTGGCCATATAGTCTAGCTGCTTATGAATGGTCAGCCATTGGAGCCTTTAATAACAATGAATGACCAGCACTGGATGAAAAGTCATGTACTGCCTTATCTTATCTTACCTTCCGGCTGATCATACTCCTCACACAGTACCTCTGCACCTAAGTAGAAAACAAAACTCAAAAAAATCACTAAGGGACACAGGTGCTAAACAGAGAGGAATGTCATCTTTAATTATTATTTCACCCCAAAAAATCTCACAGAAGACAAAGATTTATGGCAGTGTAAAGAAGAATGATTGAGCAATAAAGGTGATGTGACAGGTGGACACATGTGAACGTGACCCACGCTGAACTGACAGGCAAGATAAATACAGTGCTATAGTAAATGATCAATAAGGAGTCAAGGACAAGTCGAGTCATATTTAAAGACATTTTGAGGGTTAATGGAAAATTTCACTTCTACATTGAGACCAAGACCCGTTGCAGAGCCCTATATCTAACGCAATTCATCCTGGTTGTGCAGAACAGTAATAAAATGCAATCATATTTCAGGTCACAGCAGTCAGACCAAGACAGATTATTATAATTATTATCATTACATTTTATATGAAGCCGACAAATTGGAAGCATTAGATTGTTACCATAAAGCATTTTACAGGCAAATGACCCTAGCTCATTTATATTAGGGTCCGTTATGGATGGTATTAACTTTCCTGTAGGTTTTTGGGTTGCAGGAAGGAACTGGACCACCTGAGAAAACCCGCAAGCGAACAAGGGTTATAATATACAAGTTCCATCTAGAACCCACCCTGGTGGGAAGCAAACCCAGGACCCCAGAGCTACAAGGCAAGATTGCAAACTACGTATAATGGACCTTTCACAAGTAAAAACAATCCCTTTCATATGTGTATTTAGCTGTTTGACGGACGTTCAGCTTTAAAATCTAAAGTTTACAATATTCATAAGTGCCGTGTAATGTGACAGAACATGTCCAAAAAAAAAATGCATGAGTGCCTAAGCGCTGTTTTTACAGCTTCACAAGAACCTATTAGACATCATAACAGATATATTCCACCCACTCCTTCCTCTAAACACTGGATCACATTGTTGGTGTCATAAGGGGGTGGGGTCTAGGTGCTGGAAGGGCTGCCCAGGGATAGCCTACACCTCCACTAATACACTGAGTGGCCAGATTATTATGACCACCCCATCAGTACTTCGTTGGGCCATGTGATGACTCCACGAGATGACTTCGTTGGGCCGCCTCGTGACTCCACGAGATGACTTCGTTGGGCCGCCTCGTGACTCCACGAGATGTTGAAAGGTGATGCGAGGAATCTGACACTGCACTGTTGCCCTTCTGTTGTCTTGTACCAGTCTTGCCAGTCTCCGTTCTGCCCTAACATTGACTAGTCGCTGACGGCCACAATTCGCACGTTCAGACCCAGATTTTCGGCTGACAGTCCGGTCTTTAAAACACTTTAACAACAGCTGCTCTTGAACATTTAACGAATTCTGCTGTTTTGCTGATACTCCCTCCATGGCTCCGAGCGCCAACAATCATCCCACGTTCAAAGGCTGTTAAATCGCGTTGTTTACCCGTATCGTCAGAAAAAATCACTTCTACTGTCGTGGCAAACAACCTGCTTCCCTATTTATAATGGTCTGGTCCTCTAGCAACTTCAGCGCAAAATTATAGCTAATTTGCCTACAAACGTCAGGTGGTCATAATAATCTGGCCGCTCAGTGTATGGTGGACACCTAATAGCAACACATCACTGTAAAATTAATGCAAAAGGGGGCCTAAGGCAAAACAGTACGGGAATTAGCCAAAATTCTTACACTGCGTGGTTCTGTCAAGTGGTTAACTCAAACTTTTGTTGAAGGAGCTGGATCGAACATTTTCAGATGAACAATGACTGCCGCCAATCAGCTCCAGTCACTGTTCATGTATTCTGACAGGAGCGGGCATCAGCTGTCAAAATACAATAGCCGCAGCAGGGAATTTGTTAGATCTATTTGCGTATGGCCAGCTTTGCTGTCACTGCCATATCATTCACAGCTGATTTGTATAATACTGTTTATAGGATATGTTTGTCCCAGTCTATGTCTCTTCTGCTTCTGACTAGTGCTTTAGGGCCCTGTCACACCATGTCCGGACCAGATCTGATAGCGTTTCAAGCGTCACAAACGCGGTGCGTTTGTGATGTGTTGCAGTGCGTTTTTCTTTTAGTTTTTTTAAGGGGGTAATGTCATTATGCAAATTAATCTCTTCCTGCTCCATGTCATAGCTTCAGTTGCAATCCCGATTCCCGGTGCGGTGCATTTGTGATGCGTTTGGGTGTGTTCCAGTGCAGGAAAAATGTGACATGCAGCATTTTTTTCCTGCACTGGAACGGACTGGACTGGCATGAACAGAGCCCAAAAATCACATACAAATGCACTTTGATGCATTTGTGGTGCGGAAGTAAAATGTAACATACCGCATCTGATCCGGACATGGTGTGAATGGGCCCTTAACCTCTTGCCGTCCGCCCGTAGTAAAAAAACGGACGGACGGCACTGACTCACAGGACTGCTCAGACATCTATGGCTAAACCTCAATTAGCCACCAATAGGTCCCTGCACAGCTCTGACTTTACACTGCCCTTCTCTGTCTTCTGAACGTTATTGAGATGAGGGATGCAGACTAATGAACAATCTTCCTCTATAAGTGGAAAGTGTTTAAACAGTCGGAGGTCCTGTCAAAATCATTCCTTTAAAATGTAATTACCTTGAAGAGGTTGATGTTATCTACCTGACTGTAGAATAGGAAATCGTTGATGGATTTCAGAGTGGTGCCTAAAGAAGGAACATGGCATGTCAATTCAGTTCATAAACGAATGCTTTGGTTTATACGTAAGTGCATTATCGCCACCGTCACCAGATTCACCTTCTCTATTTCTCCCAGAGACCACTGTCATCTGCACAGAAAGTGACTGCAAATTAACATTTTACAGTTGTCACCAGAACAAGAGAAGGGACATTTACTAGGGATCCACCGATACCAAGTACCGTACTCGGTACAAGTACAAGTACAGATACTTTTCCAGCTCCAAGACTACACTAGAGAAAAATTCAAAAGTTAGGAGGCAGCTGTCATTTGTAAGGAGCACACGGAGCTCCTGGGATTTGTACATCTCTGTTTTAATGATTTTGCTTTTATAAATATATACTGTATAAGGGATGCACAGATACCAGTTTTGCGAGTACGAGTACTGATACATTTTAGTTTTTTGTCATGCGACAGATTTTCTAAAACAATATCAACTAATGATTTCAGGACATTGGTGGAGCCCCAGAGCCAGGTCCGCGCTGCAACTGCTGCAACCCTGGTAGTTCTCATGAAAATGCCAAGTATCTGCACTGGTACTCGAAAAGGATCTGTGCATCCCTAACATTTACCAGTGAAAAAACCTGTTATGGGAACAACTGTCTAAGGGCCCATTCACACCACATCCAGATCGCGAAAATATAATAAAGATACACTCACCTGATCCTCGGTCCTACCTCTCACCTCTCTCTCCACTCTGGCTGTGGCATGTCGCTCAGCGTCCTCACGTCTAATTGATCTGCATTAGATGCATCACAGGTCCTTAAACCACTGGAGCCCAGGGGAGAAGAGGCTGCGCGGACCGATCTAGCAGCCAGGCGTGACCAAGGACCGGGTAAGTATATTTTATTTATTTTAGTTAATTGACCAAAACAAGCCCCACTGCAAGGGTTCATTTGAAATCCTGGAGATATTTAAAATAAAGTTTTGGCTTCAGGTCTACTTTAAGAGCTTGTTTGAAAGAAATAAACAGTAGGAAAAGAAGTCATTTCTTACAAATCATTCCTCAGACAATTTGACATCCACTTGATGGTTTTCTCACTCACCGTCTTGAGAAACTTTTTGAAAGTTTGGATTCTGTTTGATATTACCTGTAAATGGGAGGAGATGATAATGACAGATACATTATCCCAGAAGCACGCCTTCTCTATGTGTTTATATAATTGAATAACATGCAATAAGAAAGAACAGGAAATACCGCTGAAAGCGGTCAGGTGGCAGAGATCACCTAACATCTGAAAGCTGCTTTCCAATCAACTTCTTCACCTCACACACTGTCTCCCAGCTTCTGAGGGTCCCATATTTTTCTCTTTTTACATTGATCTCAATTATAAGGCTATGGGTTGTGATGCTGTCTTACACACTTAGATGCTGGTAAACAATGAAGAAGGTCAGGTGGTTGACAGGGCAGAAACTATTAGATGTGGGGTGACCTGTAACTCTCAGTCTGAAGCGTAAGACTCAAAGTAAAGCTGGCCATACACTGTATGAATTTGTTCAGTGGGTGGGAACATTTTTGGCTGAACAGTGACATTGGGGGATTCATCCATCCACACTCTGTTTAGCGTGGATGGAAGAAACTGTTATATTTTTTTCGTTGAGCGGCGGTTGACAGCACAAACTATGCATGGCAGTGCGTTCGGTCTCCAGAACGCAAGACGGCCGGCTCACTGCGTTAAGGGGTGGGAGGGGGTGTGGCAGTGCATTGTGGCAGCCACGCCCCTTGCCCACAGTGCGATCACCCACACCCAGAACCCAGGCACATTAGTGTCTGTGTTTCGGTCCAGGGCTATCTGCAAAAATAGTGTTTGTAGTATTTTTGCAGATCGCACTGGAACGGAACGCAGACTTTAATGTGCCTGTGTTCCAGGAGCAGGGCATTGAAGTCAATGGCACTGCAGCCACGCCTCCTCCCACCCCTGAACGCAGGGAGACGGCCGGCTTGCGTTCCAGAGGCCGAACACACAGGAATGTAGAGTTTGTGGTGTGAACTGGCCCTTAGTCCGCAGGCTGAACAAAAATAATATAGCGTGGCATAGCCAGCTTTGATAAAGCTAAGTAAGGCTGTAAAGATCTAGATTCCATAAGATTACCTAATTATACCAACTTACAAAGGAAAATAGTAAACTCCCCATTATCCGGCATTTAAGCAACTGGCACTCTCAATCAACCGGGGAAAAAAAAAAAAAATCGAGGACATAATATATCCTCTTTTTTGTTTTGCTGTTGCTTGATAAAAACTTCTGTGGTCGGCTGCAGAATGGGTTTCAATAGCCAGCCTGCTATTGTCTTTCAAATTGCAATAGCCAACAGCAGGCTGGCTATTGTACCCGCCCACTGAGCAGAGGAACAGACCCGAGAGAGAACTTTCTCTTTCAGATCTGCTCATCAGCTCAGCGGTGAGGTTTCAATAGCCAATAGCAGGCTGGCTATTGAAATCCAGCCCATTGAGTAGAGGAGCGCACCTGAGAGATAAAGTTCTCTCAAGTCCCTTCCTCTGCTTAGTGGGCGGGCACAATAGCCAGCCTGCAATTGCAATTTGAAATAGCCAGTAGCAGGCTGGCTATTATTCCTGGCTGCTGGCATTCACCTGTCGGGTGCGGAAGCTAACCGGCAGATGAATGGGGCCGTGGGAGGGAAGGGCGCCGCGGGTGGTTGCTTGAGAGTTACTATTAACTCTCAAACAACCAGAAACTACCGATCCCCGTGGGTGCCGGATAACTGGGAGCTTACTATATGTAGATTCTTTCCCATCCCAATCATGACCATTTCACTTTAAATAGGAACTTCGAGTAAATAGGTAAACACATCTTGTAGTTTATTTATGCATTCCGTCATGAAATCATTTTATCAGGACAGCGAGTGCTCTGACAAAACGGTACATTTTTCAGGGTACTGGCAGAAATAAAATGTTTAGATGTTGCCTATAAAATTCACTATTAGAGCCCGTGTCCACTTTAAGAAATGTATATCACCAGGAAACAGGTAAACCTCAGCTGTACTTCTTTAATATCAGGTATAATCTCTAATACAGCCATGGCAGGTTCCCGAGAACACAATCTGCAGAAAATGGCAACAGTTCTCAGTGCACCGGCTTCCAGGAACCACCATCTGTCGCGTCAACCCCAAATGCATACTGACAACATGCTGCGCCCCCTCCGCAAGATTAGAGGATTCCAATTTACATCCTACTGTTCGCTGTGCGCTTCCCCTGCGCCAGGAGCTCCAGCATGCTCTTGCCAGGTATTTGGTGCCAGGCGGCATGGCAGCTAAGTAGGCTTTGCTAGTAACAACTGTTTTCCGCTTGTATTAATATACAGAGGCTCTAATAATTCACTAATTAGCAGCGAGGAACCATATGAAGAGAGTATGCTGGAAGATTTAGAAGCATATGTAGAATTGTTCTGTATAAATCTATTATTTTATCATCTTTCCTAAAAGTGAACCCGTATTTCATACTCACTTGTCATGCTTTCCCCGGCCCACCTCTTTTACCCACTAAGAAAGCCCCAGGAGAACCTAGTATGGGGGAAGCACATGACTCTCTTCACCGCCTACAACAACTCAAACTCACAATTGGAGGTGAAGAGTCTGTAGTAGAAGGGAGTGCAGCCCTGTGTAAACCTCAACCCAGTGTATGAATTCACACAGCAATTTTAAGGTCCACAAAGCGAGGCGGAGCCTAAATAGGGAGTATTTAACTTTGTCTGAATGGACACAGTGTGGGTTCACTGCTGAAGTGCCAGTGCTACTCCACATTGCAAGGATGAGCTAAAATGTTCAAGCCATTATTTTGTTCTAATTAAGAGTTTTAAAGTGGACTTTTAGTAACTTTCCAAGGCCGCATTCATACATTTCTGGCATATCACAAAATATGGCAACAGAAAAGCCCCGCCTTTTATCATTAACCCCTTCATGACTGAGGCCCTTTTTTCAATTTTTGCACCCATGTTATATTCCACATTTTAGGCCTGAAAATGACGTAAAACCCCCCAACATTATATATTTTCTGAATGCCAAGACCCTATAGAATAAAATGGTGGTAGTTGAAAATTACTCCCTGCAGGGATAACCCCCTGCCCTCTCCGATCCTCCAGGGCTCAGTGGAGGAACAAACGGGGGAGGGGGCGGGCACAGCTGGCTGTCTCTAGATAGGCAGAGCCAGCTGTCACTCACGCAGCTCGGTGGATCTCCACAGTATTGTTGGGATCCATCCCAGCTGCGGCGCTCTCAGTATATCGCCGGCAATAGCCCGCGATATACTAAACTTTGGGTCATGGGAGGAGATTAGCATATGTCCTCCCGTGACCCTAAAGAGAGCTATGGGGAAAAACAATTACCCCATAGTTCTCCTTTAAGCATCAGTCCAGTGACTTTGCCCAGCCTGAGATGATACCATCAGTCCACTGTAGACAGCCTCAGTTTCCTCTCCCCCAGTGATCAGACGGCAACACTGTAACTTTGTTGCAAGTCACAAGGTGAGAGCCTGCAGCAGGGGCTGATCTGTGTCAGACATTTGGGAACGCAGCCAAGAACTGCACAGGCACCAGGATTTATATGACTATGCAAACTCTGAGCCAGAGCCTTAGTCCAAGGAGTAGGTGGTAACCCTGGATGAGACCTACACTAAGATGGTACGGTCCTTCTGGGGAGAAAAGCTCAGTGATAGTGAATAAATACCTGGAGTGTTACACTGACACATTAGAACCGACAAGAATAAATATATCAGAGGCTTGGTCTACTTTGAAGAGGCCTTCAGCCTCAACACTATGCACATGTCTTCTAGATTTGTAACAGGCTACCTTCCCACAAGGACTCATACAGCTCAGTTCACTGCTGTGAATGCACTATGCACTATGCACTGTATATTACTAAATACTAATAAAGACGAAACAATAGAATTGTAAGGGTATAAAACCCAAGAAACAACTACACTCCCATGGGGCTCACAATGTCAAATAAAAAGACCCTGAGAAGACACATTATCTCAATGAGATTGTAGTAAAGAACATGTTGAAGCTCACCTCCCAGCGCACCCACAAACTTCTCCAGAAGAAACAGAATCTGTTTGATGTACATCAGGTTTTTGGCTTTGAGGCGACTCCTGTGAAACACAGAAAAATGAGAACAGAAGGCGACCCAATACATGTTCACGCATTCATCATTCCAAACGATGGCCAACCCTATGAGGCGTCCATGAGGGATAAGCTTTTACTATCCCAGACGGGGCTACATTTAGCAGTGTACAGTCTATCTTCTATGTGCGCCTCATTTACTACCAAATGTGCTTATATGTTTCTGAAGCCGGCCACACACCTATAGATTATCTGCAGATGTTCTATGGTCAGATGGAAAAAGTGCAACAAATTCCCCCACCTACGCTAAACTGTGTGGATGGAGGAATCTTCCACTGGGCCAAGCGTCAGTATCTTGCTAGGCGGCCCCGCTGGCTCACAAAACACCTGAACACTCTGATTGGATGGTGGCATTGTTCAGGTATTGTGGGAGCCAGTGGGGGCGACTAGCAAGATACTGAAGCCTGGCCCAGTGGGAGATTCCTCCATCCACAAAGTTTAGCGTAGATGGAGGAATCTGTTGCACTTTTTCCATCTGACCACAGAAAATCTGCAGATAATCTATAGGTCTGTGTGTGGCCGGCTTTATATTGAAGTCCATCCTGCTTTCATTTATTGCGCCTTTTTTATTTTAAGGGAAAATTCACTTGCAGACTTCATAATGCAAATTTGCGCGGGTAATCCATACACTGAGGGACTGCTGGAGGCTGTTACAAGTACGGCTTCTCTATGGGAACACGTGTGATTGTGGCACACATGAACTGGCCAGGTCCTTGGCAGAGGAAAGATTTCTGGTTCAGGAAAAAAGAAAAGTTTTATTTAGTTCATTATTTTTATCTTCCAAAAACCATGCTGAAACTTGGCTACAGCTACATAAATGAAGTACCGATATGTTTTTAGCCCAGTTCAAGTCTCAGTCTCTTTATAGTTCCTCATCCCCACAGGTTGTGATTTGTGACTTATTTTGGCTAGGAAATGCCTTAAATTACTTTTTACACCCAGTGAAAATCAGCTTCCTGCTCCCCCCAGCCTTGTACATCTTATTTCCCTCCTATCTCTATGTAACCTGTATTTTAACTCTTCATCTCCCTTATCCTGCACATTAACCACTCTATGTGACCTTGACCTGTACATGAACCTCTTCACCCCCTCCCCTCTGTGTATGACCTGTACATTAAAGGAGAACTATGAGGTGAGTGAAAATCACTCACCTCATAGTTCAAGCTGACGTATGACAATGAAACTGACACAGGTCGGATCAGTAGATTGGGAAGGGAGCAAACACATACTGTCACTTGCTCACTTCTCGATCCTGTCCCTGTAGGGATTCCCCCCCTCCCCGCTCTGATCCTCCAGCGCTGACTGGCGGAACGGAAAAGAGGGCGGGCACAGCTGACTCTGTCTCTAGATAGGCAGAGCCAGCTGTCACTCCTGCAGCTGGGTGGATCTTGACAGTATTATCGGGATCCGTCCCGGCTAGGCGGTCTCAGTATACCGTGAGCTGTAGCTCGGATTATACTGAGCTTTGGGTGACGGGAGGATGCTAGTATATGTCCTCCTGTGACCCTAAAGAGAACTATGGGGAAAAACACTTACCCCATACTTCTCTTTTAATAATGTGCTGTATCTAGTGCACTATTACCAAGCTTCATGTTTTAACCACCTCAGTACCAGCATGTTTCCTAATCCCCCCCAAAAAAATAAGATCACCTTGATATGTCTACTTTCCAAAAAGGGGTTGTTCTGGGGAGTTTGTACATGATAATTTGAAATGTTTTATAACAGAAAGTAATGGAGACGGGTTTTGTTTTCAAAATGTTTGTTTTTTTTCCTTTATATAGTATAACAAAAACAAGAACAATCAGTGGTTATTAAATACCATGAAAAAAACGCTATATGTTGCATGACCATGTAATTGATGAAACTATCACAGCAGTGAAACATAGTATGGTAATGGAGGAGTGTTACAGGCTGGTACTTTAGTGATTAAACCAAAAGGGACCTAATAAGACAAGTTCATTGTTAAGGTCCCCACACATCTTACGATAATCGCAGGAAATCCCGCGATCGTACGATTATCGCAAGGTGTGTGGAAGCCGTGCGACCTCTACTACTGTAAGGTCGCACGACTTTAAACTTACGGACATGTTTCAAAACCCGCCGAGCATCGTACGATGTTTGGCGGGTCTGTAGCATTTTCATATAAGATAAAAGCCGGACGGGCCGGTGTCCCGTTCGGCATTGCGGTCATCGGAAGCCCGCCCCTCAGGGGGCGTGGCTTGCGATCATCGCAAGTACGATCTGCCTATGCAAGATAGGCAGATCGTACGTTTTTTTAAGTACCTTACAACCATCGCAAGACAAAAGTCTTGCGATGGTTGTAAGGTGTGTGCCAAGCCTTATGGTTTACATACACTTTAATGCCATCTTCTCATAAGAGCCGCCTACATTCCAGGCCCCCCAGATGTCCGCCAAATGTATTCCACGAGTGTGTGTATGTTTAAGCACAGCCCTAGCAAGCTGGCAGGACATCAGTGAGGCAGCGACTTCAAATAGGTTATTCAGGAGGACAAGCATTTGTGCACAGCAAACAAAATAGCTTATCCATCGCAGCTGGAACACGAGCGGCGAGCTGTCATCTTCAGTAATGGAAGAAAAGAACTGGGGAAATGAACATGTTACAGGAAGCAGATTACAGAGCCAATTACAGTATCATTATAGAGAATACCTGTATCGCTCCATGTACTGGGCCAGCTGGGAGTGAGCCTGACAGAACTGTAATGAGAGAAAGAGGGAGAGAGCGCTTAGTCCTGGTACCGACAGAGTTAGCAGGGAGTCCAGCCAAAAACACAGCACCGAGTGTAAAAAACACAAAACATATTGTAATTACTCTGCGGTTTGCGGCACATTGGTAATCTCTGGCAAGATTTGAGTGCAGGGAAGCAATGGGCAGGCAAGGGTAAGTGCGGTGCCGCCGGCTCTGATCTTCCCTCTTCTTCCAGTACATGGATTGTACAAGCCAAACTAATTCAGCTGTCATATAAAGACACTCAGCAGTAACGTAGGCTGTGATCAGCGTGTTATCACATCCAATTGTTTCAATAATAACCTGTACAGTTGTTCCAGCTAATTACCCTGAATCTGCTCTTTTCTGGGGTAAGTACAGAAATCAATGGGAATTCCAAAAACTACCTGACATTCTGCAATGAATGATACGCTACAAAGAATGAAGGAAGGAAAGAATAATAATAATAATCTGTATGTATAGCAAAAACTTGCTGGCTGTGTCCTGTTGGGGAGATTTCCCTTTACTTCCTGTCAGAGAAATTCCCCTTTATGGCAGCTGCCACTGGAACAGGTGTCCCTCTTAAAAGATTTCCCCCATACCTCTTCCTTCTGGTAACGATACTAAACAACTTTGACAATGGCCACCTGGACAAATCAGTCAGGGCCGGTGCACACCTAGGCGACACACCACCGTGCGGCAATCGTGCACGATCCCGCGTGGATTGCCGCGCGGTCAGGAGTCTCCCAGGTGTGCACCGATCGCGCTGTGTGTACCATTATTTTCCAATGGCACCCACAGGGTGGTGCTAAAACAGCCGCGCTTTGTGTATTGCAGACAAAAGGGTGCTTGAACAACGCAGCTCGACTGGGGTGACATTGGAAAATAATGGCACCCACAGCGCGATCGGTGCACACCTGACCGCACTGCATCGTGCACGATTGCAGTGCAGTGGGGTGTCGTCTAGGTGTGAACCGGCCCTCAATCTCCCCCAATGGGGACAGCCATACAAACTGGACAGAGGGTCTAACGTGTCTCCACTCTATCCAAAACTAAAGAAAAAAGGTTTTGTCTTTACGTATACTTTAAGATGTCAGTGTATTTTGGGAAGGTGATATAAAGCAACGCATTTTTTCCATTAGGCTACTACCTCCATAATATTAAACCCCATCCCTTTACATATAGCCAAAGGTATATGGGCACCTGGCCATTACAACCAATATATAGCCAAAACTACTGTATGTGAACTCGCCCTCCAAATGATTGAGTTCAGATGTTTCCAGTGAAGAGTACTGTTAATGCCACTGCCAGCAAAAATACATTTTAGACAATTGTGGGCATCCGAAATCTTGTGGTAACAGTTTGGTGAAGACCTTTTTCTATTCCAGCATGACTTTCCCCCTGTGTACAAAGCCAGCTCCGTAAAGACATGGTTTGATCAGTGTGGTGTGGAGGAACTCAAGTGGCCAGCACAGAGCCCTGACCTCAACCCTACTGAACACTGTGGAGGTAAAATGAATAATTGATTCAGGAAGGATGTTGATTGCAATGCCTTGATTCTGGGCCTCTGTCAATGGGCTTTCGTGCGCTTCAAAGGAATGCAAAACCAGTTTGCAGTGCACAAATGCCCATCGATAGATAGTCAAGTCAGTGCAATCAACATCCTTCCTGAAAAGGAATTGTGAATATGCAAGTAAAACAATGACTCATTACAATAATCAATTACAGGGGTTATCTCCAACCACAGACTTCCACTGTTCTAAGCAGGGAGCACAGCATGCACATGGAATGTGCAAATATGGCTGCTTCAATGTGCATAATTTTTTTCACAAACAAGGATTCATGATATAAAATATTACATACAAAGAAGGATTCCAGCCCCCAAAAAAGTTAAAAAAATGTAAAATAAAAATACAACCAGCTTTAGCTGCAATGCTTACCTTAAACCTGGAGCTGTCCCAAGCAGTACTTTTCCGACACTAGATGCCATCAGTCTGACAGCCATCATAATTCATCAGTTAGCCTGGGTCCAGGCTGTCGTAGACCCACCCCAGTCTGTGATTGGATACCGGAGGAGAGGCAGCACAGTGATGAGCTCATTTCTCTGTCACTCCTTCCGTCAGCACATAAACCAACTGACTCCTTGTGCTGCTTCTCTTTCACTCAGTCTGAGCTCAGAGACTACAAGAAGCTGCTACCAATTTCAGACACTTACACTGCTTGCATTTATAAGGTCATTTAAAAAAGAAATAATGAATACAGAGCTGCATTAAAGTGATATTTAAGTCAAAAGGATTTTAACCCCTTCGTGACGGGAGACGTACACTGTACGTCCAGCCACAAAGGGACCAAATGACTTGTCACGTACACTGTACGTGACGAGTTATTTGCTGCTTTAGAGGGCTGTTAACGCTGAGAATCAGCTTTTAACATTCATTAATGGATGTCCTTACTACAGAGGCATTCATTAATGAAAGGGTTAACCTTTTTCAGACACCCGATACCTTAATATCGGGTGTCTGAGAGTCAAAGCAGAGGGACACAGATGCCGGCTTTTGCCGCCGGCATTCTGACAACTCGTATAGATCGAGAGAGAAAAATTTAAGTTTAAAAAAAAGTGAAAAGTGTAAAAAAAAATTGTGAAAAGTGTAAAAAAAAAAAAAATGTGTAAAAAATTAAATAAAATAAGGGACAAATGAATGAATGTATTTATTGCATTTTTTTAGCTGTGCTGGTTTTGTAAAAAAAATACTACAAATCAAAACACATATGTGATATAAATATGTAGCCCTATCTGTCCTCTAAAAAACAATATATAATATGTGTGGGTGCACTTTGTAAGAAAGTATATTACTGACGTGGAAGAATCACACAGCGAAAATGTCAAAAGTGTGTCAGTCATTTACGAACAGAAACTAAAAACAAGCTCAGTCATGAAGGGGTTAAGCTGTTTCAAATGCTGATGAAATCGCTTACAATGGTAGCTGCTCCTTGACGTTTGAAGTTTTAGTTTTCTGCAGAATCAGCTGGTCTCCTGAGCACTGGTCCTGACTTCCTGTTTTAAAAGGGACTACTTTTTCAAGCAGGGTCCTATGGAGCCACCTTTGTGTGTGCTAGTAAGCTGTGTGTGTCTCCACAAACACACAGCAAATCAAACTACTCCCCTCCCACCCGGCCCCCTCACCTCCCTCCTCTAAGCTAGTAGATGAACAGTTGCTGGAGTCTGCTTTGTCCCTTGTGATCTTGTACTGGACAGGAAGTTTAGGGAAGCTGAGACGAGAGATTTGGAAGCAGCTGTTCAGAAACACGATGATTGTAAGTATTCGGGCAAAAAAGTAAAGCAATGCTTGGCTGAGCAATTTTACATCTGATCTAAATTAATTATTGAAGAAAGTTGGAGAGTTTACTACTACTTTCATTAGTGTCTTTTACATCTGAATAGAGTTCAGCTCTAAGTGTACCTGACCTGGCCTCACATGAAGTTGGCTGAATGATGCTGGGCTTCATTTAACCCAGAAAAGGACAGTGCTGGATCACTGAGCAGGTAAGTCTGTGGGGGATATTGGGGCGCGCGCATGCGCAGTTCTCATTTTCGGCCGGGACGTGGCGACGGGACGCAAGGTAAGTCTATGGACGCGTGCACCCGTATGCAGACATCGCTGGATCGGAGGGACAGAGCAGTCAGCGATGGATCGGACAGCCGACGCACCGCTGGAGAGAAGGCTGAAAACATCAGGAAAGAAGAAGAGGAAGATCGGAATAAGAGATATAATTTAAGGTAAGTGCTAACACTAACATGGGGGGAGGGAAACATTTTTTTGCCTTTAATGTCACTTTAAGGCTGGGATTCCTGCGGCAAGAACATACGGATTCCTGGGGCGGGAATCCCAGGTATCCTTATTCAAGTTAATGACACGGTGACAACAGCCACATTTGTTAGAGGCAGTCCGCATGTAATTGTAGATGGCACGGTTACATGCAGTCACTGGACACATCGATCATGCAAAAAACCTAACTGATAAATCTATTTTTGTTTTGGGCATTAAAGGCACTAATGACCTGCTGCCACAAAAGGGTTAACCTGACCACATTCAAAGATATACAAAAGTTTTGACTTTTCGTTTACCCTTTTACACCATGATTTTTTTTTTTTTTTTTTTTTTTTATTTATGAAAAGACAGGCGAATAGAAGCATAAACTGGGACATG
>NW_017306335.1:1342702-1365785 GCF_000935625.1 Nanorana parkeri
CTTTTTGTACCATGATTTTTTTTTTTTTTTTTATTCTTTATTTATGAAAAGACAGGCGAATAGCAGCATACACTGGTACATGAAAGTGTAACATTGGCATAACTATAAATGACCATAGGCAACATAACAGGTAAAAGTATTGGCACAGATATTTAGCATACTTCCCTATGCCTTTCAAAAGCAACCTCGTTGAGAAAACACTTTCCATGTAGACCAGGGCTCAAAATTTCCACTCGCCTGCTCGCATTTGTCGAGTGGAAATGCAGTGCAGGCGAGTGGAAATGCAGTGCAGGCGAGTGGAAATGCAGTGCAGGCGAGTGGAAATGCAGTGCAGGCGAGTGGAAATGCAGTGCAGACTGCCTGCTCGTCTCCTCCCTGCAGAAAGACAAGCAGGTGAGGGGGGCTTCATTGTTTTACTTTACAGCTTCATTGTTTTACATTACAGGCAACAGAGGGGCTTCTTATTTTATGTGGGGGGCAGGGAACAGGGGGGGCTTCTTATTTTATGTGTGGGGGGCAGGGAACAGAGTGGAGAATGTATTATTTTATATGTGGGGGCAGGGACCTTTATGGTAATATTGTTAAAGTTGTTAATATTTATTTTTGTAACTTTATTTTGCATAAAACATCTAACAGTGTAATTCATAAGATTATTTAAGAGGGTGTGTTTAGGGGCGGAGTTAAGGCCGGGGCGGGTTAGCTGGGCAACTGGTGGCGAGTAACTCCTACGGCCTGGCTAGTAGCTCAGGACTGGAAATTTTGACCCCTGATGTAGACCATCTAGTGATAGAAAGTGTGACTATTCCTCCTATCCGATTAAGCAATAGAAAACAAAGGTGGACCGTAGAGAAAGTAAGTCCTAAGGGTAGGTGGACAGAAAAGAAGAAGGCAATAAGGAGGGAGTAGATCCGCTCCAGGGAGGCGAAGGGTAAGCGGATTATGGAAAGAAAGTAGAGAGCTATAGAAAGTTTGAGAAGAGGTGAGGACAGAAGAGAAAAAAAGAAAAGGAATACGAATAGAGAGAAGAGAAAACTGGCTTCGTCCAGGGAAGGCAGCCAACATAAATCAGGCCTCTGAATACATGTGACCCCAGGGCCAACAAAGGGAATAGATCACAACTCTGCTAAAGACTGGAAAGAAGAAGATTCAGTGAAATGTGTCCATGGGAGCCAGGTGATCCTGAATTTCTCGAATCTATCATAAAGCAATGCTGTCAGTTCCTCCATGGGCATAATTTCATTAACTTTGTGAACCCACATGGACACTGAGGGAGGATCTCTACATTTCCATTTGAGAGAGATACAAGCCCGGGCTGCGTTGATCTACACCATGGTTTTTGGTAAAATGACAAGCTAGTAGATCACTAATCGTAAACTTAGGAAACCTTTTAGGAGTGGTGGCCAACAGATATTTAAACACTACAACAAGCTGTTTATTAAAAATAAATCGCTTCAGACAGAAATTACCCCGCTTCGCCACGAGAAGGGGAAACTAAGAGGAGTTTCACTTTAAAAGCAATGCTGCAATAATGACAGTCACTAAAAGCAACTTGAGGATGAAACAAGAAAAATTATGTGCAGGGTGCAAAAATAAAACGCATAAATAAAAAATATCGCCACCTAAGAGGCTGTGTTCCCAATGGGGAAGTTAAAAGCACAGCTCCCTCCCTGCTCAGTGCTGAGCCAATTACACAGCCACACTCTCTGTGCAGAGAAGACTTATGAAAATGTCACCACATGTTTTAAAAATGAATTTTACTGCCTCTCCGCATGCACTTTCATCTCTGTCCGCTGCCTGCTTTATCTGAATCCTTAACCCCTTCATGACTGAGGCCCTTTTTTCAATTTTTGCACCCATGTTATATTCCAAAGATTGCCTTTTTCTTCCACAAATGACACACTGCTGTAAAGCAGGACTGATAAAATCAAAAAGAATTTCCAAAAATAGAAAAATAGAAACAGCTTGTTGAATTGACATACAAAAGATTTAGACACCCTGCCAGCCATGACAATATTATCATTCATTTTTTTTTTACACGTGTAAATGAACCATAGTAGGCAAGGTTAAATAAAAGTCACAGGTCCATCTAGGTGTGTGTGTGTACATTTTTTTTAAAACTACTTGTCCAAGGACTAAAGCGGGGGCCGATTCTACTTGTCCCTCATGACAATCTACTTGTCGCAATACAAAAAATTTTTTTTTAACCAAAAGGGTATTTAGCAGTGCTAAGAAGGAAATTGGTCAGTGTCGTCAGGTGACCGCGTTGACCAACGAGTGCTTGCAATTTGCCAGCGCAATTCAGAATACATGGAACAGGTACAGATAGTACACCCGTACTGGTGGACGGGAAGGATCGTTTGCCGAAAGGTAAGTATAGTGGGAGGGAGATTTGTGCAGATAATTCCATTTTCCCAAATTACTTGGGAAAGTGAATATACCCTTTAGGGTTGGTGCAGACTCAGGGATTCCCAGGACGTGCGATCGTGTGCGGTTACATCCGCATGCATGGGGTTACATCTGCTGAATCGCTGGCAATCGCTGAAAAAAAGGTTCGATGTACCTATTTTCATGACATGCACCGCGCAGTGTTTTCAACCGTGATCGTGTGGGATTGCCCGACAAGTATTGCAGCAGGAAAATGCGCAATCTGCCTGGCACGACTGGGGTGCCATTAGAAAATAATGGCACTGACAGCGCGATCAGCGGTGGTGTGCGATTCCGTGACCACCCAGCCATCCGCTCGGTTTCGTGCACGATCACCAGGCAGTCACGGATCGCACACCACTGCCGATTGTGCTGTCAGTGCCATTATTTTCTAATGGCACCCCAGTCATGCCAGGCAGATTGCGCATTTCCCTGCTGCAATACCGCCCTGCCTGTGCGGTTGCACACGATCGCAGTTGAAAACACTGATTTTTATTTACTTTGTAAAAAAAATTTATTTGTTTTATTATTTTTACTTTATCGTCTTTTTATTTTTTACATTTTTATTTCGTTAAATTTATAATTATTATTTTTTCTAACAATTTTTTTTAAAACTTAAACTGTATTGCCATCACACAGGGGTTAACAACCTCTGTGTGATAGCATTTGGAGGCGACAGGTTCTCTTTATTGACCCTGTCACCTCCAACACAGGAGTTCTAGCAGGCACTGTTGCTAGAACTCCTGTGACAGGAACGAGCAGCGGCTACCGAGGACAGAGGCTGAGTGAGGTGACAGAGCCTGTCACTACTCCACGCACCCCGCTCTGTCCCCGCCCCCTGCTCTCAGCGATCTGTCCCCGCTCTCAGCATTCCACGCTCCGTCCCCGCCCTCGGCACTCCACGCTACGTCCACACCTACAAACCCCCCCGCAGCGCCGCTCTCGGCGCTGATTTAAGAAAAAGAAAACCAGCCCTGCTACTTGTCCGTAGCAGGGCTCAAACAGTGAAAAAAACACTTGCCCGGCGCCCGGAACTACATGTGCCGGGCATCAGGCGATACGAATTCCACACCCCTGGTGTGTGTTTGTGTGTGTGTTTGGCTCTAGTAGTTCCCATATCCCTGTATATTTAAGAACTCAAGAAACTCATCTAAATGTTTCTTGAATTTGTCAATGCTATCAGCAGATACTACTCACTGTGGAAGGGAATTGCACATTTAACCTGCGAAGTCTGAGATTAAACCTCCTCTCTTCTAATCTCTTGCTGTGTCCTCATGTCATTACTATAGTTCTTGGTGTAAACATCCTATTCCGAATATTGTTGTCCCCATTTATGATTTTGAAAATTGCAATTAGGTCCCCCCTCAAACGCCTCTTTTCTAAGGAGAACAAGTTTCATTTCTTGAGGCGATCTTCATAGCTCAGGCCTTCCATCCCCTTTATTTATTTAATCAGCCAATCACATGGCAGTAACTCAATATATTTAGACATGTAGACATGGTCAAGATGGTCTGCTGAAGTTCAAACCGAGCATCAGAATGGGGAAGAAAGGCAGTGAGATAAGAGCGGTCAATCAAGAATCCATCTTTTTTGCAGAGCGTGGTCAGGAATGAAGAGAAGTGAACTGTCAATGTCTGTATCTCAGTTTCTTCATGACGCAGAAGCATAAAAAGCAACATACATTGTGGGAATTAGGTGACAGAGCTATGGAAAAAAAGGTGAAACAACTTCTTTAAAGAATCTAGAGAGTATTTGAACAGTTGTCCATCTACCAGTGTCATTTTCCTTAGAAGGCACACTGCGAGTCTCCCCCGGAAATCTTAGTGGATCGTAATCTGGCAAGGCCCGTAGGGCATAAGTATGCAAGCAAAGGGTTCCCACAAGGGCTATTTACAAGAACACTTCTGGAGCAGGAAGGGTCAATGACATCTGTGACTTGTCACTGGGGACAGCAGGGAGCCCAAATAAACATCCTGGAGGATCGTGGTGTGGGTGATTCTAAGAGGTCTTGTGGTCCCCAAGACCAATTAGGCAGGATCCAGGGAGCATGCGCCATCCAAATAGTGTTCGCTGAATTACCATTCTGTATCCTTTAGCTTACAATTTAAAAAGTCTGATAACATAAGAAAAAACATTTGCATATCATCAGGTGAAGGCCATCAGGTGAAGGCTCAATAGATCAGGAAGTGAGCGAACGCATACCGTTGCTCGCTCACTTCTCGATTATCTCCCTGCAGAGAGAGGTGACTGTCAGTCACGGCTCCCCGCAAGGATTCCCCCCCTCCCCTCTCCGATCCTCCAGCGCTGACTGGAGGAATGGATGGGGGAGGGCACAGCTGGCTCTGCCTCTAGAAAGGCAGAGCCATCTGTCACTCACGCAGCTGGGTGGATCTCAACAGCATTGTCGGGATCCGTCCCGGCTGCGGCGGTCTCAGTATACCCTGAGCTGTAGCTCGCAATATACTGAGCTTTGGGTCACAGGAGGACGCTAGTATATGTCCTACCGTGACCCTTAAGAGAACTATGGGGAAAAACACTTACCCCATAGTCCCTTTTTACTGAGACATCATGAGGCAGAATCCAGTAAGAAGAGTAGTTACATAACATAGTATGTAAACCACAAAATATATCTCATACAGAGTCATAGTATACAGATCAGACTAGACTTTTCCAATGTGCAAAAACACGTGAAGAACAGTTATTAGACACACATCACAGGGGACTGAACATGTCTCCTTGCAAGGGGGCTGCGTTGGGAATCAACTCTTACACAAAAAGTCACATTTGTTAGTAAGTTCAACAGCATATTGCAAGCCAATAAAAAAATTATTTTAGAAAGCAAAAAAGGGGGTTTAAAAATACTTATTTTTTGTGAATTTACCTGAAATAAAAAAATTAAAAGGTGGTGCACAGGGAATGGGGATGTTGCAGGCAAGTTTTTTTTTTTTTAAAGATGGGCTTTAATTATTATTCTAGTTAGCCTTTAACTACACAACAAATGCAAGATGATCAAACAACATATCTTCAATCAAATAAAAAAATGTGGCGTCATCGAACTAAAAATTCAAACTGCATCTTAAAGAATACATTGCTGCAAAACAGATAAATGTTTGACCAGCAATGGCGGTAAGGCAACATTGTAAATTGCGATCAGTTAAAAGGCCATTATCTATGGGACATGTAATAGTATTCATTACTGCCGCATTCTGCCAGAAATTATCGATAATATCCTACAGCACTGTTCCTGGCAGGTCTGAGCACGCGACCCAATTAAAATGCATCTCGCAAACCCATATCCGCGGGATTATATAAATGTAAATGAACGGACAGACGTGACTCGGCGCCGTGCAATGTCGGGCTGCTGCGCTGATATGGTCGAAGCAAACACAATCGGTCAAGGAGAAAAGCACATTGTGATCACTCAGCCAGAAAACCAATTACCGCTTCATCAAACATATATTGCTTTTTCAGACAGAGGCCAGGGTATTTGTTTTCTTATTTAACACCCAGAAGGACATCAGCAATATGATTTGGCAGGACTAGAGTTAACACAGCCAGTGAATTCAATTAAAGCTGAACTCAAGGTATAAAAGACACATTCAATAATTCTCTGCATTCAATAACACATCAGTCATTTTTTTTTTTTTTTAAATGCAAACAGCAAAAATACCTGAATGTAACTTTGTATTATCCTACTGTGGTCCCTGTACAGCAGAGCTCAGACTGGGAGAGGGATAAGCAGCACATGTAGCTTATCAGCTGCACTGCAGTGCTAATTTGCTAACAAAAGACATGCTTGCGGAAGGAGGGAGCAGACTGACAGAAAGATGAGCTCCTTAGGCCTCGTTCACACCAGATGTAGTGTGTTCCGGCCCGATTCTGGCCAGAACTCACTGTATCGCATTGCGGCAGGCTCACTTTTTTGTGGGGCAGAAGGGGGCGTGGCTACAGTGCCATTCACTTCAATGGCCTGCCACGCCCCCTTCTGCCGCAAGGTACATTATGCCTGTGGTCCGGTCCGATCAAAATAGTGCTTGCAGCATTTTGATCGCACCAGACCACAGGCATAATGTGCCTTGCGATCCCATGCGGCTGATCGCGTTGTGGCCGGAGGGCGTGGCTACGGTGTCATTCACTTCAATAGCCCGCCACGCCCCCTCCTGCCCCTCAAAAAAATGAGCCGGCCGCAATGCGATGCAGTGTGTTCTGGACAGAATGGGGCTGGAACGCACTGCATCTGGTGTGAATGAGGCCTTAGTCTGCTGCTTCTCCATTCACTATCCAGTTACAGGCTAATGGGAGAGAAAAGGCCTGTGTTACTTAACTGAAAAAGAGAAAAATCAGGTCTCCTACTCTGCGAGACGGGGTTTGTGCTGTATATGAGAGCTGTGTAAATATCAAGACTGGATAGAAAGTACAAAATGGCAGGTAAAACGTCTCCAATCTGTGTGTGTAGCTTTTGTGCCTGGAGTTTAACTTTAAAAGGTTCTTCAGGATATACATGTGATGAATGGATGTGATCAGTTTGATGTAGATACACTTATCAATTTATAATCATGCTTTAAATCTTGTTTCCGTGCAGTTAGTAATGTTTTCTGTACACAGGGAGCAGCCATGCTTGCAATATACACATGTAGGCTCTGCTTCCTGCTGAGTCTACGTACCCTATAAGAACAGAAGAGAAGAACATTGCTTAGATTAGTCAGGTGACTCACCTGGGCTCCGGTGACCTGTGAACTGTACATGCTGGTAATGGTGTCTATCAGGTTATGAGCCTCATCAATAATCATCACCTGATCCTTCAACTTAATGCCAGAGGCGCACCGCGTGGAGTCATGGAGCAGCATTTGGTAAGGTAATACAACCAGCTGGAAAGCCACAGGAATTGCAATCATTAAGCATCCACTTTGTACAAACAGGCGCTATTTATTACAAACGCAACATACTAACATGCAAAAACGACATAACTATGCCAAGCTTAGCCATAGATTACCCAATCCCAACAAGTCATGTGTCAGTCTGAGCTAACAACAATGGGGGATGGAGCACTGTGGCCAGTGTATGGCTAGCCTAGCTAGCCAGGGCAAATGGTGTCTCCACTCCTTTCCTACACATACTGTATACACTGGAAGCAATTTGGGGGGGCTATAAAGCCGTCTGATCACTTCCAGGGGCCGGTAAACTTGTGCCCCCACCGAACACCCCCTGCCTTGCTTTGTGGGCATCGGCGGGTACAGTAGAGAGAAACCAGCGAATCTCCGTTTGCTGATCTCCTCCCTGCTGAATAAAACTTGAAGTTGCGATGATTTAATCACTTCCAGTTTCTGAGTTGTCATTCCGCAGCTAGAGAGGCCAGGGAAGAAGCTGATCAACCACAATCTGTGCTTGATCAGCTTCAAAGGGGGCTTGTGAGCATCTTATATGATAGCAATGAAGTATAAAAAAAATATATATATTCCAAAACACCCCAAAAAAAACTTTCAAAGTGTCTCGTCCCCACGTACACGCACATAACGCAAACACGTGTTGAATGTGCCTACGTACGGAAACGAAGATTGTCCCACACGTTAGGTATCACCCCATGTGCCAGAGTGAGAGCAATATTTCTTGGGCCTATATTCATGGTTAACTCTAAATTGATGACCTGCACAGGCTTTTAAAGCATCACCTATGGACAATTTAGGGTACGGTAGTTTTTTGCCGTTTCACGGGCGAACGCAATTTTTAAGTTTGGCAAGCTGGGTGTCTATTCACTCGGCACAACCTCTCTTTTATATTTTACTAAAAAAAAAATGTGTATTATATTGTGTTTTTGTGCACTAAAATTACCTTAAGCATATTTTTAACTAAAATTTTGGGTTTGGTAAACAGTTGCGTTAATATCATGCGACATGAAAATTTACAACTGCCACCATTTTATTCTACAGGGTCTCTGAGGGCTTTAAGTAATTCTCAGGCCTAAAATGTGGATTTTAACATGTGTGCAAAAAATTCCAAACTGGCTCTGGTAGCGAAAATATAAAAAACAATCATTCTAGTAGACAGTGCTCCCACATCATAACTGGCTCACCTGGGCAGCTGGTATGGCAAAACGGCTGGCATAATAAGGGCAAGCTTTCACCTCTTGAGCCCGTGAGACAAGCTGTTCAATGTCCTTCACCTCTATAAGAATCTCATCCCGCAGGAACTGCATCTGCTCATAGGAATAGTATGGACAGGTCAGTCGGCTTTCCCGTTTCTTCTTCCCTGCAGACTCCTCTGTTTTTTTCTCTGAAAGGTATAGAGGGCAAAATCTTACTACGTCAAAGAGATCATGAACCTACCAGGACCTGGTCCAGCCAACAACAGACAATACAACAACTCAAACCTGAAAGGAAGTTTATGAAAATATAAATACTTAATTACACACTAAAACCTGCAAAGTGTCAGTGCCTCTTAATAGCTCATCCTCCAGCAAGGTATAGCCACCCATCCATGCTCTTTCCCTGCTGCAGGAGTCTACCCAGATGGATGACATAATGGTCCCCATATGATAGTGTTCGGGCCTGACGATTGGCCACCTAGGCCTGAGCAAAGTCACATAGAGGAGATCATATGCTCCCCATACCCTGAAGTGCAGCTCCCTGAGAACAATAGAGCAGAAAGATAGCCGGGGGAGCAGATTGACAAAAAAAAAAAGATTACTAATCCAGTCAGACGGGCAGTGAGTTCCATCTTTGCTTTCCTGCAGAGTTACAATGGCCAAAAAAATCTTAAGCATTTAACGCTTCAAGGTGTGTTGGATGCCTGCTACCGCCGACTGCGCTCTGTGGCTTCACCTGCCGTCTGTTACATCACTAGAGGACACAGCATCCAGCACACCCAAAATTTTGGATGTTAAAGGTCGGTTGCCCATAGTAGTTCCGTGGCCTCTAGCATTGCAAGTATTATTCAGCTTTTGAAGGGTGATTTTCATGGCAACAGAGTCTCTCTAAAAATCCAGTGTAAGCAGGAATGTGTTAGAATGTAAAACTCAATCCTGCCAAAACTAAAACTGCAGTACTGTGAATGAAAAAGCCCATAAAAACATTCCTGCAACTGCAGCTCTTTTTCCATCTACCAATAAGAATATTAAATGACGCCCATCTAAGCCACCTTCTAACAATGGTGAGAGCAATAAGGTGAATTTCCCAGGTCAATATGAAAAAACTATCTGTGCACTCAAGCAGAGTGAAGGGATAGAAAAGTCTGGGTTTGCAGGATCTTATCACAATTGGGTCTGTTTCATGGTTTAGTTCATTCTTCACACTCCTCAGAACTATACCGCCAGTACTAGTATAAACTCCTGTTTATTTTCCAGATAAGGATGTAAACAATTTCTTGTGCTCACCAAACCTCTATGCAATGCAACACATCAAAATAATATTAAACACTCACAGCAAGCTCCTTCCTATCTCTTACCTGTTGTGTCAATGTGCTAATATAAAACGTTTTACAGTCATCAATGAGATTCAGATTTTCCTTGGAAGTTTGAATCTAACTGATCATAAATCAGGCAAAGACTTCAGGAAACAGAGCAACTTACGCCACAAGTGAGGAACTCTGTGACCTGCCTGCATTGGTTTACAAAGAACTTAAACCTGATCTCAAAGCAAAAAAGTTAAATACAAAGACATGTACAGTACATACAAGAGAGTTGTTTTACCTGCCAAAAGATTTATATTTCAGTCTATTCAGTTGTGAGATTTACACAGCCCTGCCACACGGCATAGCCAGGTGGAGGATTCCACTTATAGTTAGGGATTGTCGTTATCACATGTCTATGTGTATCTAAAAAGCAGTGTGATTTAATGGCCACGGAATGCTACCTACTATGTTTGTTCTTCTGCATCTCCATACAGCGATCGTTGATCAGTTGCACCGTGCCCAAGCGCCGAACCTCATCATTGACACATGCGTTCTGTAGACAAACGAGGCATAGGTAAGAATTATGTCAACTCATTTGTATTAAGGGTCTTACTCTACTGATACTGGTTTCATCTCTCTTTTACAACAGAAAACTGGACCTTGTCAGCCGGTACCTGTTTTAACCCCTTCGTGACTGACGACGTACAGTGTACGTCGCCAGCATCGGGGCTGTTTAAACAGACTCCCGGCGACTTTTGCCGCCGGGACTCTGTTTAAACTTGTAGAGCCGACTGTCGGCTTTACAACAGAAGCGATCCTGGCGACTTACCTGTCGCCAGATCGCTTCTGCGTCCCGAAGAAGGGGCCCCCCCCCCCCCGCCGGACACCCCCGCCGTGCTTCCCGGGCTCCGTTGCCCCTCCTACGGGCCCGGGACCGGCGATCTTTGTGTCCGCGGGGAGCTGGGGAGGAGGTCGACGAACTTCCGTTCATCGATCCCCTCCCCGTTCTATGGGACCGGGAGCGATGCAGATTGCATCACTTCCGGTCCCTGGGCTGTCAGTTCTGGGCTCCTGCAGCCCAGCTATAAGCTATTGAAGTGCGATCTGCACTTCAATAGCTTATTTCCAGTGTAAAGGTGACACTGAGGGTCTTTTGGACCCCCAGCATCACCTTAAAGAGGACCTGTCACCACCATCTGCTATTACATGGGGGGGCTTGCAAGCCCCCCCATGTGATAGCAGTCAAAGTAAAGTAAAAAAAAAAAAAAAAACAGTTTTTAAAATTAAAATGAAATAAAATAAATCTAATAATAATAAAAAAAAATTTAAAAGTACCCCGCCCCCGCGAGCACGCGCGTCGCCACGTAAACACGCGTCGGGTGCGGCTACGCATGAAAACGACGAACGCGCTACACATGTTGGGTATCGCCGCGCACGCCGGAGTGAGAGCAATAATCCTAGGGCCAGTATTTTGGGGTATTTCTAAATTGATGACCTGTGGGGGCTTTTAAAGTGTCTTTTATTGACTTTTTGGGGTACTGCAGTTTTTCGCCGTTTCGCCGCAACTAAAATGTGAAATATAACATGGGTGCAAAAATTGAAAAAAGGGCCTCAGTCATGAAGGGGTTAAACAAGGATCTCTATGAGCACCAGAGCCGGCCACTGTCCAACTTTTAGAAGCAATGTAAGTTCTGGGGCAGAGCATACTCCTGCTGCATCATGCACTATGACTTGTCTGCCCACGAACTAGCAGACTCTGGACATCAAGTGGTGGCAGCTTCCAGTACTGGAAAGGAGCCCCAGCTGTAAGAGACTAGGTGTGCAGTCACATGACCAGCTACCATAGGATACAAGAGCAGTGGCAGCCTTGGATGCTGGATAGGAACCTTGGTAGTACCATGTGACAGCTGTTATGGCACCTTCCCTTTGAAGAGTGGATTTTCCATGAGGACACATTTTATGTTAATGCTGTAATATTAGTGAATTTAAAAAATCAGTTCGGCCATACTGATTCTCACAGGAATTGAAATTTCTGCAGTGAAGGTATTTCTGACCTTCATAAAAAACACCCGTTGACCCATTTACATACACAGCTAGTATACGTACAAGTCTTTATAACAGCTTTCTATAACCTCTTAACAGCAGGATTTAGATTGGAAGACGAAATGGCAATATGGTAAGCCAAATCAGTCCAGACTTCTGTGAGTGTCCATACACTGAGCGAATTTCAGCCGGTTTTTAATGTACCAGCTAAAATTCACACAGTGTGTGGGGCTGTCAGCTCCCTTTCAGCCGGCATTCCTCGATCAGCTGATCGAAGGAGCCTCCTGGAAAATTTTCGACCGATCAGAGCTGGCAGCCAATGAGCTGCCCGCTCTGATCGGGTAACCTGTCAGAATACAATGTAAACAGCGCGATTCCTCAATCAACACGCTGTTTGTGCTGATGGAGGAATTGGGTCAATTTTTTTCACAGTAGAACGAAAAAAATTGATAGGTGTATGGCCAGCCTAACATTGAAAGCATGCTTACAGGCGGGAAAAGCATAGGGGTGATCTTATTAAGAGATGTGCATGAGGAATCAGAACTTGAAACAATTTTCTCCCACAGTCACCCATCCAATGAGTGAGAACCACCATGATTACAAGGGAAAGATTTTTGGACTATGCACACAGAGGATGCAGGTTGCTTCAAGAGAAAGGAAGGATGTATATGTAGACCATGTAGACCTTATGACAGAGATCCAGAGATCATCATTTTTACTTCAAGCCACACTTTAAATATGCTTAAAAAAAAAAAAGAAGCAAAGAAGTGTGTTTTTCCTGTGAGTTCCTCTTTAATTCCCATTTGAATGTGCTATTCATTTTCCATCCTGCAGAAAATCTAACCTCTGCTTCTCCTTCAGCCATAATAATCTTTTGTCCTCGGATGCTCAGAGCATTCAATTTAAGAGTATGGCTATTAATAGAGCTGTGTGCACCATTGCATATATTACAGGGGAGGTGATATTCGTTGGCGATGGAGCAGCAATGCCAAATGGGACTTCTGTACTGAGCCAAAGCCCAATCTCTACACATCCTGCCCAGAATGGGGACATTATGTAAAAATGTGCCAGGCGAGCGGCATGGGTGACTGAAAGTCTCGCAGGGAAATACATCACTCTGTCTCACCGAAGCTGTCAGCACTTTAAAAGTTTCATCAACAAACCTCAACCTACAAAACACAATGTCCTTAGCAGCAAAACTTTACTGGGTTCCTGGGTTGTTTTCAGCCACCAGCTGCTTTGGGCTCTGACAACTTCGCAAAAGACTAAGCAGACATATAAAAAGAAATATAAATAAAGTGACTACTTCCTGAAAGTATAATCACAAAGGGGGATTGCTCATTTTACTGACAAGTTTAAGGTCATGACTTCTCAGATTAAAAGAAATCAAAACATGTGTATCCCAAAAATGGCTACCAGGGTTCAGCTCATGACCACCCACATATACAGTTTACTGTTTTTACTAAAAGGCATAAAAGGAAAAGCCTATACAAGAATCTTTATGGCAGGATCAGCAGGGATTACTGTGATGAAAGCTGCAGATTTATAAAAAGGTTGAAAATGTATTTTAGAATGACATTAACATATTGAAACCTATATGAGATTTTAGTGATTGGGTTACACTTTAAAAGACTCCTACAAGAGGCATGCGTACTCTTACATGAATCGTGGTGTGCTTTAAGTATTTCTTCCAGATCTGCAATATGCTTTCTGTAATAAAGACGGGTCACTGCTGCTCTCTCTCCTCGTGCACAGTGACTGGTTGTGTCTTCACCCTCTCCTGTAGTTTTCAGCAGGTGGCCTGTATTGAGTGAACCTGCTGGTTCCCTATCACTGGCGGAACTACCAGGGTTGCAGCGGTCGCATGTGCGACCTGGCCCTGGTGTTCCACCACTTGAGGGGGCCCAGAAAGGATGAAAGCGCCAGGGATATTTTAAAAGTGCATTTTCATTTTTTTCTATTTGCCACAATAATCATTAGTGGCAGCCCTACACATCCCCATAGTTAGATCAGACGTGTGACATTGAAACTGTCACATGTTGGCTCGATGGATCAGAAAGTAAGCGAACACATACCGTCGCTCGCTCACTTCCCGATCATCTCCCTGCAGAGAGCGTTGACCGTCAGTCACTGCTCCCCACAGGGATTCCCCCCTCTCCGATCCTTCTACGCTGACTGGAGGAACGGATGGGGAGGGGGCGGGCATAGCTGGCTCTACCTCTAGATAGGAAGAGCCCGCTGTCAGTCAGCGGGGTGGATCTCGACAGTATTGCAAGGATCCGTCCTGGCTGCAGCACTCTCAGCATATAGCCCGTTATATACTGAGTTTTGGGTCACGGGAAGACATTAGTATATGTCCTCCTGTGACCCTAAAGAGAACTATGGAGGAAAAAGGTTACCCCACAGTTCTCCTTTAAGTATTTAAAAGATTTTGACTGAATAATTCCAATATCGGTCGGGAAGGAGTTAAGAATGTTATCAGTGGGCCATAGGATTTATATAGCGGAATATGGACAATGATCTGCGATATAAAATACATTCTTTTAGGAGGTGGCTGTTTGAGCGTGGGGGTTCCCCGCACCAGTGTGAAACTATTTTCATGACAGATCTGTAATTTTATGTATGTTATACAAATGTGTATGTTTTCCATTTTACTGTTTCCTAACTGTTGTAAAAATAAAAGTGTATTTTTGTATATAAAATTCAGAGTATTCCTGAGTTAAATTCCCCACTTTTCAGCCTTTTGAGGTAAAAAGGAGTGAGTGAGTGATGACACCCTAGGACAGAAAATTTGGTACCAATAGAATCACCAGGTGAACATTAAAGGAAAAAAGCCTGATAGGAAAAAAAATGCAGTCACCAGATCTTCGGACTGGAAGGCTGCAATATGACATTTATGTGCTTTGGATTAGATATATTTTATTGTACACGTTGCAGGTGGTAATATAAATACAATAAAGGCAACTGTATATAAGGGAAATCACACAGAAAAGCGTGTAGGTACCTGGCGAGACCCCAGAGAAACCAGCCTGGTTTCCTTTCCAAAGGGGCTTTTCTGAAGCTCGTGGACAAACTGGGAAAGCTGAGAGTGAGTTCGGCTGCAGTAATAGATCTGTATAGAATAGAAACAAAACATCAGCTCATCATAGTGCACTGCAGACACGTGACAACTTTGGGTTCAACCACTATTTACCTAGCCCATTCAAAACTAAAATCATTTTCCTGTGTCCCTCTGTGGACTCCATGAAGTCTTTAAAGTGACACTAAACTCAGGAGTTAAATCTTAAAAATACATCCAAGTCCCCTATTAACAAAAATGTATCTTATTTGTGTATCATTTGTTCTCGAATCATCTCTGAATCGGTGCCGACACTGTCTTTACTTCTGGAGGGTGGCTACTTTTGTCCCCTGTGTGTGTTGTAAAGTAGTCACCGCTCCAAATTCACTCCTGTGATGGACTACAATCTCAATACAAATTAGTAAGCTAAATGAGAGATTGTAGTCCATTACGGCCTTGTTCACACCGAAAGCGTGTGCGTTCCAGAGCGGTAGCTGCTGTAACGCACCGCGAACGCTGTGAAACTTCCCCCCGCGTTTTGGGGTGGGAGGGGGCGTGGCGGTGCATTGTATTCAATGGCAACGCTTCCACGCAACACACGCCCCCCCCCGCAGTGCGATCGAACGCGTGGCAAAACTTTGAAAGCGTTGCGTTCCACTGCAAACGCAAAAAATCGGGCTTGCCCTATTTTTTTGCGTTTGCAGTTAAACAGAACGCTGGCAAAGTTTTGCCACGTGGTCGATCACACTGCGGGCGGGGGGGGCGTGGAAGCGGTGCCATTGAATACAATGCACCGCCACGCCCCCGCCTGCCCCAAAACGCGGGAGGAAGTTTCACAGCGATCGCGGTGCGTTTCAGCAGCTACCGCTCTGGAACGCACCCGCTTTCGGTGTGAACAAGCCCTACAAGAGGTGGCTACTTTACAACACACACAGGGACCATGGAGAACAAAAGTAGCCCCCTCCAGAAGGAAGGACAGTGTCAGCACGAATTCGGAGAGGATTTGAGGATCTACAGGCCAGTGATACACAAATAAGATACATTTTTGTTAATAGTTAAAGGTACTTGAATGCATTGTTAAGGTTTAACTCCTGAGTTTAGGGTCACTTCAAACTAAGGGTTATACTGCTGCTGACAGGACTGGACACCCCTCCTACTACCAGCATGTCTCAGGTTTGCAGCAAAGCAGTACCAGAAGCATGATCATAAACCCAGAGATTGGTGAATAGTACAGCGCTATGAGTCTCCCGTTATTTTAATTAATAAAGATTGTGTGAACTAAAAAATGTGTGTCAATCTCTACACCCTAATTCAATTATATAAATAAATTAAATAAATCAGAATTGTGTAACCATCTTCATTTATCCAGTGTGTCAGTGAGTAAAAATATATGTGAAATTTTGCACAGAAAATGTAAATATAAATGACTCTTCAAACCTAAGTTAATAAAATGTTATTATTACTATTTTTAGCTGTGTGTGTGAACTTTATCTATAAACATATGAATCCGCCTATCATCATCTATATAGTGCAATCAATGTGAACTTTATCTATAAACATATGACTCCGCCTATCATCATCTATATACTGCAATCAAATAAGTGATATCAAAGTGTTAAAACACAAATCAAGTGGAAAACAGATCAAGTGGAAAACAAATCCTAAGTGATAAATAATGTCCAAAAGTGTCCTATTTCTGGGGAGACATGCTTTAAACTGACGGGAAACCAGATGGATATGTCCCTGTTGACGGTATCCAGGAGAGTGGTTTGTCAGAAGAGAAGTAGACCCCCGTAGGGGAGACACTCACCAGATGTCGGAGAACTCACAGCCGTCTCTTTCACCAGGATGGAGAGAGGGATTAGTACTCACTCCGTCTTTCCGTAAGGTGTTACGGTCTCCTTTCAATCCTGGGATATACAAAGAACGGCCGTTGCTCCAATCGTGAAATTCTTGTGTAGCTTCCAGAAGTTATTCCGGTCTCAGAAGAAGTGCCGATGCCGAAGTACCGAAAGCCGTCCTGGCCGTGGGAGAATTCCCTGTGTTGCTTCCGGGAGTCTATCTCGGTTTTTTGTCTCATAAACTGAGACGTTGTCAAGGTATGGTATACCTTGACAACGTCTGGTGACGAAACGCGTCGGGAGGCGGGCCTGGTTTTTTTTACAGCACATCCACAGTCTAACGATTACCCACATTTGTCTTACAGCAGACTAGCTAGCATCTGCTTTGTTGTTGTTTTTTATGTGTAACGCTATGTGTAGCGGTTATATGACTCAATAAATCCCAATTTTAATACACGATGAGCCTCTGCTCTGCCCTTTCTTCTTATCTCTCCCGGATCTAAGTGCTCATTTTATGAGACAAAAAACCGAGATAGACTCCCGGAAGCAACACAGGGAATTCTCCCACGGCCAGGACGGCTTTCGGTACTTACGATCAGCTTCTCTCTTCAGTTAAGATTTGAAAATGAAAGAGAGATGCTGATTGGTTGCCATGCACAGCTGCTCCAGATTCTGTCTGCCCCAGTTTTGATAGACAGAGAAGAGGAGGCAGCCAAACCCAACAGAGCTAATGAAGACTGACGATGGCACAGACTCTGTAAGTACAGGCCAACATGATTCCAAGCAGACAAAGGTACTAACAATTCCTGAATGGAATTGGTGTCTAAGTGGTATATCTAAAGGGGGCAAGATGCTGGAATGTTTATGACTCTGGTATTGTTATTATTTTGTTTTGGATAGACTAGAAAGTGGTTAAAAACCCTGTTAGTGTTCTTATTATTATGTTTTATTGTTTTTTGCTGTCTTGTGGACAGAACAGGAAATGAGACATCCCCTCATATACAACTGTCACCATTGGAAGATTTCCCAACTATTCCTGTTTTGGTGATGACTCAAAATTTTGGATCTCATTCAGCAATTACCTAACAGAGATTCTAATCTAATCCCAGTAAAAAAAAAAAAAAAGATTTCTCACTGTCTATTTTCTTGTACGCAACAATCAGTTTGTTTTTACTGTTCTATTGTCACGAGGCTTCCTCTGTGATTAGTTATTTATATCACAGACAAGCTCATTTTAGAGCTTGTCTGGGATATGACTTGGCTCTGCTGTGCTTTTCATGCTATTCAAAATGCAAAGGTGCACAATGTGGTAGCACGCAGCCAGATCTCATTGTTCAGTGTTCTGACACTAAATATATTGTGTTGCTTTGGGTTTCAGCACTCTCTACATTCGCTTTCCTCTCTGCATGGCCTTACCAAATTGACTCAGATAGTTCTTGTTTAGCATACCAAATACGTCAGACGGGGCCTTTCTAAGGTAATCACCCAGACTGCAAGGAAAACACCCAGAATGAAAGGAAGGACTTTACAGTCTAGCTATTTGTAATATACACGTGGCCTGTCTGACATTTATGTGGCTTGAGGCCCAATGTAATCAGTGATTGGTTACTAACCTTGGTTACATGCTCTTCTTCCAAATCATCTTCCTCATCAAGCCTGTAAGCACACAAAGAAAAACATACATAAGTATAAAAAAATAAAAATAAAGCAAAAACATTCATCAATATGTATCAAGACAACAGTTCCCTATGTCACAAAAAGAAAAAGTGCAGATGATCACACAGTTTAAATGATTTAAGGACAACCTCCCCAGGATAGAAATATACAATTACTGGACTGTAAAACGTATGTATGATTTACCCATTTATAACCTCCCTTCAACAACCCCATCCTCCCAGCACCAATACTGACCTTTCTTTAGCTCCACCACTGCTCAGGTGAGTGTCAGGAGCTGAAGGGAATACCCGCTACTTACGGGTTTAGAGGAGCATGCGACTCATCCAGGTTACCCAGTTGGACTAATCACAGTGGAGTTCTACATGTAACTTGCAAATCCAATGACTTGTAGCTGTTCTGTAACTCTAAAGCAGCTGAAGTGAATGTCAGGGGAGTGGAAGTCTATGCTGCTGGGATTGTCAGCATGAACGTTACCCTGCTGGTTTGTACTGCAAGGGCAAAACATAGACTCACTTTAAGGGGTGCAACGCACTGGCTGGCAGGATTGTGGATGGTGTATACATGTCACTTAAGCTTCTCACATACACCTGGCGAGGGGGCCCAGGGTTTATTGATGATGTGGATAAAACAAATGCTTTGTTTTCTTGGAATCATAAGTCTGTTATGCATCCTGGAGCCCAGTGGCTTTTAGAGTTTTTAGTGGGATGAAGCCTTAATTCCTGCGTCCACATCATACTTAGTAGCCAGAGCTCATTATTAGTCTTGGCTATCCACTGTCCTTTATATATGTCAGCTGACTGATTTTCAAGGCTCTCTCTCTGCTGTGGATCCTGCTGCTGCGAGAAAAGGCTGAATGCTGACATAAAAGGAAAAAGGTACCAGTGCTGACTGTGTGTGTAAAAATCAACTTTTGTTGAGCCGGGTGATGCCGGAAGGGCCACCCGCAGGAAGCAGATAAAATTCGATCTGTTTATGGCTAGCATTTAGAGTGGGGTCACCTTTCCCCTCCCATCCTGCTGACTGGACAATGAGGGCTTGTTCAAACACGGAATGCGGTGCGTTCCAGAGCGGTAGCTGCTGTAACGCATCACGATCCCTCACACAACCTCACCCTGCGTTCTAGGGCGTGGCGGTGCATTGAATTCAATGGCACCGCTTCCATGCACCCCCCCCTGCAATGCGATCGAACGAGTGGCAAAACTTTGCCTGCATTCCGTTCCACTGCAAACATGTCAGCATGTGCATTCAGCAGAGCCTAACTCTCCTAGTGCTCCCCTACCTTTCTTAGTAAGAGTGGGGTTGTGCAAACAATGGCAGATACTGATGACAGAAATTGAAGTACTCATGCTAGCTGTATGTAATTACTTTCAAAAGAATAAAAACTGAATTCACTGGCATTCTTTAGATCAGCCTGAAGTTCAGTGTTAAATAGAACTTCATGTCTGCTTTGAGACCTACTTTGCGAACAAGAAACAATCGCTTTCGCCAAGCTTGTCTGTTGCGTCTCTGTGCCACAGATGGCCGACCCTGGAGCTGACAGCATGTCACCAGAAAAAATGTCACCCACTTGAAAGGTAAATGTTTATCTGTTTGCAATCGAAGGGAGCCAAAGCCTCATTAAAAGCTAAAAGCCGGGTAAGCTGTGTCAATAGAGATATGTCAGCCAGGCGTTTTAAACCTGCAAATCAAAAACATTCTACGGCCATGCATGTTCTGTCACAAGAAGTGACAAGCAAGTCAGACCGAATACACATCTCACTTCAAAGGGAACGGTGTGTCAGCTCCATTGAACAGTACATACTGGGTGCCACATTCTGGCTTCAAGACAACAGGCCTTGCTGGCAAAACTAAAACAGTAAATAGAAGAAAAAACAGACTTGATATCTTTTCAATAACGCTATTAATCCTGACCTGTCATACTGTCATACTGAGTAAGCTGTCATTTTGATTGATTGTAAAGCAATTCATTACTTGTGTACCGAACACTGATTACTCATCATAAAATCATTTCTGTACAAGAATAGTGGAATGGCATCTGAATGAGGTATGCTTAAAGAGAACCAGTTACAGTTTGGATTATGAAAGACTTGTATGTACCCAAAATCAGATTCATATTTTCTTGTTTAATAGTGTGTTAGTGTAACACTTCTAGGTTTCCAGGCTATTTATTACCTCTTAAAGCTGACTTCAGACAAAAAATACAAATGAAAGCAGCTCTGTATTCATTAATACATTATTAAAGCCAAACTCTGGGAAGACAAAAAAAACCTTGCTGTGGGCCCCCATGCAAAGATTAAATACTTACTAGGTCTAGAGGGTACAACATGAGGTGATATTATTTACCCCATTTGCTCCAGAGCTCTCCTCTATTACAGGAGAACTATGAGGCGAGTGATTAAATTAAAACGGTCACGTCAGCCCTATAGATCGGGAAGTGAGCAAATGCATACCGTCGCTCGCTCACTTCCCGATCAGCTCCCTGCAGAGAGCAGTGACTGTCAGTCACTGCTCCCCTCAGGGATTCCCCCCTGCTCTCCGATCCTCCTACGCTGACTGGAGGAACGGATGGGGAGGGGGCGGGCACAGCTGGCTCTGTCTCTAGATAGGCAGAGCCCGCTGTCAATCAGCCAGCTGGGTGGATCTTGACAGTATTGTTGTGATCCATCCTGGCTGCAGCACTCTCAGTATATAGTGGGCAATAGTTCGCTATATACTGAGCTTTGGGTCACAGGAGGAGGTTAGTATATGTCCTCCCGTGACCCTAAAGGGAACTATGGGATAAAAAGGTTACCCCATAGTTCACTTTTAACTCTGCATTGTACATGGAAGAGGCAAGCTTGTAACTGCAGCTGGGAGCGCCTTAGAGAGAAGGCTTCATGGGAACGATTGCACCGATAAAGGAAGCCTGCCAGAGTGAGAAGTAACGTGAATGTTACTCCTTTTCCTTGTTACCTTTGACTTAATGGAGAACCATGAGGTGAGTGCTTTTCACTCACCTCATAGTTCTAGCCGACCTGTGACAATGAGACTGTCACAGGTCGGCTCAGTAGATCGGGAAGTGAGCTAACACATTCCGGCGTTCGCTCACTTCTCGATCCTGTCACGGCTCTCTGCCGTGACAGGGGAGGGGCTGGATTCCCCCCTCCCCACTCCGATCCGCCAGCGCTGACTGGCAGAACGGACGGGGGAGGGTACTGCCTATGTCCTCACGGGAGGACATAGGCAGAGCCAGCTGTCACTCACGCAGCTGGGCGGATCCAGACATAATTGTCGGGATCCGCTTCAGCTGCGGCATCTCAGTATACCGCGAGCTGTAGCTTGCAGTATACTGAGCTTAGGGTGACGGGAGGGCGCTAGTTTGTGTCCTCCCGTTACCCTAAGGAGAACTATGTGGAAAAGCCCTGACCCCATAGTTCTCTTTTAACAGACAGTTAACCCTTGTAGAATGGGGAACCCTCTGCAAGGGTTTTTTGTCTTGTGGCTAGAGATGGGCTTTAAATGTATTTATTTTTTCCATAAGCAATTGTAAGCAGAGCTCAAACTGGAGGAGGAAGAAGCACCACAGGAGCCAATCAGTTGTGCTGCAGAGCTCACATGCTGCCAAAAGACATGCTATTAGGAGAAAAGAACAGAGAGGCAATCCTATCAGTGTGCTCCTTCTCCTTTCAATGTCAAAATTAAAGGCCTGGGAGGGACAAGAACTATAAGTGTTTCAGAAAAAATATAGGTCTCCTGCTCTGCCAGGCGAATATGTATTTCATCTGCGTATTTATCTGTTTGCCTAAAGATCGGCTTTTAACCTCACCGTACATCTGGCAATCTATTCACAATCTCCTTTAGCTCCTACACCTAGACCCATTTCATTTACATCCAATAAGGAAGCCCCTGCACTACACAGTTGTTGGTCGACCTAAATGAGTTTAAAGTTAGATTTCTGTGGGAAACTTCAGAGATCACAGTACTCCCCCTTACAATGCCTTCATCTGGTTGTCTCTCCTGAAGGACAGCCCTTGTTTAAGCTCATCATCCAGGGTCACCATAGCTCATCCTATGCAAAGAACTGCCATTAAGATTTTTATGAGCAAATTAAGGTCCAAGGAAAAACGTATCTATTATAATGTTTTAATGCATATATAATTGTACTATTTTGCTACTATTTGTGTCCTGTAATTATAGGTGATAACATATATTTTCATACTCTGCTTGCTTCTTTGTGTCCTCATCGCTCTCGTATTCAGCGAGAACTAGCTCTTCTTCCCCATGCTCCAAGTCCACGCCGTCTCCTCCTGAGAGCATCTGCCGACTGAGCTGCAAGAGGCGCATTGTCTCATCCTCCTCCTCTCTCTGGAGATACAAGAGAAGCAGCAGAAGATAAAAGCCTGCACACTCACATACAATATCCCGCAGGACCAGCAAAGCATCCCGGATGCATATTTTAACCGGGGAACTACTGCGGAGGAAAGAGAGCAGAGCTTGCATATTCATGGAGAACTGTATTTAAAGCAAAGATAAAAAAATTGACATTTAACAGACAAGACAAGCTTTAAGCTGCTAAAGCTGTAAAATGTGTAATCGTATGCCGACAGAAAAACGGTAGAGTAGATGTAAACCCCAACTGAATGACATTTAGTTTGGTCTGTGCACTAATATATAT
>NW_017306335.1:1367390-1409337 GCF_000935625.1 Nanorana parkeri
TTTTTTTTTTTTTTTATAAAAAAACAGATATTTGTACTCATTGAAAAATCCCTTTCTTGGAGTTAATTGGGGAACACAGGAGGTCATTAACTAACATTTTTTACCAGTACCTACAGAAGGATAGGACACAGGCAAACAAACAACAAAATTGTAGATCAGAACACGAGAACCACTCCTACTACCAGCATGCTCCAGTTTTGTAGCAAAGCATTACCAAGAGCATGACCATAAACACAGGAGGGGTGGGACCGGAGTCCCTTAATTGACTCCAAGAAAAGGATTTTATTGTGAGTACAGTGAGTAATATCCTATTTTATTCTGATCCATTGAGGGAAGTCATTAACTTTTGGGATGTCCCAAAGCAGTCCAACTGAGGGGTAGGCATCACAGCAAACAAAATGCTAACAGGCCCACTAAAAACAAAAGAACTGGGGACACTCTGATGCTCCAAGAGCTGCCTGAAGGACCTTACATCTGAAGCTGGCATCAGATTTGACTTGAACATCCACCTGGTAAATTTGGGAAACGTTTGAACAGAAGACCAGTTGGCAGTCTTGCAAATTTAAGAAACAGCCACCAGATGCTGAAAATCTCAAGAGGCACTTTGACAAGAAAGGGTAGAACCCAGTCCCTAAGATTATAAGCTTGGATAATGGTCTATCTAAGCCACCAAGAAATGGTGAAACCAGGAGGTGGTTCACCATTACTACCGGTAGGACCTTCGGGAATGACAAAGAGCTAGCTCTTTGTGAAGGAAGCAGTGGCTTAGAACAGACTCTCACAGCCAGAACCACATCCAGACATTGGAGGAAATAGCCTTTCTGATGTAACTGGAGCCAGGAAGAGATTTGAAAGAACGATCTTGTGGTTGAGCCAAAAACTACCTTAGTAGGAAGGAAGTGCTGAGCCTCAACACCACTTTGTTCTTGTGCAAGACCACAAGGGGTACTTTACGAGATAGGGCTGTAAGCTCAAACACTAGCCTCACAAAGGTGATGGCTACAAAAAACACCACTTCATGGGCAAGAGTGGAAAGCGGAATCTCCCTGATGGGTTCAACGGGTGGCTTTTGAAGCGCCAAGAGAGCTAAATTCAGATCCCACAGAGTCACTAGGGAATGAACGGGGGGGGGGCTGGGGGGCCTGCATGAAAAAACGTAATCAACAAATGAGAAGCCAATGGTCTCTGGAACAAGTGCAGAAACCTGATACTTAAGCTGGTCATACACTGGTCAAATTTAACTGTTTAGATATTCTGACAGCACTGGTATGCCACTGTCAAAATACAATAGACCAGTAGGGTGATTACTCCATTCATGCTGTTAGCATAGATGGGAGAAACAATAGTTTTTTTCTCGTTCAATTCACAGTGTATGGCCAGAAGTGATTGTGCAGTGGGCCAATTCTGGCCCAGACTCAGTTGGAAGAAGGAAAAGATTTGTCTCACAGAAAATTTCCTAGAGTAAAAGCCTTGCGCCTGCACCAAGTGAAGTGTGTTCCACGTATGGTGATAGACCTTGCGAGAAGAAGACTTCCTAGCTTTTAGCAACGTGGTGATGACTGATTCAAAGATGCCCCTGTCCTCCAGAACTTGGGCTTCAACAGCCATACCATTTGGGACAGTGACTCTGAAACAGAATGGTAAATTGGTCCTTAAAACTGTACGGGCCCATGGAGTGTCTGCCAGGAGTCTGATAAGGCTGGAGTACCACATCTGCCAGGGCTAACCTGAAGCTAAAAGGGTAACTGGAATGCCCTCCACCTTGATCCTGTGAAACAGACAAGGAAAGGGTTTCAGGGGAGGAAAGGATTTTCCAAAACACAGGAAGGAAGGCCTCAAATCCAGAGCAAGATAAGAAGTCAGACACAACCTGGTCCTTGGTGCCAGATGAATTGTTATGTGCAAGGGCTTGACTGACTTGTCCCACAACAACAGAATGTTGTGTTGTAGGGGCCTAAGATAAAACTGGCTTGAAGTTTCTACCGGAGAAGAAAAACTGTCTTGAGCTGTGTTTAGGACTAAACCTAGATATTTCCAGTGATGAGTCAGTTCCAGCTCTGATTTCTGAAGGCTCAGGATCCATCTAAAACTCTGCAAGGTCTTGACGGTCAGGGCTACATGGTCTGCCAGAACCTTTGTAGACTGTTCCCTCAGTAGAAGAATTCACTTCTATGCAGAATTTCTACATCCAAATAAAGACATTTAGAGCTTCGAGTTCCAAGATGGGGTGAATGCCCCCCTTTTGGTTTGGGAACTAGATTGGAGTACAATCCATGAAACCATTCTGCCACAGGGACTGGGGCAAATACACCCTGATCCAGAAGACCTGCTAACCTGTGCGGTGACAAAGGAAGGTTGGAATAAACACACTGAGGAGGGAGCTGAGAGTGAAACTCTAGCTTTCAGCCCCTGGAAACCACCACCTGCACCCATGCATCTGAGATGCAAGCCATCCAAATGTCCGCAAAGGCTAACAGACGTTGCCCTCAACTTCATGCTGCACAAGATTTCTGACAGACTTAGAATTCCAGGGCATGCAGGAAGCGTGAGAGCTCAGCTTAGACCTTAAAATTTGAAGGCTGTGAAATAACGAAAAGGACTTTTCTTGACCTCCAGCAAGGTATAAGACTTCCCAGACATTAGGCTTCTTTGGATGAGAAATATGGGGGCTCTTGCCACCTGTGGAGTCCTTTGAGATGGTGGCCAGAGTAGACCCAGAGACATTGTCCCACAAAGTCCTTGCAGAGTAAGCTCTTCTCAGATGCGGGTGATGCAGGCCAACGCTTTAGCCAAAGTGTTCTCTGCATTTGAACCGGTAGGAATCTTATGACGAAAATGAGACAGGAAACCTCCAACAGCCCAGTAACGCTATAGTTCAAAGCTAAAGCCATTTGTTCCAAAGGTTCAATGACCGTAGTGATCAGGTCCCTTCTAGTAACCTTAGACCGGTCAGTGAAGGTTTGACAGATCAATGTCACAGCCTAAACAAGATGCAGAGCAGGGCTTGCGGGAATACACAAGGCTCTATAGTGCCTACAATCGCTTATCCGTGGGGTACTTGGAGACAAGTGCATCTTCCACTGAAATAGTGGGCATGTTGTTAAGAGGGGGCACTGCTGGATCCAGAGGTGGTAGAACACCTTTTGACAAAGTCCTCCTCACAGGAGTACAGATGATAAGCGCTTGAGAGGTACAAACAACTTCTCAGGAAGTCTACAGTCTCCATAAAGGAAGACCTGGAACAGCGGGTGCACTGGAATGGTCTTAATGGCCTTAAGAGCTCTAAAAGAACCAAGATTGGGGAAAGCTGGTAGACGTGGCAGGCTGATTCTCTAGCTTCAAGGTGGTGTGCACTGCATCAATAAGAGTCAAATCGGCAGATTCATCCAGCAAAGACTGGATACACTCAGCATCAGACAGAGTCTAACCGGCTGAGAGATCGGAGGCTTCTAAAGCCGCAAACAGATCAGATATAAAATCAGCAGGGGAAGAAGAAGTGTACTTGTGGTCTCTGCGTTTAGTCAGCAAACAACTGAGCAATTTGGGCCATAAAGTTATGCGTGGCGGAAGTAAAAACTACCTTAGAGGAGAAGAGGCAGCCTCAACAGACGCATCTTTGGAAGACTCAGAAAATGACAAAGACTCTAGGGGCAGAGGGCACAAAGATTCCGGGCTGCACACATCAGCCAAATCAAAAGCCATGCTGCCAGGGTTAGTGGGGTGAGAGCTGGGGACACCCAGCACAGCAGGACTGTACCCCCAGTGTCTAGAATCAGACATGTTGCAACTGCAGGGTGGTAAGGCAACATAACTCAGTGTATGAGGCAAAGACTGATGGATTAATAAACCCAACCACTGGCAACAGGTGTAGGGTCAGACGAACGGAGGGGACAACAGTAAAGGCCAATTCTGGTCCAGACTCAGCTGGAAATAGGAAAGGATTCCTGTGTTTTTTCTGTGTCCAATCCTCCTGTACGACATTAGTTAATGACGTTCTGTGTCCCTCAAAGGACAACAAAGAAATACTGTTTTCATCCTTTGCTGCATCTTAGTGCTGCTAATTTCCTGCACTCTCTTTGTCAGTGGGACAGGAAGGCAATATAAACGCTGTCAGATGTTCTCGTCCCCACTCTATGGAGCTCTTGCCTGAGTTCCTGTTAGAGAGATTTCCATTAACTTTCTATCTGCACAAGAAATCAAAAAAAAGATCCCCACACTATCAAAAAAAAAGGCTCCCATTGTCTGACATCTAGAAGCTGTGCTAGTTGTGGAAGGTAACATCACAAGCCATAAAACTACTGAGATGTGCCCTGCAAGCAGCACTACTTCCAGGTGCTAAGCCATGGCAGCCTTTATTATTGGATGAAAACTCATCTTTTCCGGGTAACAGACATCACAACTCTATTTCCTTTAACCTTTTTGTTTTTTTTTTAGAGATTTGCAGTAAAGTTCAAGTTTTTTCCATTCTCTTAAAGCTCTTACCTTTCTCTTTGATGCAAACTTCAATTGAATGTTATGTCGCATCTGCTCCAGTCTTTCCTCTTTTTTCTTCCGCTGTATTTGATCCTCCTAAATAAACAATAATTGCATGGATGCTAGCAAGAAGCCAATAACCTTTGCACTGATTGTACCCAAATATACAAGAATGTTTTCCTTTTGTTAACTAACAAAATATTATCTTAGCATATGCTGCTATAAAAAATATATACAGGGTCAAGTTTAAAAAAATAACCTCACTTGGAGGCCTTAAGTTACTCGGCAGGGTACAGTTTTTCCATAAGAATAATCGGAGTCGTGTGCAATATAAAGATGAGCCAGTGTGAGACATGTTCAATACAAGGCTGTGTAGGCTGGGTTACACAGTGACATAAAGCACAGGTTCACAAAAAGTTGTACTTTAACCCCTTTAGTGACTGAGGCCTTTTTTTCATTTTTTTTACCCATGATAAAATCCACATTTTAGGCCTGAAAATTACTTCAACCCCCCCACACATTATATATTTTCTGAAAGCCGAGATCCTGTAGAATAAAATGTTGGCAGTTTAACATTTTTATGTTGCACGATATTAGCGCAACTTATTATCAAACCCCAAAATACAGTGAAAATGCCCTTATGTGCCCAAAACACCATTAAATGCGTGGCGATACCCAACATGTGTAGTGCGATCGTCGTTTTTATACGTAGGTGCACCCGACGCGTGTGTACGTGGTGACGTGCGTGCTCGCGGAGGCGGGGGACTTTTAAAAACCGGTCCCGGGCCCATAGGAGGGGCAACGGGGCCGGGAAACACGGCGGGGGTGTCGGGCGGCCCGTTTACTGGCCTGGAGAAGCAATCGGGCGACAGCTGAGTCGCCTGATCGCTTCTATTGTAAAGCCGACAGTCGGTTTTACAATTGTAAACAGTCTGTTTAAATGGGCCCGGTGCCAGTGACATACTATCGACGTCACTGGTCCTTAAGGGGTTAAACATAGTAATGTGCCACCACACCTCTGCACTAACTTTAGGCACCCCTTTAGGTACTAGCAGCCCTGCAGGAGCACTGTGGCAGGCAAAGATCATCTTTCTTGCTGCAAAGCCTAGCCATACCCCTCATACATTTTGTGTCTTGCTATCGGTCCATAACTGTGATAGGAAACCCAGTCAGCCAATAGTGAAGATCAGCAGATGAATAGGGCCAGGCTCTCAATCGGGAAAGTTGATATAAGCATACCAGAAGTCACCTGGGATTTGGGGCTCCAGGGTCAGATAACAAGAAGCCTGAGAGTTCCTACTAGAACATACTGAGGGCATGTAACCATGTTGTATAGACTTTAGATTCACTTTAATCAGGCAAAATAAATTAAAGTTGAACTTCATGCAGACATAAGCGACACAAATTAATGCAGCTCTGCATACTTAAATAATGTTATTTTTTAATTGCAAGCAGTGTAAGTGCCTGATATTAACTTGATATTATTCTATCAAAGTCCTTGAACAGCAGAGCTCAGGCTGGGTAAAGGAGTAGCAGGACAAGGAGCCAATCCATTGTGGTGTAGTGCTCATATAATACATGCTGGTAGAAGGAGAGGGCAAAGTGACAGAGAGATGAGCTATCAGTCTGTTGCTTCTCCTTTCACTGTCCAGGCACAGGCTGGGGGAGGGACAAGACCAGTAAGTGTTACCAAGCTGCAGCAGAAACAAAAAATTGTAAAATGATATTATGATTATGCTTTGTTTCCATTTTACAAAGAAAATGTGCTATTTATATATAAACATACATACATACATACATACATACATACATACATACATACGTATAACTGAGACCTCCTCAGTTATACGTATGTATGTATAACTTTATAACAGAGACCTCCTCTGGCAGAAAGGGAAGAGGATGCCGAAAGAAGAGCAAAACGTGACACAAGTCAAAAGACATTCCAATTAACATACCACAGCTTTATTTTTAACTCGCTCCCCACTTAAAGGGCACCTGTCAGAGCAGAATAATGGGAATGGAAACTGCTAAACTTGTCATTAAACGTGAAGGTTTCTGGATTGCTTTATGACTTACTGAGTCAGAATAAGCATAGAGGCACTGAAGTCAGAACCTGCGTACTTATTTTAACTCCTTACCTCGTTAAAGTGGACCTCTGATATATCTTTTTATGAGAAGTGCAGGATGCTAAGTGATAGGTAAATGTAACACTTTCAAGTATTTATTACGCCTCACAACGATCACAGTACTCCCCCTGACAATGCCTTCATCTGATTTTCTCTCCAGAAGGACGGAGCCATCTTTGATTAGGTATCATTCAGGGTCACCATCTACTTCCTGGCCTGAGATGCCAGCTCAAAGATAACACAATCATTTAAATCCTGGTGCCTGTGTAGTTCCTGACTCTCAAATATCTGACAAAGATCAGCCCCTGCTGTAGCCTCTCGCATTTTAACTTTCTACAAAGTAAAAATATTGCAGCCTAAGACTAAGGAAATGGCGATTAAGGAAGTGCAGACTTAGAAATGCTTTTTCTTGCCTGCAGCAAAACCGGTGACATCATCTTAGCCTAGGCAAGTCGCTGACTGCAGCTCGAGGACGGATTGTTAACAATAAAAAGTGGAGCTTTTCTGAATAGAAATGCACAACTGCTGTACATTCTAACATGTTAAGAATGTATTCAAATTTATTCATGTGGGCTTGTAAAAGTTACTGGCAGATCCACTTTAACCAGTGAAGCAAAAATGACTATGACAGCTCTGGAGCTTTTAAAAACAAGTCAACAATTACAGCCTCCACATTACAGTTGTGACAGGTCCCATACATGAAGCAGGATTACATACAGGTAAGGCTGTAGTCTGGCACTGGAAATAGGTGCAAATAATGTTTTTATGGAAAAAGTTTTTCATTCAAAAGAGACCCTACCTACCTATCTACACTGGCCGCATGAATGAAATTCAGACACCCTGAAAATTATTTGCACAGTCCCGCACCATGCAGTTGGTCAATGAGGTCACGCTCAGCTGAGGACTGTCGACAGGCTTGTGTTGATGGCATCAGTTTGAGGCACTGCGGAGATCATTCAAAATGACCCAACAGGTGCATTTTACCTGCAAATGACTTGCTTCAGGCAGTTTTACATTCCCGTAGACTTGTATGAGAATGTGAAACCTGCCTGGGGCCCTAGTAAAAGGTGGAGTAAAATCCTATAACTCAGTACAACACAAGTACAAAAATCAGAAGGTGCACAATCAGAAAGAAGGGTCTTAGTTCTTCTAACAGATCACGGAAAAAAGACCTTTGCAAACAAGCATCTATATCTCTCTTGAGTGAGGAGACTGTACCTCTGCAATCAAGATAAATAACACATAACCAAAAAATAACCCTGATTGCAGAGATTAAGTAAATGTAACCCCTTAGTGACCAGTGGCGTCCATAGTACGTCACTGGCACCGGGCCTGTTTAAACAGACTCCCGGCAACTCTGTTTACATTTGTAAAGCCGACTGTCGGCTTTACAACAGAAGCCATTCTGGCGGCTCAGTTGTTGCCAGATCGCTTCTCCGGGCCAGTAAACGGGCCCGTTCACCGATTTCCTCCCCGTACTATGGGACCGGGAGCGACGCGTATTGCATCACTTCCGGTCCCATAGCTGTCAGTGCTGGGCTCCTGCAGCCCAGCAATAAGCTATTGAAGTGCGATCTGCAATTCAATAGCTTATTTCAAGTGTAAAAGGTGATACTAGGGGTCTTTTGGACCCCCAGCATCACCTTAAAGAGTACCTGTCATCACCAATCTGCTATCACATGGGGGGCTTGTAAGCCCCCCTATGTGATAGCAATTAAAGTAATTGCTATCACAATTAAAGTAATTAAAGTAAAGCTAATATTCTGTCTCTATCATTTAGTACACCTATGATAAAAATCATAGACCTTTCATTTCTTTGTAAGTGGTCAAACTTACAAAATCTGCAGAGGATCAAATCATTATTTTCCTCACTGTATATTCAAATTTGCTATCAAATAAAGCCCCCTCCTTAGTAAACCTGCAAAAGTGCAGCCTGTTGGGTAAACCTACTAAAGTTAGTAGTACTTACCTGGCTCCTTCTTGCACTGTTTCCCCAGTCTCAGCACTTGGTCCCAAGCAAATAGAAACCCACAAAAAAAAAGTCATCAGCAGACAGCTTCTTCTTCCTTATTCTCTTCCGACAAAAATTTGTTGTCACAAAGAACAAAATTTCATGCTAACTAACCACAAAATGTTATCTCTGTTATGCGGCTTTTTCGATATGTGTTCTGGTGATAAATTCATGTTTGTGTCTCACTGCACATATTTTGCGACATTTTGCATAATTTCTCATCTGCCCAGTATTTGCATCATTCATTTGCGCCATTAAAAACCCTGCAAACTTTGCACGTTCTAGAAGTCCTCCAGAGCATCTCTTAAAGTATTGCAAAGATAATTCAGTTTCACTGCCTCAAGTCAGCTAAGCACTTTCTGGAAGTTCCCTGCAGGCTGGCTACAGTTTAGAGAAAATGTAGAGTCTGTTCTCCTTAAAAAGACATTTAAGAATGAAACATAAACTAAAAGAATAAATATGTCCCTATATGCACTAGAAATCAGGGATGCGACTGTTTAAAAGATGCTGATGATGCAACCAAATTGATAAATTCTCCCAATGTGCAGAACAGAGACATTGCCAAAAAAAAAACAACTCTTTGGGACTTGGTGATTCAAGGAAAATAAATGCCCAGGGACTCAAATGGTTACTCAAGCTGAAAGATTCCAGCCATTGCACTGGAATGGGCTAAGCAATGTCTACAGAACACAATCATAAAATATGTGAAATAAAGTTTTATGAACTACTTGTAGAGTTGTGCCAGAAGGGATTGCTTTTTTGTTCCTTCCCACAACTATTCAGTAGGGGCCCATTCACACCTTTCTGTCTTTGTTAACAGGTGTTAAAGCAAGCGGTTTTTATGCCTTGACAATTATTCTGAATTGGACCCCAACACACAAACCGTTAAAAAAATGCACCTGTGCATTGTGGTACACTGTCACCAAAATGCAACAAGGAACCAAAAAAAAGAAATACACACATGGGATGAACAGACCTGAAAGATCTTGCTATTTAGGCTGATTTCTACATTATGTTGTCCATCCCTAACGTACAGACATTGGGGTCAATTCACAAAGCTTATTTTCTTCATTTCGGCCGTTATTTCATTGATATCGCTTGTTATATAGTTGCTGTGTAAAGGTAGTCAATTCACAAAACTCAATAACGCTTCCTTTTATTATAGTAAGATGAAAAAATGGTTTCCCTACTTCCCTAAGGCTCGCTGGCTTGTTTAAAGGAGAACAGCACCACCTGCTGACTGATACCAAGTACTGCAAGCCCCGAAACCTGCCAAAAGTGAAGTCAAGTCATGAGAGAAATCTGAAACTGCCATTGCTGACCTGCTTGTAAAAACGCTAGTTGCCTGGTTATTCTGCTAACCCGCCGACTTCAATACTTCTATAAATCGCCAACCCCGACACAAACATCCAGATTACAAAAGGTCAGAAGTGTAAGAACTCCTTTTCTGCATGCTTGTTCTGTCGAATAAAGGTGTATGTAAGCCAGAAGGTCAGCATGGGTGCCAGGCAATTAGCATTTTCGGAAATTAAAAGGCAATTCAGACTCGGCTTCCTACCATGGGTACCGGTCCCAAGCTTGTCTCTGCTCACAATCCACAGTGTAAGAGAAGCAAAACTATGTACACCAGGAACCATCATAAAACCCATACTAATCCCCACCGGGGACCCTCTCACTGACACATTTCACCCAATAAAGACTTAATCATAAATGTATAATGTAATGATAATAATGTAATGACGTGGAGGACAGCAGGAGGAACCAGTGAGAGCTGCAGGGAACCCAGAAGATGGACACTCATAGAAGTATCAGTTTCCCTAAAGCCTACAGAGTAGGATTTATACTGAACAGAGCAGCATGCTGGTGACATAGGCAGCGGGAAAGGTAAGTATTTACATTCTTACTCTGCAGTTACATTGGTTTCTGAAACTGTTGTTATGTAATGAGAGGATGACTTCAAGGAGGCCCTGTGGCCAGAGCATTGATTTCTACAAAAATCTTCTCATATGTGCATTTCCAGGAGAAGTGGGGACAACAATTTTGGTTTTAGTTTTGGATGGAGTAAGGGAGGGTTATAACAATGCATATGGAAGGATTATCTGCCAGAGTAAAGGAATGGAGTAAGCCATGTGAAAAAATGTGGGCCCATGGAAAGAGTTCTTGAACTTGCCACAAATATCAAAATATTTAGAAATTGGAATCCGAACTGACAATTAGGTAAAGGAGTGAGATACAGAGAAAGGAAAAGGTCATCGATATCTCAGTCCTTTCATCCTCCATGTAACAGAAAAGAGAGAAAGTGGATAAAATGAGGGAAAATGGGGCGTGGCCTGGACATGGCGCCGTGAAGACATGCTTTAGGGGAGCTCTGTGATCACTGAACTGGACATACGTTTTAGCCGACTCTATCCGCTCACTCTCTCCATGGCCAAGGAGCCGAAAGCATACGGTACTCACGGTGACCCCCCCAGTGCCTCAATCTACGACTTCTTTGCCCGCAGACCATCGATCCCGGATCCCGCGACGGCCTCCAAGATGGCGCTCACGCGCTCCTCCGCGGCCGGTCTATCCTTGCGGGTTCCTCGAGGAGCAGGACACCAGCAGCGCCCAACGTTGCGGCAGCCGCCAGCATTGCTCCCGGTGGGCCGGGAGCCTTGAACTACCTGCTAGTATCCTTCGCTGCTGGAACTGAGGACCCCATACCTCCCCTCCCCCGCAGACATTCACCTTAAGGGCCTTTAACATCTCACTATTGTACATTCCTATGTGACTAACCTTTTTGCTCCCCTGCTATTTTAGGGCCCCCCCTCTAGGCTCTCCTCCTGCGGGGGATGGCGATGGCAGTGACAGGAAACGGTCCCTGAGTGCCTTCTGCTCCTCTTCGGAGGTTCTGTTTATGGTTGCTTTATGTTTGATTTACCGTTGCCTGATATTGTTATAGTTCACACAATACGATTACTCCTCCGTGTTTATGCCCGGCTGTTTGGAGATATGTTGGCGACTGGCGGCTCGTTTTGTCGTGGGCTGGGAGCGTTGCCCCCCTCTCTTTTTTGGGGGGGGGGCTCGGCTCCCACTCCACTTGCTTCTTCCTCTCCGGTGCACCCTACTTTCTTCGCCCCGAGGGGTGATAGGGGGGGCTGTCGCGGAGCGAGATGAGGGGAGCCACCGGGTCAGTAAATGCCTCCTCCTTCGCTATTGACAGATTTTTGAGCATCACGTTTACGTTTATATTGTTATGTTATGCATTTGTTCAATTTAATTTCATTTGTCCTGTACAAGTGGTTGCACCTCCCCGAGGTTCCTCTCGCTTGCTTAGTCCACTCCACCTGCCCCCAATAGGTGGTACTCTCCCATCCTCGGATCGGAGAGTATAGTTTTGCGATTGCTTAGGCCGCGTGCCTGCCATAGTACCCCCCATCGTGGTCCAGGTACCTCTCACCTGACCTTGTTCCCTTTGCTTCATATTGCTTACCTACATCTCTGTCCTGCCTCTTTTCCTGCCCTCACACCTGTGGTAGATTCCCCCCTCTACCCCCCATGCCCCCCTCTTCCTTCTCTCCCCTCCCCACTCTATTCTTACCCCTTGCAAAAAAAAAAAAAAAAGAGGGAAAATTATCTGTTTTTGTAGTTTAGTTCTGTATTGGGGTTTTTGTCTTTCTGCTTTTTGTTTTATTGAAATCTGCTATGTGTAATATCAATAAAAATTAAATAAAAGGTTATTGATCAAAAAAAAGGAAAGGTTATAACTCCTGTCAGCTTTTTTTGCCATTTGTGGCCCATTGGGGAGAATTCCCTTCACGGATTCAGTGTCACACATTGGCTCTACATATGAGGATGAATGTATTTCACTTTCACCATAATTCTCCTTTAACATATTTTAGGCATGTTAGTTACCCATAAAACGTCTCTCTTGTGTAGCAGGGGTGTGGAATTCGTATCGCCCGACGCCCGGGACATGTAGTTCCGGGCACTGGGCAAGTGGTTTTTGCACTGTTTTAGCCCTGCTACGGACAAGTAGCAGGGCTGGCTTTCTTTGAGCGCCGAAAGCGGCGCTACGAGCGGGGGGCGTGGAGCGACGAGAGCGTGGACAGAGCAGGGGGCGGGGACGAAGCGTTGAATGAAATGGGGACGGAGCAGAGGGCGTGACGGAGCGAGGGGGGGGGGATCAGAAACTCAATTACTACTCTTTGTTCCAACTTCTCATCCATGATTTACTCTGTCAATTTAAAAAAGCCAGGCAGATTGCGCGTTTTCCTACTGCAATACCGCCGCGGGCGATCACGGTTGAAAACAGTGTGCGGTGCATGTCGTGAAAATAGGTACATCTACCTTTTTTTCAGCGATTGCCACGCAGATGTAACCCCATGCATGCGGATGCAACCGCTGTATCCAACCGAACCGCACACGATCGCATGTACTGGGAATCCCCAAGTCTGAACCAACCCTAAAGGGTATATTCACTTTCCCAAGTAATTTGGGAAAATGGAATTACTCGCTCAAATCTCCCTCCCACTATACTTACCTTTCAGCAAACGGTCCTTCCCGTCCACCAGTACGGGTGTACTATCTGTACCTGTTCCATGTAGTCTGAATTTCGCTCGCAAATTGAAAGCACTCGTTGGTCAACGCAGTCACCTGACGGCACTGACCAATGAGAAGTGCTTCTTAGCACTACTAAATACGGTTTTGGTTAAAATTATTTTTTTTTGTATCAGGACAAGTAGATCGTCATGAGGGACAAGTAGATTCGGCCCCCGCTTTAGTCCTTGGACACGTAGTTTTTTCCAAAATTTCCACACCCCTGTGTAGACATCCAAAAGTCCTGAGGCTGCTGTCACCTCCCATCCCCTCCTCCCGGTTTCTCAGGCTCCATAGCAAATTAATGTTGCAGCAACAATTTAAAGGGGCACTCTAGGGACAACTAATATAAGGGGGGGCATTCTGATGGGGACAATTACTTATCAGTTCTCATCAGAGTGCCCCCTTGCATTGTCTTACATTGAACTGATGTAAGGGGCACTCTGATGGATGCTATACTTTTTTCAGTGAAGCCAGCTATAATGTATTACAACCACATCACCCTGTGCTTTGCCTATAGAACATAATGAAATGTCAATTGTGACAATTCAATAAAGTTCTAACATAAAAAAAATTTGTGTTGCAGTGCAGCTGCTGGTATTAATGCAGCCTAAATGGCAGACTGTGGTTCTTTCTGGACAGCGATCTGGACCTCGGCTCAGTGAAAGTTTTTGGTCACCGGACCCCCTTGAATTTTGATTTACTACCCCTGCTCTATAGTATTCCTCTTTGCTCATCCCCCCGGCTGTTACATAAAAGTTTATGTAGGGAGATGAAATAAGGGGTAGAGAAGCTGAACCAGCACATACTGTAATTATAAACTCACAGAGGGGGAGAGGGCTATGACATGCAAGCAAAGGGGGCTGTGCTGGAGAACTGACACTTCCTGGAGTAGTCAAAATTTCTTGCAAGCTCAAAGGCACACTGCAAGTGACTAAAATATCAACCAAAAGAAAAACACTGCAAATTAAAAAAACTGATTTTTCTGTGCAGCTTTTTACGTTGATAAAAGGGTCTCTTTAAGTGTAAGAAAACAGGCTTTGCCATTAAAATGATGAGCGTGGTTTACCCTTATCTTGTTCTTGATGTCCAGCTCCTCCTTTTTGTGCAGGAACTCTGTGATCCAGTCAGGCTCTGTAGAGGATGAGGTTGTCAACAGTTCAGTCGAGTCCTCTGTCTCTTGGTTTCCATCCTTTTCTGTATCTCCCGCAGACAGTGCCAGTACCTCCTGCTGACGCTTCTTCTCTTCAAAGTCTCTCAACCAAGAAAGAGAGCCGCAAATCAGACTCAAAGACTTGCCCTGAAATAGAGCGATACGTTCCGTTAAAAAGATCATCTTAAAAAAAACATGAGTTGATTACCTGATAACTCTGTTTCCAGGAATCTTCCAGGACAGCCATCGAGATATAGGCTCCACCAATGTACAAAGTCTGATGTTTCTGCCATCCATAACATTCAATCACATTCTTCCTTTTATTTTAGAACTACTAAAGCACAGCTAGGTAAAAGCTTTACAAAAAGGTTCCACACATTCTAACAGCAGGAAGATGCTTGATCTCACTTTGATGGAAGTAGAAATTGGATTTTTGTACTTACAGTAAAATCCATGTATTGGAGTTCATGGGGGGGGGCACAAGCATTCAGAGACTGTGGGGTTATACTATCTCCTTCAGAATTGGACACAGGCAAAAAACAGTACCAAGACCATACTCATAGACACAGGTGGATGAACCTACGACCATCAGTGAACTCCAAGAAATTGATTTTTATTAGTATAATAATGCCATTTACTTTCTCAGAGGTGGGCAACAGAAACAAAACACTAAGAGGCCCACTATAAAACAACAGGACTAGGGACTGCCATCAGTTCAAAGTACCACCTGAAGGACCTTAAACCCGAAGCTGGCATCAGAAAAGGACTGATCAGTCACCTGTTAAAACGTAGAGAACATATGGTCAAAAGAACAGAAGGGAATCAATTGCCAAAAAGCCATAAGCATCCCTTACAGAAGTACAGTGTGCCTTGACAGGAAAGGGTGGTACCTGATCCTTGAGACCATAAGTTTTGATGATGGTAGTTTGTGTAAACCACAGAGAAATGATGAAGCAAAAAGGGGGTCCCTTTTTCTGGGGACCTTCAGGAATGAGAAAGAGAGAGTCAGTCTGTCTAATAGAAGCAGTGGCTGAAAGATAGACAAGCAATGACAGCGGGACAGAAGAGAGACGTTGTGGTTGAGGTGAGAGGCCAAAACTACCTTAGAAAAGAAGGAAGTTCTGAGACTCAACAACAACTTGTTCCTGTGTAAGACCAGAAAGGGCTCTTTACTGGATAGGTCCACCAGCTCAGACACCCACCTCAAAGAGGTGATGGCAACAAGAATTGCAACCTTGTGTGTGAGAGTGGAGTAGGGCACATCCCTGAGCAGCTCAAAGGGTGATTTGAGAGTTATGTGAGGAACTCATTTTGGCCCATGACAATGATTAAGTCTTCTGAGCCCCAGGTTTCTTCTCTGAACATTATAATTCAGGGCTGCGGCCATTAGCTCGAAATGCTCTTCAATCAAGAGAATGACATGTATGTCACATCACATATATGCTATAGATTCCTCCTCAAGGAAATTTATTAAAACTGGAGTTTTATGCTGTTGCCCATAGTAACAAATCAGCTTCTTTCTTCAGTTTTTTTAGTTTTAAAAATGAAAGATAGAATCTGATTGGTTGATATGGGCAACTGCTCCAGATTCTGTCTGCTCCACTGCACCACCTCTTTTGGAACAAGAATATAACTAAAAATTGCAACTGGGACTTTTCAGGTACTGCAATTATAAATTTCACAAATGCAATTTATGAAAACATTATTTCTTTATTGCAAATAGAAAAACACACACACAATTAAAATTGGGCTAGGCTTAAAGTAGAACAAGCCCCACCAATGTAATGGTTACTTTCAAGGCATGCTAACTGTCCAAGTTGCCAATGTGCTTACTTCAGCTCTCAACTGAACTGACCATCCCTCAAATGGGTGGTGTCATAGCTGATCACATGTGCAGCACCATGGCAACTAAAATCCAAATAGAGACTAGGATGGCACCTTCCTTGGCTGTAAAGGATAAAAGGTTGTAAGTCCACAGTATATTACAGTCATTCATGACATAAGCTGCAACCACATGAACTCCCCTCAGTACCCCACCCATAAGCATTTTACATATTTAAATAGCAGGCCTGATATATTACACTGGTTTGGATTGATCACAGGTGATTTATCGCACTATATTGACATTGTGACTGAAGTACTGTACACACTGACATGAGTCCATAGAGAGGATAATACCTGCCTGTTAGCAATGGCTGCACAAAAAAAAGGTAAGAAATCACAAACACACATAGGGCTATTCACAGAAAGTTGAAGAGTTTGGAGAAGGCAGGAGAAGGGAACAATCTAGCACCTTGGTTCTCAACTGGTGGGTCGCGATCCCATGTTCAGTGGGTCGCCAAATGCCTTCCACTTTTGTAGGTGAGATGCTCCTCAGCCTCTCCCTAGTGCAGCACTGTCAGTTCTCGCACCAAGCAGCCATTCAAATTATGCCCGAGTGTCAGCTTGAGGTGGGATGGGGCTATGGCCGCGAGGGAGCTCCATCCATACATGCGTTGCTTATGTGTCCTAAAGAGGTGCCTGGACCGGAGTGACATCACATTTTGGCTCCCGCCACCTCTACAGGGCACACAAGGGAGCTGTACAAGCAATGCACATATGGATGGAGCTCCATCACGGCACAGCAGCCCGCACTGGACCGCAGGCTGAGGATCCACTCCAGTTCTTGTAAGGTAGGGAGACTGGGTGGACCTACCATGTGTTTTGGTGTGGGAGGTGTGTTGTGTTGCCATTCATTTGAATAGCACCCCAAACGCACCTCCCGCCCACAGTTCGATTGCCCGCACCGGAATGTGCGGTACCGTAATGCAGTGCATTCCATTGCAGTGCGACTTGGGTCACGACTTAATGACCAAGGACAAATGTGGGTCCTGAGGTTACACAGGTTGAGAACCACTGATCTAGGACAATTCAGCTCACTTTCCAGTTCAGCTATGTTGTCCTAGATTGTTCACTTCTCCTGCCTTCTCCTCCCTTCACCCTTTTGCGAATAAACCTGACAGTCAAACAACTTTGTTTTTACCCTCACCGTTCCTGTGGGACTCTCAAAGATGCCAACCTTGCCGGCCTCTAAGACACGGTACAGTTCTGACATGAACTGCTCCTGGATGGGGTAAGGAGGAAAGGGAAAAGGGAACTTCGGGGTTGTGGTCTCAAAGGATGAATCCATTCCCTTTAAAACTAAAAAAGAAAAAGGGTAACCAATGTAATAAATCAACAAAACTAATAGAACATTTGTTTTATATTCTCATTTTGTTAGGGATAACAGTTTTTCTAGTGTTGATCAAAACTCTCACACTCATAGTGACAAGGATATGTTCACGTATACGAACAGATCGCACTATCCAGAGAATTCAAATACTTCAGACTTTATTGAAATTCACAGCAAATCCATTATAACAGTGAATTAAAGTGTATAAAGCAGCAAATACCACCACCGCAACCCCCCAATCAGATACAACCTCTCACATGTTTCACCCATACACTTATTCATAGAGGTAGTCCTCCTGGGGAGGAATTGGAGCGGTGAGATTTCCTTTGGCTCTACAAGGCTATGTTCACCTTTCATGTGCAACAAGGATTCAGGTACTTGCTAAAAATGGCAGCCAATCACAACCCAGTTTTAAAATTGTCTTCGACTAGACATGAATGATGTAATAATAATAATAATAATAATAATGAATTGGTACAAAAAAGTCATAAATCCTGTAGCACTCCTTACCGGAAATCCCCCAAAAAGTATATGGGTGCTTGAAATGACAGCGGATGGCGCCGCACACAAAACAGCTTAGAATGTAGATGTCACCAGCACGACATCTCTACTCTGAGCCTGATGAAGGGGACCCTGTGCGCCCCCGAAAGCGCTTGTTATTCTGAGTGGCATCTATTAATAAATGGATTTGCACTGACTTGTGAGCTTCTGTCGTGCTGGTGACATCTACATTCTAGACATGAATTGGGACACACGGCAAGAAATACAAAGCAGGTCATGCACAGCCTTAGAATTGCCATGTGTACTGCTTAATTAAAGGCAATGGGATTTTGCAGAACTGTGTTGGACTAAAAAGAGTCAAACGCAGGAAAACAACACCCATCGACATGAGCCCTAAAGCTGCCCATACACTGCTTCAATTTAGTGTTGAATCAGTTTTTATTAACCTTTCAAAAGGGATTCAGACAATTCACATCAAAACTCAAATAGCATAAGTCACATCATTGGGAGACAAAAGGAAGAAACAAAAATCTCGGTGGCTCAGCTTTGATATCCGTCTGCCGCCGAACACGGCTCTATAGGTTATACTGCATATCGTACAAAGCCAGGGTGGTTATATCATGTGTGGGAGCTGAAAACATTCATCTGAATAAACACATCAATGAAACCTTAGCAGGTCTGCCCAGCCGGTGAGGTCTGGACTCATCATCGTCACACTGCTTCAATTTAAACTGTTAACAAAAGTCCATTGAAAAATCGACTTCCATTAAACAGTGTGGGGGTCAGCAGGGCCCGGCTAAAATTCAAAGAAGAAGGAGTCAGTCTGAAGAGTCTCGGCTGAACAGATTATTGGCTGATGGGCTGCAGTCACTCTTCAGGCATCCTGACAGCGGCACCAATACACCATACAATAGCCCGGTGGATGAAGACTCCCCCATCCACACTGTTTAGAATGGATTGGAAAAATGGAGCATTTGGTGTATCTCAAGATTAGATCAGCTAAAGTCATTCCAGGTGGATTAAAACATGTGCAAAATCGTTGTTTTCTTTACAAAGCAGCCACAATCTGGGAAAATCCTGTACCCTGCACATAAGGCCCTTGCTCCCTGTGTGTAAGCAGTGGTCTCTCTGCAGAGGTCTGACACATCCCTTACCAAGTCAGGCCTAGCGCTCTGTAATCAGCAAAGTTTAAGTCTGATTGGAGAGCTTTAGCTCTGACTCAGCATAGGATGTGTTGGACCTCTGCAGGGAGACAACTGCTTCAGCACAGAGAGTAAGGGTCCTTCTCTGCAGCATGCTGGCAGGGGACAGGCTTTTCTACACAGGATGTGACTGCTTTCTAAAGAAAAACTGTTAGAATCTGCATATCTTTTGTTTTGATGCACCTGGAATATATTTAGCTGATTTCAACTGAAAGTTCTGTTGGGCTTTAAAAGATTAGACTTTGCAATCCAAAGCACCATGCAGTCAAGGCTACCCTGTACTTTTAAAAACTCTCAGGGGGATTTATCAAAATTTGGAGCAGACAGAATCAGGAGCAGCTGGCCATGGCAACCAATCAGCTTTTTTTTTTAATTTTCAAGGCTTAACTAAAACTGAAAAAAGCTGATTGGTTGCCATGGGCAAGTGCTTCAGAAGCCGTCTGCTCCAGTTTTGATACATTCCCCCTATTCCATTTTTATTGCTGTCTCTGTCCCTGGTGGGAGAATTCTCCCATTTGTCCTGGGGGTAGTAGAGTCTTGTACCATCTTACCCATCGATTGCTGCAGAACATTTGGCGTTTGGGTGCGCTGGATGTACTGGTTAGGAAACCCATTCAAAATGTTTGGGCTGCAACACACTGTAATGATTCATTCACACTATGTGATTATTCCAGCAGCAGGCATCCCCAATGTCCCGTCTAGCTGTGGCCACTATACCCGTTCAAGTTAAAAGAGAACTATGGGGTGTTTTTCCCGATGGTTCTCTTAAGGGTCACAGGAGGACATATACTAGCGTCCTCCCGTCACCCAAAGCTCATTATATCGTGTGCTACAGCCTGCGGTATACTGAGACCGCCGCAGCCCGGACGGATCCAGACAATGCTGTCGAGATCCACCCAGCTGCGCGAGTGACAGCGGGCTCTGCCTATCCAGAGGCAGAGCCAGCTGTACCCGCCCCCTTCCCCATCCGTTCCTCCCATCAGCGCTGAAGGATTGAAGAGGGGAGGGGGAATCCCTGCAGGGAGCCGTGACTGACAGTCACCGTTCTCTGCAGGGACAGGATCGAGAAATGAGCGAGCGCCGGTATGTGTTCGCTCCATTCCCGATCTATAGGCAGCAGTCCGCTAGTTATCATATGTGATATGAGTACGTGTGGCTTAGAATAGATCGCTGTCCCTGGACAGGATAGGTTCCTGTTGCAGGAACCTCAAATCACATAGTGTGAATGAAGCCTTACACACAAAAATATAGGTTTTGCTCCGTTTTCCCAGTCATGTGTTGCAGCAAAGGTGCGCTGGGGTGCCATTCACAGTGAATGATATCACAAGGAACGTGCAATGCATTGCCACTTGCTTTTTCATCCACAGGCTTGTGTGAACTAGCGAGTCATTTTTGCTAAATTTGGGGAGATTTCCTTTCACTTCTTGTTGTGTCAACAGAAAAGGAAGTAAATGAAAACCCCCTAGGGGGACACAGAGGGGAATTGATCAAAACTGGAGTAGACAAAATCTGGAGCAGTTGCCCATGGCAACCAATCAGCTTCTCTGTTCAGTTAAGATTTGAAAATGAAAGAGAGAAGCTGATTGGTTGCCATGCACAGCTGCTCCAGATCTTGTCTGCTCCAGTTTTGATACATTCCCCTCACAGTCTTATAATGTTTGTAAAGATATTTCATCCAAAATGGAAAAAAAAGTTTTGGCTTGAGCTGTACTTTAATAAGTAGAAGCAAGCAATGTGCGACCTGGTTTACATGAGGCCCTTCGAGGTATGCTGTGTGGGGTGGTTTTCAATAACAGGGGCTGTCAAGACCTCAGAGTGACACAGGTAATATGGAACAGCAGAAACTTATGCTACACTTTATGGTATAGCATAAACCTATAGTGATCACAGCCTACATACACATTCAGATACGTTTCCACCTTCCACCGGCCCCTCAAACTGCCCCCGAGATTCATCCAGAACCCTCCGTACAGAAATCATTGACCATTACCTGATAGACTCAGCCGGCAGACTCCACTGATAAACACAATCTCCCGCGCACCCTCTCAGCCAGTCACACACTCCCGAGTGTGGGAGCCAATCGGCGATTACAGTCGCTCCCCACAGCCCCCAGCCAATCCGGTATCGCTTAGCCTAAACTTCCAATAGCGGAGCTGGAAAGAAGGACGGTGACGTCAGTGTTGCTAGGGCATGGAGGGAAGATCAGGATTTCCCGCCTTAACCCGTGCATATTTTGGGGAACTGTCCGTGTGTGGACCGTGGAGATTTGGGTCCCATGAAGGGTCTCTGTACCTGGAAACGTTTATAGTATTAATGTATCTCCTACTCACGGTTTTAAGGGAAGTATTTTTCATTTTAGATTTAGTGGAACACAAAACCTTCATGAGGTATTTCGATGTCTAATGCCATCACATATACCAAAAATAAGGGGATTTTTCCTCATTTTAGGGGGCAGTGGGTGGAGTCATGCAAATCCTTCCTTTAGGCCAGCGATTCTCAACCTGTGGCTCGCGACCCCATTGGAGTCGAATGACGATTTGCCAGGGGTCGCCCTGGAGTCTCCCAGTATTAGATAGCGGCCGCGGGAGAGAAACATTTTCTCCCGGAAAGGTTTACTCTGCTCAATCGAGCAGAGTAAACCTTTCCCTGTGATCGTTGTTTTTTTCTGACATCGGGGGCCGCCGGCCACCGTAAGTCAGAAAAAAACCCACCATAGGAATGCATAGCTGGATTCCGAATAGCTATTTCACTTTGCAATAGCAAACTAGCTATTGCACCCACCCTCTGCTGCTGCCAATCAGCAGAGTGGGACCTGAAGTTCTCCATCAGGTCCTCTTCTGGTGATTGACAGCAGCAGAGGGCGGGTGCAATAGCTAGTTTGCTATTGGCTATTGCAAAGTGAAATAGCCAATAGGGATGTAGCTATGCATTCCTATGCTGTTTTGTTTTGTTTTTTTATTCTGAAGGTGTACGACGGGCTTTGATCAGCTGGCTAAGACCTCAGCATCTCCAGCTCCAGTAATAAGGGGAGCAAGTACACATCGCCACTTCCTTACATTGTTTTACCTGACTAACTGATGACATTGATTCCACTTAAAGGACTAGTAAACCTAAATCAAAACCTGGCTTCACATAAAACAACAGCTAATGATAACATTCTCAAGCCTGTCTGTGAATGATGCAGTTCGTGTACAGAAAGTTATATGGCTGACATTTATTTATATATAGTTGCTGTAATAGGAGGCTTAAAGGTGACAACCTATTTTTTTGTATAAGGTAATTAGATAGCAAGTCAGCTATGTTGGAAAATGTTGCTTAAGGTAGTAGCGTCAGATATCACTTTGATTATAGCACAACGACTTTTCTAAAGGCGTCCAATTAACCTGCGCTCACTTAATTGGTGAACAAGGAAATGAAAAAAATAATTTCAGCACATGACTGGCTGCTGGAAGCAAATTAAACACAGTGGGCAAAGTGAAGAACATTTTAGTAAATCGCCTCTTCCAGGTTGATTTACTCAATGACTGTTCATCTACAGCAGTGGTTCTCAACCTGTGGGTAGCTGTGTGATTTCTGCTGTGCTAGGTGAGAGTCCTCCTCAGCCCTCTCCTAGCGCATAAGCGCAGCAGTGTCAGTTCTCCCGCCACGCCTCCAGATGTCGCTGCAGCAGCCGCGTCATCCCTAAATTTTACCATTGGGGGTTACCACAACTTGGCAAATGTTACCAAGGGGTCCCAGCACTAGAAAGGTTGATCACCACTGCTTTAGGCCTTATTTACACTGGTCTTTTATGTCTAGACCAGTGACTAGCAACTGGGGTGCCCTGGCACTCTGGTCTGCTGCCGGAGTTTATTATGGGTGCTGCAGCAAAATGGATCCAAAAATTCCACAAGAATGTTCTACAGCCTGTGCATATCTATTTCCAAGGTAATCAGTGGGCATCTCGCAACGCACCAACTCAATCATGGCAACCGATTATGTCATCCGTAACTATAGGTGCTGCTGGCAATGTCTGTACCAACAGATGACATAATTGGATGCTAGGAATCAGTTGTGTGCCTTGCGGGACACTGGCTTACTCCCTGGCAACCAATGATATGGTTGGTGGGCGGCCTGCACAGCATACATTAGCTTAGACATTCTTGGCAAAGTATGCTGTGCAGGCCGCCCACCAACCATATCATTGGTTGCCGGGGAGCAAGCCAGTGTCCTGCCAGGCACCCAACTGACCCAGGGCCTCAGAATGTGCTGGCACAGATGTGACACGTGCCAGCAGTGCCAAAAGTCCTGCAGCCATCCTGTCTTCCAATATATCGGAGGTACGGTTCAGTCTGGGACTGAGGAGCCAGGTTGAGATGGGAGAGGGATAAGCCAGAATGCTTAGGGCTAGTTCAGACAAATGCTAAAATGCATCACAGTGCACAGTTGCTTTGCATTGGCATTCATCTAAATGGCACACAAATGCATATCCTGCATGTAATGCATTCAATTGCACCGTTGTGGCTGAAAAAGTAATGCATGCGTTTGACAAGCTCGCAGTGCCACTGTTAATGGCACCTCAAAGGCAGCACGTTTTTGTCCCACGCATTAATGCGCATCAAATGTGGTCATATAAACCGCGTGAAGCTCACAGCTCAAAATGGTGCATGAGCTTCTTTGCCGTGTATGCCGCGTGTGTGGTAGCCCATTGAAATTATTGGGGTGGCGCGTGGCAAAATGCGCAGTAAAAGTGTGAACGTGGCTTTAAACTGGGGTGCCCCGAATTTTTGCTGAGTTTAAAAGTGTGCCGCAACTCAAAACAGGTTGAAAAACACTGGTCTAGACGGTCAGCCTATACAAAGCAATGACAGGAGCTGCAGCTGTCCGCACTATCCACACATCCAGCGGTTACCTGCGGCTAGGGAGGGAAAGATGTCCGACTCTGGATGCAGACAGATTGCATCCAGGGACGACCCGTTAAGGTATTTTTACATTTGCATAACTCCTTTCGGGCTGAATGAAAAAAAAACAGATTCCCCTATCCACACTAAACAGGAGAATACACTGATTGCGGCTCCCACCCCACCGGCTGCCAAAATACCTGAATAATGGCTGCATCTGATCCGACAATTTCTCCTGCCCGGCTTTATTTGATTATTCAATCCAAGGATGTTAGATGGGAGCAAGGATATAGAACCAGCCACTGAGCAAATATGCTCAGCGTATAGCCAGCTTTACACAGTAGACATCAGAAAAAGTTTTCCATTTTGGAAAATGTTTCCTGTTATGGGCACAGCTGTAAAATTTTGAATTTGTATCTCATATTCAGTCTCGGTAAAGGTGGACATACACTTTACAACCATCGCAAGAACTTAGTCTTGCGATGGTTGTAAAGTAATTTAAAAAACGTACGATCTGCCCATCTTGGACAGGCAGATCGTACTCTCGATCATCGCAAGCCCACCCCCCTGAGGGGCGGGCTTCCGATGACCGCAATGCTGAAGGGGCACTGTGTGCGCGTGCACACCGGCCCGTTCGGCATTTGTCTCCCGAGCACCGTTCAAACCATCCGAAAATCGTACGATTTTCGGCTGGTTTTCTAGAGTGCTCCTTAGACAAAAGACGTGCGACCGTACAGTAGAAACGGTCGCACGTCTTCGTTCACACTGCTCGATTCTCGTACGATCGCGGGGTTTCCCGCGATTCTCGTACGAGAATCGAGCAGTGTATGGGCACCTTAACAGTGGTCACCAGAAAAATAGAGATGATGAATCTCACAAGTGGGAACATAGACAGTAATTAACACCTGACAAGAGTGCTAAGACTCCATTCATACCTGAGCGTGTGCAAATGAGCACGCGTTCATGCAGGGGTTTTTTGCACGTTCATACGCGGGGACAAAAACGTGCAAATTTTAATAGACGCGTGTTCGCCACTACAACCACAATCAGAACGCAGGGCAACTGCCCAGAAAATTGTGCATGTACTTATTTGCGAACTAGGCCTGAGCCTTACCTTCGTTATCCAAATGAAAAGAAACAAGTTTAGTTTCAGATGCACTTGGAAAAAACACACAGTTCCCCTCTAAAGAGAAACTGTACTTTTAAAGATTCCGTACCTGAAAAAGAAGAGAGGATACACTCACAGCACTGCTGAGAAATCCTAATATGATGTCCAACAGAAATCGACTTTTCTCCGAGTGTCCATCTCACTGGTTCCTCCCTCTCGCCTCCACCTCACTGCTGTATCCTGTAATGCAACAGTGGTCAACTTACTTGATATAGCGGATCTCAAGCGTGGCACCTGACATCACCTAAGAGCTGCACATGATATGACATGAGAAGTAAATATCTTCAAAATGCTGTCAGAGACTAAAGACATGCAACAGATGGTCAAAGATGGCAAACACACTATAGGAGTTTTTGGAGACTGCAGACATGCTATAGGAGTTGTTGGAGGCTGGGGACATGCTATAGGAGTTGTTAGAGGCTGGGGACATGCTATAGGAGTTGTTAGAGGCTGGGGACATGCTATAGGAGTTGTTAGAGGCTGGGGACATGCTATAGGAGTTGTTAGAGGCTGGGGACATGCTATAGGAGTTGTTAGAGGCTGGGGACATGCTATAGGAGTTGTTAGAGGCTGGGGACATGCTATAGGAGTTGTTAGAGGCTGGGGACATGCTATAGGAGTTGTTAGAGGCTGGGGACATGCTATAGGAGTTGTTAGAGGCTGGGGACATGCTATAGGAGTTGTTAGAGGCTGGGGACATGCTATAGGAGTTGTTAGAGGCTGGGGACATGCTATAGGAGTTGTTAGAGGCTGGGGACATGCTATAGGAGTTGTTAGAGGCTGGGGACATGCTATAGGAGTTGTTAGAGGCTGGGGACATGCTATAGGAGTTGTTAGAGGCTGGGGACATGCTATAGGAGTTGTTAGAGGCTGGGGACATGCTATAGGAGTTGTTAGAGGCTGGGGACATGCTATAGGAGTTGTTAGAGGCTGGGGACATGCTATAGGAGTTGTTAGAGGCTGGGGACATGCTATAGGAGTTGTTAGAGGCTGGGGACATGCTATAGGAGTTGTTAGAGGCTGGGGACATGCTATAGGAGTTGTTAGAGGCTGGGGACATGCTATAGGAGTTGTTAGAGGCTGGGGACATGCTATAGGAGTTGTTAGAGGCTGGGGACATGCTATAGGAGTTGTTAGAGGCTGGGGACATGCTATAGGAGTTGTTAGAGGCTGGGGACATGCTATAGGAGTTGTTAGAGGCTGGGGACATGCTATAGGAGTTGTTAGAGGCTGGGGACATGCTATAGGAGTTGTTAGAGGCTGGGGACATGCTATAGGAGTTGTTAGAGGCTGGGGACATGCTATAGGAGTTGTTAGAGGCTGGGGACATGCTATAGGAGTTGTTAGAGGCTGGGGACATGCTATAGGAGTTGTTAGAGGCTGGGGACATGCTATAGGAGTTGTTAGAGGCTGGGGACATGCTATAGGAGTTGTTAGAGGCTGGGGACATGCTATAGGAGTTGTTAGAGGCTGGGGACATGCTATAGGAGTTGTTAGAGGCTGGGGACATGCTATAGGAGTTGTTAGAGGCTGGGGACATGCTATAGGAGTTGTTAGAGGCTGGGGACATGCTATAGGAGTTGTTAGAGGCTGGGGACATGCTATAGGAGTTGTTAGAGGCTGGGGACATGCTATAGGAGTTGTTAGAGGCTGGGGACATGCTATAGGAGTTGTTAGAGGCTGGGGACATGCTATAGGAGTTGTTAGAGGCTGGGGACATGCTATAGGAGTTGTTAGAGGCTGGGGACATGCTATAGGAGTTGTTAGAGGCTGGGGACATGCTATAGGAGTTGTTAGAGGCTGGGGACATGCTATAGGAGTTGTTAGAGGCTGGGGACATGCTATAGGAGTTGTTAGAGGCTGGGGACATGCTATAGGAGTTGTTAGAGGCTGGGGACATGCTATAGGAGTTGTTAGAGGCTGGGGACATGCTATAGGAGTTGTTAGAGGCTGGGGACATGCTATAGGAGTTGTTAGAGGCTGGGGACATGCTATAGGAGTTGTTAGAGGCTGGGGACATGCTATAGGAGTTGTTGGAGACCGGGGACATGCTATAGGAGTTGTTGGTGACCAGGGACATGCAATATAGGTTGATGGAGACTGGGGACATGCTATAGGGTTTGTTGGAGGCTGGGGACATGCTATAGGAGTTGTTGGAGACCAGGGACATGCTATAGGGGTTGTTGGAGACCAGGGGCATGCTATAAGAGTTGCTGGAGACCAGGGACATGCTATAGGAGTTGTTGGAGACCGGGGACATGCTATAGGAGTTGTTGGAGGCTGGTGACATGCAATAGAGATTGATGGAGACTGAAGACATGCTATAGGGGTTGTTGGAGACCAGGGACATGCTATAGGGTTGTTGGAGACCAGGGGCATGCTATAGGAGTTGTTGGAGACCAGGGACATGCTATAGGGGTTGTTGGAGACCAGGGACATGCTATAGGGGTTGTTGGAGACCAGGGGCATGCTATAGGAGTTGTTGGAGACCAGGGACATGCTATAGGAGTTGTTGGAGGCTGGTGACATGCAATAGAGATTGATGGAGACTGAAGACATGCTATAGGAGTTGTTGGAGACCAGGGACATGCTATAGGGGTTGTTCGTGACCAGGGAAATGCTATAGGAGTTGTTGGAGAGCGGGACATGCTATAGGAGTTGTTGGAGACCGGGGACATGCTATAGGAGTTGTTGGAGGCTGGGGACATGCTATAGGAGTTGTTGGAGATCAGGGACATGCTATGAGAGTTGATGTAGACTGGGGACATGCTTCAGGAGACAGTCATAGACTGAAGACACTTTACATGAGACTGCTAGAGAATACGGCTATTATAGCCCTTTTACAAATCAATACTTCTACACTTGTGCTCCCTACAGACCCTTAATAATTACTTGTATGACATTTCTCGTAACAAAATCATTATAAAAGGTCAGAGAGGAAAAAAGAAAACCTAAAAAGAGAAAAAAAAGAATGGACAGCATAGAAATAAGTAGTGTGAGGGCTCGTTCATACTAGCTAGTGCCCACTGGGTGGCAGCAGAGAGCCACAGTGCCTGGTGTTGTTACTGTACTCTACTGTATATTACAATTAGGGGGTGTGATCTGTGTATACACTCGGTATATGGAGGTGGAGCACTGTATATTACAATTAGGGGGTGTGATCTGTGTATTGCACTCGGTATATGGGGGTGGAGCAATGTATATTACAATCAGGGGGTATGATCTGTGTATTGGAGGAAGGGTTCTGTACATAACAAGCTGGGCATGCTCTTTGTATCGCTGTCAGTGGCAGTAAGGCTGTACTAAGCTCCGCCTCCTCCTTTCAGCATCTTGATATTGTTGATGTTCAGTTGCAGGGTGACTCCTCTTTTGAGTAGAAACTTCTAGTATGTCCTGGAAGTTTTCTCCTCCCAGTGCCGGGGGGAGGGGCCCAGAGCTGGCATTGCCTCTCCGGCCTACAGAACACATCCAGGTCTGAGCACACACAACACTGTGCAAGCAACTGCAGAGCCTGCTGCAGCCAGACCTGCTGAACTGATATCCTCCTGCACCCTGAGATCCAGAGCTCTCTGCACCCTGAGATCCCGAGCTGACAGTCATCTGCACCCAGAACTCACTGCACCCTGAGATCCAGAGCTGACAGTCATCTGCACCCAGAACTCACTGCACCCTGAGATCCCGAGCTGACAGTCATCTGCACCCAGAACTCACTGCACCCTGAGATCCAGAGCTGACAGTCATCTGCACCCTGAGACCCAGAGCTCTCTGCACCCTGAGATCCAGCGCTGACAGTCATCTGCACCCTCAGATTCAGAGTTCACTGCACACGGAGATCCAGAGCTGGGAGACAGCTGCACCCAGAGATCCAGAGCTAAGAATCTGTTGCACCCAGAGATCCAGACCTTGCTGCAGCCAGGCCAGCAGAGCTGACATCCTACAGCTTTCAGGAATTCAGAGCCGGGAGACAGCTGCACCTAGAGATCCAGAGCTGAGAATCTGCAGCTGACAGAGCTGTTGCACCCTATTAGATCTAGTGCACCCCAAGAGCTGTCAGTGTACTTCACCCTGGGATCAGCAGCTGGAAGTCACCCTGCATTTACAGATCTACAGTCTGCTTCACCTAAAAACCACTCGGAGAGCTTCTCGGGCTAACCTGTAGGAGATCACAATGACAGCGGAGGAGATGAAGACTGAGCAGGCACCCCAGGACATCTCCATGGAGGGGATAGACATCAGCCCAAAGAGAGATCAGGGTGTGCTGAAGGTAAAGCAATGAGACCCCTTAGTGTGTGTGGTTGTGTGCAATGAGCTGGAGCATTGAGGTGGATTTTTGTAAGACTGGGGTAGTTTAGTAAGGTTCAGTGGGTGCACTTCTTATAATTGGGCCTAATTGCTTTTCTATTGCACACCCACCTGATGTGTGAATTGTGGCTGCTGCACAGGACAGTTTGTGGCTGGAGTATGGACATTGTATGGAGTATAGGTAAAGACTAGACAATGCCGAGTATCTAACCAGGGAAGCCTAATAATCCAGCAGGCCTGAGATCTGGCTTCCTTCTGAGGGTGTAAATTAAACCGATTGTGCAATGGACCTATAATTATGACCTGGTACCGGAACCAGTGCATGCAGTCCCTTGTCTATGCTCCCAGTTTACGCTTCCCTTCGGTAAAAATGAAAATCCCAATTTTACACTTTTTCTGTTTTTGCTTTTCCACCTTTCATATGATAATAATAATCAGTTTTGTAGATGTCCCAATTTGTAAAAAACTTTCTGCTCGTTTTTTTGTCAGAAATTTGTGGCCATTGATACACGTCGGCGTCCATTGTTTTCAGGGAAGGAATATTTGTACGATCAGTACCCCCCTGTTAAGATTTTGTGGCCTTTTATGCCAGGTTTGAAGCCTTTCGTGCAACATTATTTTTCCAAATGCCATTTGACACATTTCTTAAGGACGCCATGCCAGGCAGTCATGGAAATCAGCCAAAAATGCAAAATGATATCCCAGACATCAAACCTGGCCCTGCCGTCTAGCCCAAATATTTCTGAATAGGATTCAGTATGTCAAATGTTTGGCATTCCTGGTAAAGATGAATGTTTAGGGTGTTAATCATTTTTATTCCATGACATATTTCTTCCATATCTGTGACTTAGAGGGAGACTTGCCCCAAAGCCTCCATAAAAATGATCACGTCTCCACATAGGCTGGTGGTTCATTGGTCGTGCTTATGGTGGTAGCAATAGATCGGGGGTTGGCAACCGCAGGACTTCTAAGGACTGTGGTGAAACTACAACTCTCATTTGCCTTACCTGTGGTTGTCAGAGTCTTACAGTGTCTTATGGGACTTGTAGTTCCACAACAGCTGGAGTGCTGAGGTTGCCTACCCCTGCAGTATATGTTGGAATGTGTAGTTCGGTAGCTGTAGGGACCATGACCACCGAACCAGGGCCTAGATCCTTCCAGGAAATTCTACACCGGTACAATAATTCAGGAACAAGAAACAAGGTTTACAGTGACAGACTGGCAGCTTAGTGATTAGCCTTGTACTTTGTCCCTCTGTGGATTTTCTCTGATCCTCAATCCATAAAGTACTGGTGGGGTAATGGGTCTGTGGTGTTACCAGTAGCCTCCATCCCGTGGGTCTGTGGTATTACCAGTAGCCTCCACCCCGTGGCTCTGTGGTGTTCCCAGTAGCCTCCGCCCCGTGGCTCTGTGGTGTTCCCAGTAGCCTCCGCCCCGTGGCTCTGTGGTGTTCCCAGTAGCCTCCGCCCCGTGGCTCTGTGGTGTTCCCAGTAGCCTCCGCCCCGTGGCTCTGTGGTGTTCCCAGTAGCCTCCGCCCCGTGGCTCTGTGGTGTTCCCAGTAGCCTCCGCCCCGTGGCTCTGTGGTGTTCCCAGTAGCCTCCGCCCCGTGGCTCTGTGGTGTTCCCAGTAGCCTCCGCCCCGTGGCTCTGTGGTGTTCCCAGTAGCCTCCGCCCCGTGGCTCTGTGGTGTTCCCAGTAGCCTCCGCCCCGTGGCTCTGTGGTGTTCCCAGTAGCCTCCGCCCCGTGGCTCTGTGGTGTTCCCAGTAGCCTCCGCCCCGTGGCTCTGTGGTGTTCCCAGTAGCCTCCGCCCCGTGGCTCTGTGGTGTTCCCAGTAGCCTCCGCCCCGTGGCTCTGTGGTGTTCCCAGTAGCCTCCGCCCCGTGGCTCTGTGGTGTTCCCAGTAGCCTCCGCCCCGTGGCTCTGTGGTGTTCCCAGTAGCCTCCGCCCCGTGGCTCTGTGGTGTTCCCAGTAGCCTCCGCCCCGTGGCTCTGTGGTGTTCCCAGTAGCCTCCGCCCCGTGGCTCTGTGGTGTTCCCAGTAGCCTCCGCCCCGTGGCTCTGTGGTGTTCCCAGTAGCCTCCGCCCCGTGGCTCTGTGGTGTTCCCAGTAGCCTCCGCCCCGTGGCTCTGTGGTGTTCCCAGTAGCCTCCGCCCCGTGGCTCTGTGGTGTTCCCAGTAGCCTCCGCCCCGTGGCTCTGTGGTGTTCCCAGTAGCCTCCGCCCCGTGGCTCTGTGGTGTTCCCAGTAGCCTCCGCCCCGTGGCTCTGTGGTGTTCCCAGTAGCCTCCGCCCCGTGGCTCTGTGGTGTTCCCAGTAGCCTCCGCCCCGTGGCTCTGTGGTGTTCCCAGTAGCCTCCGCCCCGTGGCTCTGTGGTGTTCCCAGTAGCCTCCGCCCCGTGGCTCTGTGGTGTTCCCAGTAGCCTCCGCCCCGTGGCTCTGTGGTGTTCCCAGTAGCCTCCGCCCCGTGGCTCTGTGGTGTTCCCAGTAGCCTCCGCCCCGTGGCTCTGTGGTGTTCCCAGTAGCCTCCGCCCCGTGGCTCTGTGGTGTTCCCAGTAGCCTCCGCCCCGTGGCTCTGTGGTGTTCCCAGTAGCCTCCGCCCCGTGGCTCTGTGGTGTTCCCAGTAGCCTCCGCCCCGTGGCTCTGTGGTGTTCCCAGTAGCCTCCGCCCCGTGGCTCTGTGGTGTTCCCAGTAGCCTCCGCCCCGTGGCTCTGTGGTGTTCCCAGTAGCCTCCGCCCCGTGGCTCTGTGGTGTTCCCAGTAGCCTCCGCCCCGTGGCTCTGTGGTGTTCCCAGTAGCCTCCGCCCCGTGGCTCTGTGGTGTTCCCAGTAGCCTCCGCCCCGTGGCTCTGTGGTGTTCCCAGTAGCCTCCGCCCCGTGGCTCTGTGGTGTTCCCAGTAGCCTCCGCCCCGTGGCTCTGTGGTGTTCCCAGTAGCCTCCGCCCCGTGGCTCTGTGGTGTTCCCAGTAGCCTCCGCCCCGTGGCTCTGTGGTGTTCCCAGTAGCCTCCGCCCCGTGGCTCTGTGGTGTTCCCAGTAGCCTCCGCCCCGTGGCTCTGTGGTGTTCCCAGTAGCCTCCGCCCCGTGGCTCTGTGGTGTTCCCAGTAGCCTCCGCCCCGTGGCTCTGTGGTGTTCCCAGTAGCCTCCGCCCCGTGGCTCTGTGGTGTTCCCAGTAGCCTCCGCCCCGTGGCTCTGTGGTGTTCCCAGTAGCCTCCGCCCCGTGGCTCTGTGGTGTTCCCAGTAGCCTCCGCCCCGTGGCTCTGTGGTGTTCCCAGTAGCCTCCGCCCCGTGGCTCTGTGGTGTTCCCAGTAGCCTCCGCCCCGTGGCTCTGTGGTGTTCCCAGTAGCCTCCGCCCCGTGGCTCTGTGGTGTTCCCAGTAGCCTCCGCCCCGTGGCTCTGTGGTGTTCCCAGTAGCCTCCGCCCCGTGGCTCTGTGGTGTTACCAGTAGCCTCCACCCCGTGGGTCTGTGGTGTTACCAGTAGCCCCCAACTAATGGGTCTGTTGGGGGCTACTGGTATAAGTGCAAATAAATAACATTTGATCCCACCAGAAATCCAGTGCTGTACTGTACACACTTCAGGCCCGATGCAGACCTCCGCGATCTGGGATCGCGCGTCCCAGAATCACGCGGCCATGCTCAATGCAGGCAGTGATTGCCGCGCGGCCCCATTGATTTGAATAGGGTGACATCCGCGTGGCAATCGCAGAAAAAAGTTACATATACCTTTTTTTGCGATACATGACGCGCGGCTATTTCACACGATCCGCCCAGCATGACTGGGGTGCCATTAGAAAATAATGGCACCCACAGCGCGATCGGTGCACACCTAGGCGACTCCTGACCGCGCGGGGAATCGTGCACGATTGCCACGCGGTGAGGTTTTGCCTAGGTGTGCACCGGCCCTCAGCGTTCTCTCAATCTGTGTGAAGGCCGGTGCACACCTAGGCGATTTATCGCGCAAAACACAGATTGGCATTGAGGTCAATGGAGGCTGTTCACATCTTTGCGATTTGTCGCGCGGACGAAATCGCCTGTCGCGTGAAAAGGAGCTATTTATGGCCAGTTGTCGTGCTGTTAGACTAGGCATTGAAAATCGCGCGACAACTGCGTGGTTTACAATGAACACAGAAATCAAAAGTTCTTGCTGCACTCCTTACCGGCGTCAAAGGAAGACCCGTGTGAACGGGTGGGTGCTTGTAGTGGCCACGGATGGCGCCGTGGAGAAATACGATAGAAAATGCAGTTGCAGTTGAATGGCAATGTGCCAATAAATTGACTCTTGCTTCATTAACCCTTGGAGTGCTGGTGACGTTATTTTCTATCGTTTACAATGAACAGTCGCGTGATCGAAAACGCACGACAACAGCTCAGCATCTGAATCGCCTAGGTGTGAACTTAGCCTTAATAGGAAGTGTGTTAGGTCTACAGCACACCTCCTGTCCTAGGGTGACAACGCTGCTCCATTATCGATAGAGTGCAGTAAGGGAGTGTTATTACCCTAGGACAGGAAGTGTGTTACTGGAAGGATCACCAGGGGAAAAAAACAAATGCAGCCACCAAAGCTGCAATATACTGTGAGGGGAATTTATCAAAACTGGAGCAGACAGAATCTGGAGCAGTTGCCCATGGCAACCAATCCGCTTCTCTCCAGTTTGTTCAATTAAGATTTGGAAATGAAAGATAGAAGCTGATTGGTTGCCCTGGGCAATTGCTCCAGGTGTTGTCTGCTCCAGTTTTGATCAATTACCCCCCACTGTATATTTCCGTTTATGGATTTAAGCAAGAATTTATACATTATGTAATAACTATTATCGGCTGGAGACCTTCACTGCAAACTTGCTGCTGTTGTTTGATTTAAAGCTTTATTTACATTGTACAGTCGGACATCTATATCTAGTATTGATCTGAGTAATAGGGTGATGTGTTGGTGTCTGCTCTGTGGACTTGGCAGACATGTCTAGATCTTCTTCCATTTGGCGGTTACGCCCATAAACAGGCCACGCCCCCAAGCTTTAGTGCTATGAGCTGATTGTTAGGTAAGACTCGGAGGAGGAGCCAAAGTAATTAGGTAACTGAGATATAATAGAAATTGCAGAGCTCATATAACTTGTCCAGGAAAAGAGAAGGCGGTGGATGACAGAGAAAGAGCTATGTACACAGGATTAGCGTGTTGTACTTATCTATCCCATCTTTTTATGGTACTTGTATCCACGTCTGAACAATGAGCACATACAGCTGTAAGAAACTCTTTCTTTTAAGTAAATCAAATACTTCTTTATCAAAGACAAACTCTATCTAGGGAAATTTCTCAGCAGGAGTCTACGCGGTGCAAGGAACCTGTTGGGTGAAGCTTCGAGCCTACAAGTGCTGAGCTAAACAGAAATAGTATTTTTGCATTGAGTTGGCCTTTAATGAGAGTTTAATTTAATGGAATTTGCCAAAATGTTGTCACCAATGAATGAGATGTTCTGCACTCTGTATGACTTGTCTGTTGTAAAGGACCCATGCAAATGGTAATTAGTGGGAAGATCAGTCTGATTGGCCTACATGGACCCCTCCTGCAGCCAATTAATATAAGGCTGCTGAACAAAGACAACAGTGTATCCCCTTCCCTCCTGTAAAGCTGGCCATACAGCTTACAACCATCGCATGACTTTCGTTGTGCGATGGTTGTAAGGTCATTAAAATTTTGTATGACCTGCCCATCTTGGACAGGCAGATCGTACTTGTGATCATCGCAAGCCCCCCCCGCCGAGGGGAGGGCTTCCGATGATTCCAATGCTGAGCGGGCAGTGTGCGGTTGCGCACACCGGCCCGTTTGGCATTTGTCTTCCGAGCACGCCACAAACCCGCCCGAAAATCGTACGATTCTCGGCGGGTTTTCAAGCGTACTCAAAAGACAAAAGACGTGCGACTGTACAGTAGACGGTTGCACGCCTTCCATACGCCTGCCGATTATCGTACGATCGCGGTATCTCCCGCGATTATCGTACGATAATCGGCAGGTGTATAGGCACCTTTAGCGTGTTCACTTTGCTAGGTTGACAGTACTTTGCAAAACCCTATTTGTGTCAAATGACCCACTTTCGGTCTTCTGGTTTGAGGGCCCATTCACACCACATCCAGATCACCTCCAGACCAGACTGTTTTTGGACCCAAAATGCATCCCAATGTATCTTTATGCTATTTCTGGCCTCTGTTCCCACCAGCGCAGTCCGTTCCAGACCAGAAAAATGTAAGACCATTTTAAGCTATAAATATATTACAATTATGGCAAAAACACAATGCACTGCGTTCCAGATCTGGTCCGGAAAATGGTGTGAACCCAGCCTGAGTGCTGATCTGCAGGGTCTGTAAAGTAGCTAAAATAAAGGTGAAATCTGGTCCTTTTAATAGCTGTATTTTTACATATAGAGGACAGGTCTACATTTTATCTAAACTATCGCCAATTCACATCTCCTGCCCTTGTTTTCTTTCTGCAGCAAATCAAGGAGGAAGGCGGCGGGACGGAGAATCCTATGATTGGGGATAAAGTCAGCGTCCACTACACCGGCTGGCTGCCTGATGGGACCAAGTTTGACTCCAGCAGGGACAGAAAGGACAAGTTCACCTTTGACCTGGGGAAAGGTATGGTCTTCAGGTAGCCCTGTGCTCTGCGGATTAAATTCTGTAATACATGGGTACGCAACCTCGGCACTCCTGCTGTTTTGGAATGACAAGACCCATGAAGCCTTGCTGTTCTCGGACAGCCAGGATTAGCATGACTCGCATAGGCATGATGAAGTTTGTAGTTGCATTACAGCCGGAGTGCCAAGGTTGCCTACCTCTGCTGTAATACCTTGCTCTCTGTACAATGGTGCCATCTAAAATAGTGCAAAAATTGTACTTTCAGTCCTCAGCATGAATGATGGAATTACATTTGATTTCCTCTCCGCTCAGCGCGCACACGAGCGGGGAAACTGTTAGCAATGTAAACAGCCAGCGATGTTTACATTTAAGCAATCGGGTGTCTCTAAAGACGCCCAATCACTTGTAGTAGCTGCAATCTCCTTTTTGATCTCCTCTCCGGTCCCCGAATACAGGAAGTGATGTATATTACATCACTTCCTGCATTCAGTGTCACTCTCCGGTTACAGATGCCGGTGAGAAGCTGATGAAGTAAAATAACACAAACATTTTTAAAAGTCCCCCGGCATACGCACGCAAACATGCGTCGGGGTCCACCTATGTGCGAAAACGGCGATTGCGCCCATTACGCCACACATGTTACATATCGCCGCAAACGTCGCAGTGCGAGCAATAATTTTAGGGCCATTAATTACTGATGAGCGCTAAAAGCTTTTAAAGCGTCGCCTATGGCCAATTTTGGGTGTGGTCGTTTTTATGCAATTTCGCGGGCGCGCGCAATTTTAAAGCTTGACATGTTTGGGGTCTATTTACCCGACGTGACCCCGTCTTTTATATTTTACCAAAAATTGGGGTGATAATAAATGTTTCATAACAAGTGACAGGAAACAATACCGGTGCCTCCACGTGCAATATCGGCCAGTTGAAGTGGTAACGAACACACTGAAGAGGCAGCTCCCACAGGTCAAAGGACCTTCAATCTGAGAGACAAAAAACAAAAAGGAGCGCCTCCATAGTGTAAAACGAATTTTAATGATAAAAACGCACAACTGTATTGTACTTACAAGAAGTCGGTAGTAAAAAGGCATGTAGAAAACAATGGGATGTCAAATCATCTAGCAGCGGAAGTCTGAGAAGATGTGCAGCGTCAGCGTCCACAGGGGCAGTGGATTAACCCTTGCAGCGGGGCAACTCCACACTGCAAGGGTTAACTGCTTGTTTTTGTCAAAGGATTAAAATAACAAAGTAATACTCACGGAACCTCGGATCCAGCTAGCTGTCACAACGCTCCCTCCAGGTTCTCTTCTCCTACACTGCAGCAAGATATGTCCCTCAGCATTCTTACGCCGGGTACACTGATGGCTCAAGGACCTTAGACCACTGCATCGGAGGGGAAGATACGTTGGAAGGACCGGCCTAAGAACAAGCTGGCTCTGTGTGGGCATTTCCTTAGGTAGTCTTCATTCAAATACAGTCTGCCTGGATTCATGCCCTCATGTGGAGGATTGTGCACAGCTTCTAAGAAGTTTCAACTTTGTGAAAGCTGTAATTTGCACATCAATTTTTTGAGGGAGTTGCACATGTTATAGCTCTTCATCTCTGAACTTTTTTTATGCATGCACCATATTTGCCGACGTATAAGACCACTTTTTATACTTCAAAACATCCCCCGAAAATCGGGGGTCGTCTTATACGCCGGGTATACAAAACGTCCCTAATCTGTCAGCCTGCTGGATGTGCGGTAATACTGTATGTACGGTAGCTTCGGCTACATACAGTATACCGCGCTGAGCCAATCACGGCGAGCGATGTACACAACCTCTGCCAATCCAAGCAGGCTTTGTATTCATTAATAGAATACATTGCTCGCCGTGATTGGCTCAACGGGGTATACTGTATGTAGCGGAAGCTACATTCAGTATACCGCGTACATCGCTTTCAGTGATTGGCTCAGCGCGGTATACTGTATGTAGCGGAAGTGTGTTCAGTGTGTAGCATTGCAGAGGATTCTTGCTGAAGTCATCACTGCACAATATATGACTCTGGTATTACCGCACATCCAGCGGGCTGACAGATTAGTGGGTGTATTTAAAAAAAATGGCCCATGTTGATGTTTTTAAATGATGTTGCCTCGGAAGGGGGGTAGTCTTAGCCCAAAACCTATGTTTTTAAAGGAGAACTATGAGGCGAGTGCTTTTCACTCCTCTCATAGTTCTAGCCGACCTGTGACAATGAGACTGTCACAGGTCGGCTCAGTAGATCGAGAAGTGAGCGAACACATACCGGCGTTCGCTCATCTCTCGATCCAGTCACAGCTTTCTGCCGGCTCGATTCCCCCCTCCCCGCTCCCATCCGCCAGCACTGACTGGCGGATCGGACGGGGGAGGGGGCGGGTACAGCTGGCTCTGCCTCTAGTTAGGCAGAGCCAGCTGTCACTCACACAGCTGGGCGGATCCAGCCTCAATTGTCAGGATCCGCTTCAGCTGTGGCGTCCCAGTATACCGCGAGCAGTAACTCGCGGTGTACTGTGGCGTCTCAGTATACCGCGAGCTGTAGCTCGCGGTATACTGAGCTTAGGGTGACAAACTAGCGTCCTCCCGTTACCCTAAGGAGAACTATGGGGAAAAGTCTTAACCCCATAGTTCTCCTTTAACTGAAACATTAGGGGATTGTCTCATACGCCCAGTCGCCTTATACGCCGACAAACACGGTATTTATTTATTTTGAAACCCGCAGTGGTTGCGCAAAAACTAAACCCCGCAGTGCACAAAAAAAGTGCATGTGAACACACACAAAAAAGTTCACTTGGATGTGTCTCAATGGTCCACCTCCCAAAGAGACAGGACTATTATCACTGCTGCCCCTCCCCCCTTCTTGGGGAGCAAGGCTGCTGACAGGGGCAGAGCACTCATGTCCACCTAGCTGAAGCCAGGGAGGCCCATTCCTCTGGGTCAGCCGAAGCCGACCACTGAGTACTAGGTTGAGGGCTCTCCTGAAGAGAGAGGTCCAGTTCAGGGGAAGAAGAAACCTAATGGCGACACACGTTTCCTTTTTATAGGTCAGGTGATTCAAGCGTGGGACATCGCTGTGGCCACCATGAAAGTTGGAGAGATCTGTCAGGTTACATGTAAACCCGAATACGCTTATGGAGCATCAGGGAGTCCGCCCAAGATTCCACCAAATGCTACGCTCATCTTTGAGGTAAGAGAGACATCTTAGGTTTTTCTGTCAGTCAAGTTTTTGTGAGTTTTCATATTCAAATTCTGTATTGTTTGCCTTCAGATTGAGCTATTTGACTTCCAAGGTGAAGATCTGTCATCAGAAGAAGATGGCGGCATTATTCGCAGAATCCGAGTGAAGGGCGAGGGATATTCCAAACCCAACGAGGGTGCCGTGGTGGAGTGTAAGTGATGGGTAATCCTGCTAAGGGGGATTCTCATGTTTGTACCATGCAAAAGTTTCCTATTATACACCCCCCCCCTTCCTTGGTTTCAGCCCCCATAACAAGCTTACTCAAACTTTTCACCCCAGAGGGGACCCTTGATTTTTAGGTCTCAGCGAACCCCTACTTTAAAACTAATTTTACCTTTATTTAGCATGATCAATAAATTGTATATTTAATCACAAAAACTATGCTTTATATGATCATGAAACTAAAATCAAACAAATAATAAAAAATTTTAATCTCACCTTACATTAGTGGTCACTGGGGAAAAAATGACACCCTACATCAGCCTTTTTCAACTTTCTTACCCTAAATGAACCCTTTAAATCATTTTTTGGTCTCATGGGTTGGGGTGGGGGACCCCTGCTAAAAAATGATTACATCTGCAGTTCACAGTACACTAGCAAGAACAGTAAGTTTTTAATTTTTAAAAAAACCTATGTGGCATAACTAGCATATTTGACACCCTAAGCGGATCGTTTTTAAAACACCCCCTGCTCTATAAGATTTATATAATCTTCATATAAAATAAATAATTTTAATTGCCAAAAAAAAGAAACGCAGGCTGTCCCCTTACGCTAGTGATCAGTGGAGAAGTTTCCCCGTCCATTTGTAGAGAGTGCACAAATGCAACCTTACATTGGTGGACAGTATAGTGCCCCCTTACATTTGTGGTGACTGGGGAAAAAGCCCCTTTACATTTGCCGGTTATTGAAGAAGTGACCCCTTACATGTAATGTCAGTGGAAGATGACTTCCTAACATGGGTGGTCATTGTAGCTGAATATAACACTTTTCGAGAAAATACTAGCGACCTTTGGAGGAACCCTTGTTGAGCTGTCCTATAAGTTCTTAGAAATAAGAAGATGAATACTTATGTGTCTGGCAGGCAGCAAATCAAATCTTCCAGCTGACACTGCCAGTGTGTAGGATAGCGTGTCCCGAATGTGCTATGTGGTTCCTGCCATTGCCCGCTATATCTCTGCAGGACAAATTCCACCCAAAAGTTTTATATCCGTTTTTTTCAATTGGATTTTCCATCCTGAAGAATAAACAAATAATCACGATTTAAGCTCGGAGGGGGACACCTTTTATTAGGACTTTGTGAGAAAGGATGGAGACATGAACTACTGTGAGCAATTCTATCAGTAGTGTCCCTAAGAATATAAGAAAAAGCAGGGGACTTCACTCACTATTGCCCAAATGGATCTGAAAGATCAGTCTACGTTGGAGATGCTTTTTTTTCATTCACACAGGGTTATTCACAAAAGGGTGAAGAGTTTGGAGAAGACAGGAGAAGTGAACAATCTAGGACAGAACTTAGCTGAACTGGAAAGTGAGCTGAATTGGAGAATTTTTACAAATTATTGCCTAGTTTGTTCACTTCTCCTGCCTTCTCCAGAATCTTCACCCTCTTGTGAGTAACCCTGATAGGCATATGGGATGTTTCTATAGCAATTCTGGTTTGGTTGAGGGCCATAGGATAACCTGTTTCTCCATCATTATCATGCAGTGAAGCTGCAAGGATTCCACGACGGGCGCGTGTTTGACGAACGGGAGTTGCAGTTTGAAGTTGGGGAGGGAGAGAGTCTTGGGATCCCCCCAGGAGTGGAGACTGCACTGCAACAGATGGAGAAAGGAGAGGAAGCTGTGCTCTACCTGAAGCCTAAGTGAGTTAGCTGTTCTGGTGTGTTGGTTGCTTTTCAGGGTCTTCTTTTTTTTCTCAATTTAAAACCCTATTGTCCCCATTCAACGGCCCTGTCAATGACTGAGGCATATAAAACAATCAGTACTTGTTACTTCATCTGTGAAGTGACTAGACACCCCAGAGCCCATGAACGTTTACTGCTGGTCCCTACTGGTGGTCTGCAAAAAGCCCTGTACTTCCTGGTATGGGGGAGTAGTTAACACATTAAACTCCTCCCACAATGCAGAAAGTGGCCAGTGCAGTCATATAGGGGCCGGGGTGTGTGCCGTAATGTATTCAACTGAATTGATAATGAGCTTGCAGTAGAGCAGGAGTAAAAGTGAATATAGGAGCCAAAGTGTGACTTGCACAGGGTGGTGGAGTAGATTTGACATTTTCGATCAAGTGGCAAGTTTACTTTAAAGTATTAAAGTTCTATTTTGATCAAGTTACCTCTTTTCATGGTTTCTGGCACTGTACTTGCAGTTTTTCTGCATGTTGGTGGGCAGGCAGCTGAACCACAGTACCATCTATCCTTGCTTCACTCTAGAGACATCCTCATGAGGAATTCTGATAATATTTATATTGCTCTACCT
>NW_017306335.1:1409892-1429097 GCF_000935625.1 Nanorana parkeri
AACCCACCTGATGGATAATAGACAGATTCAAGGCTGCAGATAAAAGTGTCCCTGATGTGTAATTCCTCTCCACCGGATGGTTTGGACACTTTTTTGTTCTGTGTGAAAACAGTGTAGCATGGGCTGCATTTCCCTCTCTATTATTCAATTTACTGTTCTTAACCCCTTCGTGACTGACGACATACAGTGTACGTCGCCAGCATCGGGGCTGTTAGGGTTAACATTAGCCATCTTGGGGCGTGCCATCACATGTATCATTGTATCATTCCATTACAGATATGGTTTTGGCTGCACGGCCTATGAGCCATTCCAGATCCCACCCGATGCTGAACTGAAATACGAAGTCAAACTGAAGAGCTTTGAGAAGGTGAGTGCTTTACTCTGGTAGTACTTGGTGGTTGACTGTTGTTGTGCATGCTGGGAGAGTGCTATTCTTGGACGCTGCATGCTAGTAGTGTGTTGACATGTATGCTGGGTGAGTGTCATCCTTGGCTGGTGAGTGCTGGGTGAGTGTTTACCCCCATGCAGTGCATGCTGGGTGAATGTTGTCCCCGGAAAAGATGCATGCACGTTGAGTGTTGTCCCTAGGCAGTGCAGGCTGGGAGAGTGTGGCCCCTGGGGCAGTGCGGGTTGGGGGGGGGGGGTGTTACACCTGACCAGTGCATGCTGCGCTTGCTTTAACATTGTAAAAAAGAATACACTGATACATTTTCCCAACCAGGCCAAAGAATCATGGGAGATGAACACTGATGAAAAGTTGGAGCAGGGGGTTCTGGTCAAGGAAAGAGGAACACAATATTTCAAGGTAGGTTCATTCATTATGGATCCCCCTCAATTCTCCAATGTAGTTTTATAAGTTTGGCAACACTTTTTCAGGTTTTGTTGTGTTTTTTTTTTTTTGTGAAACTGATAAAACACTTTCAATAATATATTTAACAGACCAAAGGGGATCAAATCGGGGCAGATCATTGTAAGGGCTTACATAGAGGTTAAAGAGACCTTCACAGGTATTTAAACAAATCAAGAGCTCTTTTCCATGCGAGAGAAGAGATAGTACACTCACCTCTGCAGCAACCTGGCCTTTTGACCTGACAGGGTCTCTTTATACGTTGTTGAAGCATGATCAATCAGGGCTTAGAGACTGCATTGTTTTCAGAACTGATAGACATTGCCTGGAGAGGGTGGAGCAGTATTGTAGAATGCCTTAGCAGCATTACCTAACAGGAAGTATGCTGCTAAGGCATATACCTGTATATGCAATAAGCAAATATGTCTGCCCCATGAACTCAAATGTACAAAGTACACACACATCTAAAAGGGTTGTTTATGTTAAGCCTTTCACTTTCAGGTATGTATATAAAAGCTGTAGCTTCCCTCACAAGGCAACGTTTAGGTATTCAGTTTGTTGACTCTGTAATACCATGCCAACCATAAAAACATCATTTTTGTTTTATGTGCAAATTAAAATTTTGTTTGTCTACTTTATTTTTTTCCACCGCGTCAGGCAGGGAAGTTCCGCCAAGCTGTCATCCAGTACAAAAAGATCATCCAGTGGCTTGAACACGAGAGCGGACTGTCGGAACAAGAGAACGCTAAATCCCTCCTTTTGGCGGCATTCTTGAACCTGGCCGCCTGTTGCCTGAAGCTTTCAGAGTACAGACAGGCGCTGGAACATTGTAACAAGGTGAGGATTGTGCAGTGTGTGAATATTTCAAATGTCACATGTTGACAGCAGAGGGAGGGACCGTTTTAACGTTTCATCAACAAGGCGTAGCGCTATGAACAGCGCATTATCTTTCAGTAACTCAGCAAGTCTTTTCATAATTTCATGCGTTGTCACAATACATATCAATGGTTTATTTTTATTTTTCAATACTCTTTATTCATTTTTGAAAGAAAAACACACACAACACATTTAGTTCAGTGGCATTTAACAATCTCTTTTGCCCATCCCATTAAAAAAAAAATATATATGTATGTATGTATGTATGTATGTATGTATGTATGTATGTTCCACTTATTAATACTAAAATCGCTGTCCCTGTACAAAACCCCACAAGTACTACCTAGTTCACTCTTCTCTTCACTCACACCCACCCCCCACCCCCAACAAAACAACCCCAAAAATGTAAAAAGGTTAGGTTATTAACACCTCCTAGCTCCAAATATGCAAAAGAAAGCAATCAACACCTGGTTGCAACAGATTATGTGGATTGGAGCAACATTCACCATATTTATTCCCAGAGAATTGTTGTACAAGTCATTCTGAATTGAGAAAGCTGGTCGGATGACCAATGAAACGTGTCCAGTTGCCTTGACTTATTTTTTACAGCTATACCATGACCTGGATGAATGAGAACCTTCACAGACATACTGGAAGTGTTAAGCTAGCTATACACGGCTCATTTATTTTCCTCCCATCAGCCAAAGGGCTGAAGAAGAGAAAATAAATATCTCCCATCCACGCTAATGGCACGCCACTGCCAGCTACTGTATTCAGCAGCTGCAGCATCCACAGATTGGATGCAGTCGCTGCTCGGACAATAATGGTTTCACAGGGCCATCCGCAGTTTGAATTTCGATTGATTCAGCTGAAATTTTAGCAGTCTCTGGCCAGCCTTACACTTGCATATCATTTTAACATGCATTGGCCGTACATTAAAAAAATTATATTTAAAGGAGAACTATGAGGTGAGTGCTTTTCACTCACCTCATAGTTCTAGCCGACCTGTGACAATGAGACTGTCACAGGTCGGCTCAGTAGATCGGGAAGTGAGCGAACACATACCGGCGTTCGCTCACTTCTCGATCCTGTCACGGCTCTCTGCCGTGACAGAGAAGGGGCTGGATTCCACGCTCCTCCAGCGCTGACTGGCGGAACGGACGGGGGAGGGGGCGGGTACAGCTGGCTCTGCCTCTAGACAAGCAGAGCCAGCTGTCACTCACGCAGCTGGGCGGATCCAGACATAATTGTCGGGATCGGCTTCAGCTGCGGCGTCTCGGTATACCGCGAGCTGTAGCTCGCGGTATACTGAGCTTAGGGTGACGGGAGGGCGCTAGTTTGTGTTCTCCCGTTACCCTTAGGAGAACTATGGGGAAAAGCCCTAACCCCATAGTTCTCCTTTAAGACAACCACCACCCCCAGCTTCTCTCTTTACCAGCAAGGATAGGCCCATAAGGATTTTCACTTCAAAACAGCTAGCCAGAAAATAAGCAGTGCTGGGCTTTCTTACTTTTTATTGTATAAAAAGGAACATTTTTATACCATTTATTTAAGAAAAATGTAAAAGATCTGCATGTAAATGTTTAAAGAACATAGAAAAAAAAAAGGGTATGGTGGTCACGTACCACAACAATCTCAGTGTAACTACCTGTCTGCAGTCTTTTTAGAAATTTGAAGCCCCCTTATGGATACATTTTTTGTTGTTGTTTTTGTTTCAAAGCAGAACACCAGGCACATTTTTCTTTACCCTTGCAGTGAGGCTACCAATGCACTGCAAGGGTTAAGTGCTCATTTTTGTCTAGGTGCAAAAATAACAAAGCTATACTCATCCGGTCCTCGGAGCCGGCTTGCTCTTAGACCAGTCCTTGGAGCCTCTCTTAGACTGCAGCGGTCTAAGGATCCTTGAATCCTCTTGTCCAATACACAGTGTATTGGATGGGAGGATGCCGAGGGACATACCAGACATACTAGAGGGGATCTGTGACAGCCGGCAGGCTCCGAGATTTGGGTATACAATATATAACTTTTTGTTATTTTTTTCACCTGGACAAAAATGAGCAACTGCAAGGGTTCAGAAAAAGTTTGCCCGGAGTTCTTTAATCTCAAAAGGAAAGTGGGGAAATCTCTTAATGCTAGAATACAGTGATACATTAAGGGAAATCATGACACTGGGGAAAAGTGTAATGCTGCAATTCTACCTTAATGTATTTGTGTCCCCTGCAGGCACTAGAATTTGAACCCAACAATGAGAAAGGATTGTTCCGCCGAGGCGAATCCTACATTGGGGTGAATGAACACGAGCTGGCAAAGCATGACTTCGCCAAGGTGATCCAGCTTTACCCCAATAACAAGGCGGCACGGGCGCAGATCGCTCAGTGCCAACAGCGCATTCGCGAGCAACACCAGCGGGAAAAGAAGATCTATGCCAACATGTTCAAAAGGCTGGCAGAGAAAGAGGAGCAGGTGAGTGTGAGAATTGTGGGTGGAGTGACAGTCTTTCCTTGAAGTTAGGGGGGGGGAAAAGAGCAGATTCCTCTAAAGCTTTAGGGCTAGTTCACACCAAGCGCGGAGCAGGTCCAGAGCAGAGCAGGTGCAGACCGGATCAAAACTGCGTCCAATCTATTCCTATGGTATTTTTAGCTCCAGTTCACATCGCAGCGTGCAGATCCAGAGCAGGTAAAAAAACTGCAGCAAGCCCTATTTTACCTGCTCTGGATCTGCAAACGCATCAAAAAAGCATGCAAATGCCTGGAACGCACTGAAAGCCCATGTTTTTTTTTAGTCAAAAACGCGTCAAACGCATCTAAAAGACTTGCGTGCGTGTGCAGAAACCTGACCGGATCTGCTCTGCATTTGGTGAACAAGGCCTTAAAGTAGAAAAAGAGATTGAGGACACAGAGCCCTCAATCTCTTTTTCTGCAGCCCCTGTTATAAATGAACAGGAATCCTCTTTACTGAGTGTTTCTGTTCATTCATAACTTGTGGAGATAGTATATTCATGATTGTGTACATGGTAAACAAACAGGAAGTGATGTAGATCACTTCCCATTCATTCATAATTGGGGACACAGTAAACATACTACGTCCTCAATTATTTACAAGCAATCAGCGATCACTGAGTGCTTGTATCCACTCTCCATCCTAAATTGCATCACAGAAGGCTAAGCGAGCAGTCCGGGGAGGAGAGCTCGATCTCCTGTGACAGCTGACTCCTCCCAGCCCTGCCTCCTGTGACAGCTGGCCGCTGTCTCCGCCCCCACACCGCTCTCCTGATCTGTCACAGGAGGATGAGCAGGGCAGTGCAGGAGTAGAGCCTGGCCTCTTGTGACACACCGGCCACTCACATCCCTCTCCTCCCCCACACTGCTCGGCCTCCAGTGACAGTCTCTCTCCTCTGCGCTGTGTCAGAGCAGCACCCAGGGGGGAGGAGAGAAACCAGGAATGCGCCACAATTTCTTCCGAAAGAGGGCACTTTCGGCATTTTGCCAAAAAGTGCAATTTTCGGCCGACATGTTTCGGTGCATCCCTACCTACTATTGCACTTTTTGCTGATTGCACAAATGGACACATCACTATTTATTGTATTTTAAATGTTGAAATATAAGACTTTTTTGATATTTTTTTTTTTTTTTTTTTTTTGTGCATAGCAGATTTCATCCCCAATTTATATTCATTTGTAGTATGCCAAAATTATTTATATTTAGTATTTTAAAGCGCAGTGTGATTTTATATAAGCATTTCAAATGGTTCATTTTCCTGTGTTTGCAAGGTGGTGACAGGGTTTCTTTAATTTTTATTACTTCCTCTTACAGGGGTCTTCTAAAGCTTCCAAAGAAGAGTCTCCGGCCACCTCCGACGTAGAGATGACCGATGCAACATCCCCAGGGGAGCCTCAGCACAACCGAGCCACAGACACTGAAATCAGTGAGGCGTAGGATCCGCCGATCAGGTCCATTTTTTTTTATAAGAAGCGGTCCTTCTCCTCACCCGTAGGATGGGGGGGTCATGAAGATATGTGCTGAGAGGAGGATGAGGATGCGGCTATCTGTACAAACGTTTACTCTCTAGGATGCTCATACCCGCAATACGATCTCTCTTCATTCCAACCTGTTCACTCATTCTATCTGAGGAGTTTACGTCCCATGTGGCCTATTACAAGAGGAGAGCACAAGTGAGATCCTGATATCTGATTGGCCAAGGATGGACACTGTTTACCTGCACTCTACCGTTCACACTAATGGCTTTGAGGAATCACCTTGTCCATTCATCGTTCCCTGGGGGTCCCGCTTGGTTCGGCTCTTTTTTCTTTAAATCACAGTTTCCAAGTCAGTCTGGTTTTAGGTGCTTATTCTCTGCCCCTCCTCATCATTTTTGTTTCTCATTTTTGTAATATTTGTTCTGCTGTGTTCATCTCCTGTAAATAATAAATGTATTATTGGTGCATGCATTCAAAATGTAGGAATATTAATAGGAATAACCAAACGGGTAGAAAGAAAATAGTCATCGGTCATATCATCTTTTTAGGTTGGAAATACTGAAATGGGCGAAACCTGGTTTGTCTGGAACCGCTGACTCGGTAAGAACTGTTTTTAACCACTTCAGCTCTAATACTTTGCCATTACCTAAGGTAACAAAGTAATCCAGATATTTTTGGTTTTGGACAAACAGGGCTTTCTTTTGGTGATATTATGTTTTTTGTGTGCAATCCAAGGAGAATTGCAAAATAGAAATTAAAAATCAGCAGGAAGATCAGAGTTAAGAGGCAGAAGGAGTTAATTAGGGCTGATTACACTAAACAGAGTTAATAAGGGGTTAAATTGAAAAAAATTGTGTTTATAAAATATATATTTTTTTCTATTTGTCAGGGTGCTTTAGCTGATTGAAACTCATCCCTTTGATCTGCAGATAAATGAAACAGAGTAGATGGAAAAGTAACAGTGTTTCTTTTTGTGTCTCTATCTCTTGTCTGTAGATTATAATCCTTGTTTTAGCAACAACTGCTACAGTTGCTGTATGTATATTGCAACTCCCGGTGTCCACAACTGGTTTAAGCAAAGTACTATTTAGGCTCTGTTCACACCTAGGCGTATCGAATATGCTCGTTTCCGAGTGCTACTTGGCTGTATCCCAATGGAAACGTGGAACAAAAACGCCGCAAAGAAGCTCATGTACCTTTTCAGGCGTAGGCCGTTTTGTAGCGCGTTGAGACGGGCTGAAATACAGCAAGGTGTGAACCATAGAAAACAATGGGATTTTCATGTTTGAGCGTTTCGTAGAGCGTACTTAATTTCCGCAGCCCTAATATTTTTATGTTCAAGGGCCGGTGCACACCTAGGGGGATTGCCGCGCGGTAAGGAGTCGCCACGGTGTGCACCGATCGCGCTGTGGGTGCCTCTATTTTCTAAAACAGCCGCGCATCATGTATCGCACAAAAGGTACCTTTTTTTTTTTTTTTCTGCGATTGCGGCGTGGATGTCATCCCTTTGAAATCAATGGGGCCGCGCGGCAATCACTGCCTGCATTGCACAGGACCGCGCGATCCCGAATTGCAGAGGTCTGCACGGAGCCTGAGTGACCGCTCTGAGTCTGCTGGAGCGGAAGACATCACATTCAAGATGCTGGCACCCAGCAGACGTACAGTGTCGGCATTGGGATTCTTATACAAGGGAGGCTTTTGAAGGTAAATAAGATGCATAAAATACATTATACTCTTATGGGAAGATTGCTGTTTAAATAAATGGTGTGGTGACGGGGTCTGTGTAAAAGTGTTAGGTGGAGTTGGGTTTTAATTTGTCTCTTTTTAAGTGCAATTATGGTCACCTTTTTGTTTCTTTTTCATCACCTCCTGTTAAATTCTCTATAATAAAAAATGAACTATAAATCCAGCAAGGATGGTGGGAACCCTTCACAATGGGCACGGCAGGTGTGGAGACCAAGGAACTCGGCTCAGAGATGGTGGGAGCCCCTCATAATGGGCACAGCAGATGTGCAGAGACAGGAATGCAGCACAGGGATGGTGGGAGCCCCTCATAATGGGCACAGCAGATGTGCAGAGACAGGAATGCAGCACAGGGATGGTGGGAGCCCCTCATAATGGGCACAGCAGATGTGCAGAGACAGGAATGCAGCACGATGGTGGGAGCCCCTCATAATGGGCACAGCAGATGTGCAGAGACAGGAATGCAGCACAGGGATGGTGGGAGCCCCTCATAATGGGCACAGCAGATGTGCAGAGACAGGAATGCAGCACAGGGATGGTGGGAGCCCCTCATAATGGGCACAGCAGATGTGCAGAGAAAGGAACTCAGCACAGGGATGGTGGGAACCTCCTAATGGGCAAAGACAGAAGAGACTACGGATTTTCACTCTACATCATCCATTAAACACTGAAACATTAGTTTTAGGTGGACTGACTTTTAGGCAAATGATGTATGAATAATGTATAGTCTATAGCAGGGCTCAAAATTTCAAGTCCTGAGCTACTAGCCAGGCCTTAACCCCTTCGTGACTGACGACGTACAGTGTACGTAAGTCTATAGTACATTTGTATGTTGTATGAATAACCAACTAATTTACCAATTCCACACTCTGAATTGTTCTCACTAGGTGGTGCTGAGGTACTGCATTCTAGTACAGTATCCAAGCTGCAGATCACAGATTGAAGTATATAACACCATGGTACTGTGTGCCAATTTATTGCCTGTGCCCTCAGCAAGCCTTCCACCAGACGAGGATCTGTATGACTTAAGCTGGCCATACACCTATAGATTATATGCACATTTTCTATTGTCGGGTGGAAAAACTGCAACAGATTCCTCCATCCAGATGCCTGCAGCCAATCAGATTGGTCAGATAATTTGACAGCCAGTGGGGCTGACTAGCAAGATACTGAAGCCTGGCCCAGTGGGAGATTCCTCCATCCACACAGTTTAGCGTAGGTGGGGGAATCTGTTGCACTTTTTCCATCTGACCATAGAAAGTCTGCAGATAATCTATAGGTCAGGGGTGCCCATTAGGTAGATCGTGATCTGCCAGTAGCTCTCAAAGCTGATGCTGGTAGATCAAAGAGAGAGCGAGGGAGGTTTTTTTCATCATTTAAAAAGTAGATCTTAACACAAAAAATCGTGGGCACCCCTGCTATAGGTGTATGGTCAGCTTTAGTTTGCTGTGAACGGTTCAGTGATATCGTTTCTTGGGAGCATCCATACATTGTTACTGTATGACTGCTAGACACAAAGGTCAAGAATGGGGGTTTTATTTAACAAAAATAAGAAAAAGCACAGTGTCTGGAAGGTGGTGGGGGTCTGAATAATAACCTGAACACACTGTACTGAATGCACCATTCAAATTCCCAGATTTGGTGTTCCTTACATTTCCTGGTTCCCTTCACCTTTTCAATGTGTCAGGAGTACAAACATCCCAGCAGAGCACAAAAGGACTCAGCCAAGCCTGGTGGGTTTTGCGACACACAAGACATCTAATGGAGATGGGGCTGTAAAATACTTATTCACTCATTCAATGACTTCATTGTTTATGACTGCAGAAATAACCTGAGGAGGTATGCAGTACCTGAAAGACTGACAGCCTTCACAGCTATAGAGGTGCAGGGGATGCTTTATTTTCTAAAACACCAGGATCCTGGAGCTGTTCTCTTTTGCAGTTCCTCACATCTATGTATTCGTACCTTAGTACAGACATTTGGTAACATGGACGGGAGGAAGAATTAATTGGCTATAAGTGTGGTTATGTCTCTAGGGCTGCAGCAAACGATAATTTTTATAATCAATTAGTTGGCCAGTTATTTTTTCGATTAATCGGATGAAAAAAAATGAAATACCATCTTTTATTACGCCAAGCGTATTCGGCCGACTGAATATGCGCGGACAACCGCTCCTGTGTGAATGGAGCCCTATGCTGTTATTAGAATGACGCTTTTCATATCCCAAACATATACCATAGCGCTACCCTCATAAATTCCTCCATCAGCTGTGCTAAAAACACTTTGGGGTAACATTCTCTCTTTTGTTTTCTCTTTTCTTGGTTTCTATTCTCAACCCCCCCATCTCCCTCCCGCTCTAGCCCCATCTCTCTCTCTCTCTCTACCCCTCTCTCTGTCTCTCTCTCTATCCCCCCCTCTCTCTCTCTCTTTTACCCCCCTTCTCTCTCTACCCGTCTCTTTCACCCCCCTTCTCTCTCTACCCCTCTCTTTCTCTCTGTTTCTCTTCTCCCAATCTTCCTTTTCATCTATTTTACACCCATAATGCCTTCACTATCTCTGACCATTATCTACAAACACTCCTCACATCAATGTGCTCTGTTCTGTCCTTGGTCTACATTGTCCTTTAATTCCCAGGAGACATCCCAACATGTAGACATTTTGGTAGGAAGTGACCTTGAAGTGAACGTTAATGAGGTCTGGAAGCTTTTTTTCAGTCGTTCTCACTTTCTACAAGAAAAAGTGAGCTCTCTGCCCCCGAGCATGCAGAAATTAAAGGAACTGGGAAGTGTTTTTTAACATTTCTGATAAATAATTAGTGATGTTTCTGGAGAGAGGCGGCTTCTGTCTGTACCACTGGGAATGGAATTTTCATCGGCTTCCAAGCAGCTGGGATGGAAGAAGCTTACTTAGCCCAGTCACGACTTGTGTATCTGTAGAGGCCCCCGAGCAGCCGGATGATTACATGAAGTGAGAAGGAACACTTAACATCTGTTGTTCGGAGCCCTCTGCATGTACCCCTGCCCGGGACAATTCCCTCTTTCATAACAGGTGGTTATAAAAACAGCAGGATCATAAATCCCTATGGTCAAACACTAAAAATGAATCTGTATCTATACTGAATTTCCATAAGCTCTACCCCATTTCTAATAACCATAACCATCTAGAAGTTTGTAAACTTACTTATCAAAGATGCCCATAGGATGGACTTCCTCATTGCAGTGACTGTGAATATGCACTAGTTGTGTGACAGCTCTCCTCAACATCTGAACAATGTTACATTATCATTGCTTGCTGGAAGCAATGCATGATGGGATATGTAGTCTTGAGAAATGGTGATTGCATCACATCAAGCAGCATGGAAAGAGACGCAAAGCATGCTGGGAATCCGGGAAGTTGATGAAAGCGATGGGCAGACAGAAGGCAGCACTCACTACATACCGTGTTTCCCCGAAAATAAGACACTGTCCTATATTGTTTTGGCTCGAAAAAAGACGCAAGGTCTTATTTTCGGGGTAGGTCTTTTTTTTTAATGTACAACAATCCACACATATTCATGTACAACAGTCTACATGTATTCATGTACAAAAATATGGTGATCAGGGCAATCAGGGGTGCCATACCTTTCCAAGAGCAATTTGGTAACCAGTCACTGGCCAGAATGAGCGAAGCGCACTTTCACTATCGATTCCTCACAGGCGGAGTGCATTTAGGATCACCCTCATGTGACAGGAGCCGGCGCTATAGAGGAGGCATCGGCTTATGCGGCTCTGCTGCCTCCTTGCTTCCTCTAGCGCTGGCTTCGTTGGCACCGCTGATTCTCTCCTGCGGCTCTTCAAGTTCCCCCTTTATGCCACCACCAGCCCTGGGAATGGTCACAACTGGGTCTTATTTTGGGGGTAGGTCTTATATTTTAGCAATTCCCAAAAATAGTACTAGGTCTTATTATCGGGGTAGGTCTTATTTTTGGGGAAACAGGGTAAAAGGGATTTTTTCATGTAAGCTTTGATTGTATTATCAGAAACAACTCTACTATGTATTCCTATTACAATGCCGATGGTATAACAGGAGAGGAGATGCTGGGACATTACAACCTGTTACAGAAAAACAGATGTTTATTCCAAAATGATGAAATCACTTATCACAACCATTTACTTATTTATTACAGGTATTTATATAGCGCCAACAATTTACACAGCACTTCACATAGCGCACATTCACATTGCCATTGCCTCCTTGTAATGGCTGGATATGCAGTACAGTGCATATGACACCCACACCCACATGACACCCACACAAACTATGTGACTGTACCCATTCCTCTAACAACATATTGATAAATGACAGCACAATGTACATAAAGAAAACTAGGAAAACATTTTTAACCTTCCCATTCAGATCTGATGTTTTAATGAGGGCCTGCCTCATTCTGAATTCTTGAATACTTACTATGACTGTGGCTGGTGTCCCACTGTCAGAATATCTGAACAGCCACTGCAGCTGATTGGCTGCAGTTACTGATCAGACAAGAATTTTCAGACTGGCTCCATCGACAAAAGTCGATTGAAAAAAACGAGGAATGTCGAGGGGGCCACACACTGCTCACATTTCGGGTCAGCAGGAGCAGTTTAAAGTGATATTAAAGTTGAAATGTTTTTAAAGGAGAACTATGGGGTCAGTGTTTTTCCCCATAGTTCTCCTTAGGGTAACGGGAGGACACAAACTAGCGTCCTCCCGTCACCCTAAGCTCAGTATACCGCGAGCTACAGCTCGCGGTATACTGAGACGCCGCAGCCGGAGCGGATCCCGACGTAGATGACGGGATCCGCCCAGCTGCGTGAGTGACAGCTGGCTCTGCCTATCTAGAGGCAGAGCCAGCTGTACCCGCCCCCTCCCCCGTCCGTTCCGCCAGTCAGAGAGCCGTGACAGGATCGAGAGGTGAGCGAACCTGGTATGTGTTCGCTCACCTCCCGATCTACTGAGCCGACCTGTGACAGTCTCATTGTCACAGGTCGGCTAGAACTATGAGGTGAGTGGAAATCACTCATCTCATAGTTCTCCTTTAAGCTATTTCAAATGCTGATGAAATAACTTACAATGGATGCTGCTCCTTTATATTTAAAAGTTTTAGTTTCCTGCTGAATTAGCTGTTTCCTTAAGCACTGGTCCTGATATCCTGTTTTAGGGTGACTCCATTCCCTTGCAGGGTCCTAAGGAGCCACCCTTGTGTGGGCTAGAAAGCTGTGTGTGTCTCCACAAACACACAGACAAAGTAAGGCAAACCAGTTGCGACCTCCCCTCTCCTCCTTCCTCTCTTCTGCAAGCTAGTACAGTACATAGACAGCTGCTGGAGACTGCTCTGTCCTTTGCGATCTTGTACTGGACTGTGATCCAGTTCTGATGCTCATGTGCCCATTGTCGGCACTTTTTGCCATTATAAGATGACAAGCCTGGAGCTTGCACCTTCAAACACAGATTGTTGTTCCAGCTCTCGTGGTTCTATCATCACAGGTTCTCTTCAAGTCCCCGTTCACACCTTCGTGTTCTGTGAACGCATGCATTGACGTGCGCTCGCACAACGCGTCAAAAACATGGAGCGTACTTGCGGTGCCATTATTTGCTAATGGCACCCCAAACGCGGCCAGGAAAATATGTTTTGGCATGCGTCAAATGCGCAGGAAAATAAGTTCTACACGCGGAAAAACACGGCGTGGAAACAGAAGACAACATTGTTAAATCCGATCTTTCTTCCAAACTCTAATAATTACTGTCAGCCTTACAAACATCAGCTTTACAGATGCCTCCACCGCAGAGGAAGGACCATGAGAGCCATTCAGCATGGTAGATTAGCCAATTATAACTCCGCAATGCTGACACTAATCACATCAAAAGTTTCTTAATAATAAAATATTCATCATCGTTGTCCCCGGCGTGACTCCGCGGTGGGATACGTCGTCCCCTCAGCAAAAAATATTCCATTTATTTTACGATTGCGGGGTACAGTTCTTATTACAAGGCTTAATCTGTCTGCAGCAGTAATTTATTACCCCAGACAGCCGGGACCATAATAAGCAATGCCAGCAGTCTCCTGAAAGATTTCATTGTATCTTTTTAATTGTTTGTCTGTTGCGAAAGATGCCGCACTCCAATTTAAACCAAGAGCTCACACTACCTGATGCCTTATATCGCTTGTTAAATCACTAAGGAGATTTAAATTGCATTTCGTGTGTGCTGGTGATTTCAGCTGCTATTGGGAAGTCTGCACAAGTAAAGCAGAGATTCACTTTAAGTCCTCATTTACACGAGAAAAGGCCGCCACGTACAGCTCCGTGCTGCGTGCATGGCTGTATCGGGCAGCTCCCGGGAAGGACAGGTGCTGCGTGTGATTAGTAAACAGCCCCTGCCCTTCTCTATGGGACTACGCAGCCGTATTCCCCTACGCTCACCTCAAGTGCAAGTCCGTAGGGGTGCGTGTTTCCTGGCTCGGACACAGAAAGGATCCATCCTGTCAGCGTACGAGTACGGACACACGCACGGACGTGCAGGGCTGCGTACTCCCATAGAAAAGGACGGGGGCTGCGTACTAATCACACGCAGTCCTTGTCCTTCCCGGGAGCTGCCCGATACGGCCGTGCACGCAGCACAGATCTGTACGTGCCGGCCTTTTCATGTGTGAATGAGGCCTTAATGAGATGAGTATTTCTAATAATGATGGGCGGAAAAAACTGTGTGCCCCATAACTATACCAGGGCAAAGTCTTCTGTCTGTGCCACCTAGACAAAAGCCTACTGTGCCTTATGGTAAATCTGGCCTTGGGTTGACACTTTGGTCTAAAGCTGGCCATACAATTTTTTTCACTAGAAAAAAATAGTTTTTGGAATGTTTGATTTATTATTATTGGTATTTATATCGCGCCGACAATTTTATGCAGCGCTTTACATAGCGCACATTCACATCAGTCCCTGCCCTCAAGGAGCTTACAATCTAACGTCCCTATCTCACGTACATACAAGGGCCGATTTAGACAGGGAGAACATGCAATTTCCTTGTAGGTAGTGACCTGGCCGGGATTTGAACCAGGGATCCCCAGTGCTACAAGGCAGAAGGGCTAACCACTGTGATTTTATTTCTAATAGTTAAAAGGGTCAAACTGATGATTGTTTTTGACTGTAGCGATGAAAAAAATCGAAGGGTTGGGATGGACATTTTTTCTTGAATAACTGAAATTCCATTAGTTTTTGGTTTTTATTCGGGAAACTCCATTCATTCCAAAATCGAATGTTCAAATCAAATGAGATTTCGAAGGACATTCATCAAGTCTCTGATGTCATTTTTGAATGTTTTTATGAGATCTTCAGAAAAAAATCTACCAATGTATGGCCAGCTTAAAGGGTTATTAAACCCTTGCATGTTTTTGTATATATCTATGGCTAGCAAGCAGTAGATATATGCAAAACGATAAAAAAAAAACGTTTTCAAAGGGTTAATACTTACCTGTGTCTCCGCCGCGCGCTCCCGCCCGAACATCTGAAAATTTCTCGGGCGGCCGCAAAGGATCTTGGGGCGGGCGCATGCGCAGTTCAGATGTTCGGCCGGGAGATGAGTAGAGACACAAGGTAAGTATATGGAGCAGAAGCACCTGCACAGAAACCGTGGGACATCAGAGGAGGACAGAGGAGTCAGCGCTGGATCGGAGACCTGCACCAGCGCTGAAGGGACAGCTGAAAACTACAGGAAAGAAGAAGATCGGATTAAGAGGCATCATTTAAGGTAAGTCCTTAAACTGTGGGTGGGGGGGGGATTTGACCTTAGGCCCGGTTCATACCTGGGCGTTTTGTAGCGCGTTCCTACGCTCTGCAAAACGCTCAAACACCGAAATCCCATTATTTCCTATGGGCATGGTTCACACCTGGGCATATTACAGGCCGTATGAAAGCTCTACAAAACGGCCTACGCCCAAAGAAGTACAGGAGCTTCTTTGGGGCGTATTTGCCGCGCATATCCATTGGGATACAGCCAGGTAGCCCTCGGAAACGCGCGTTTTTTTACCGCGAATCGCGAATGACCTTAATGTCACTTTAAAGTGCAACTGAAGCCAAAACTTTTTTTTCGTTTTGAATAGAGTGGAGAGGAATTAGAGCATCTGTCAGGTTGTTATTGCTGTCTGCCTCCCCGTTAGGAAGATTCTTCCTCTCTATTTGCCCTGGTGACCGTCACCACTGAAAGAAAATCACAAATTTCGGGTTGTCATCAGAACAGGGCTAGATGGAAAATCTTCCAATTGAGACACTAGTTCAGCCGACCACCAGATTTTTCTCATTTATTTTGGAGGGATTTCCTCTCACTTTCTGTTGAGCTTATCAGACAGGAAGTAGATGGAAATCTTCTCAATGGGATACAGATTGTAAAAAAAAAAAAAACAAACAAACCTGAGTAGGGATGCACCGATACCACTTTTTTAAGACCGAGTACGAGTACCAATACTTTTGCTCAAGTACTCGCAGATACCAATTACCGATACTTTTTCTTAAAGGGACAGGTCACATTTTTTCTAAAGCAATACAAACTAATGCTTTGAGGTCACTTTCTTAATATTATGATTCATAAGTCATTACACGGCGCCCGGTTTCCGGATTTGCTAGCTTCCTGACCAATCGGGAAGCCGGGCAGCGCGTCATTGCACGCTACCAGGCTTCCAGATTGGCCGGGAAGTCGGCTCCATGCTCTCTCATCACAAGTGACGAGAGAGCATGGAGCCGTTTCCTGGACAATCAGGAAAACGGGCAGCGTGTAATGATTCGCTGCCCGGCTTCCTGATACAGGAAGTACTTGTGCTAGGTATCGGAGCATTTGGGCCGAGTACTCACCCAAATACTCGGTATCGGCACCGATACCGATACTAGTATCGGTGCATCCCTAAACCTGAGACTGGTTATAACTCTTCCTTGCTCTATCTAAAACTAAAACAAGGTTTGATCTACTTTAGGCATGTAAGAGGTCATGTGATTTATGTCTCTTGTCCTCAATACAGTGACATGAAATGCCTGCTGTCATTGTTACATTGTATACCTTCCTTTCCAAAATGGAGTGTTTGTGTGCTGATGGGAGATACCACTGCTGAGTTCTGGGACTTTGTATCTATAAAGAACACAGTCACACTGCGCAGTCTGTGAAAATGTCTTCCTTTATAAAGAATGGTCACAGATTGGTCAGTTCAAACTTTTCCTGGAATACCTCTAAAAATAACACTTTTGTTTTGCAACACACAGCGGCATACAAACGTCTCTTTATTTTATCCCGGCCTTGTAAGGGCATGCAGAAAAATTGTCCACGAACACAGTGTAGAGAGGGTTGGCTGGACTTGTGCTTCTCGGTCAGTTTGCTCCCCTGCCAGCGGGTGGCGCCTGAGAGCTCACTGGTTTGAGGCAGGGGTAGTGGAGGTCTTCTCTGCCTCTGGGTGGTTGTTGAAGAAAGTCAGAAATGGAATGACTTGTGAAGGGGTTTTCAGGACACCATGCTCCAGATCTATGCAGCTCTGCGGAAGACAAGGAATCATAGTAAACATTGTGAAAAGCGTTTCACAGGAAAACTCTAATCTTGTTCATGAGATTTTTAGATTTACATAATTAGTTGTATTTGTTTACATTAATGTGGAACTTTGTAATAACTTTACAAGTCCGCATGAATACATTCCTGACATGTCACCATATACAGCAACAGTACTATGTATTAAACAAACTCCTTTTATAATTAAAAACCCATTGTGGAGCTTCAGTCTAATGACTGAAGATGACGTCATCAGTCTGCTGCAGGTAGGAGGAAGCATTTCCCCAGTCTCCTCTCCCAGTGATCAGACTGCAACATTGTAACTTTGTAACGCAAGGTGAGAGGCTGCAGCAGGGGCTGATCTGTGTTAGACATTGGTAAAAACTGCCATGAACTGCACAGACCCCGGTATTTACATAATTGTGGCGTCTCTGAGCTGACATCTCAATCCAGGAAGTAAATGGTGACCCTGGATGATGCCTGAACTAAGATGGTGACGTCCTTCTGGAGCATAAATCAGATGAAGACATTGTTAGGGGAGTACTGCAATCTCTGTGAGAGGTAAGAAATACCTAGAAATATTACACTAAACTGGCCATACACATTGTGATTGTTCTTGTTGGGCCCCGTGGCTGAAATAGAAAAAGCGTTTGATTCCCTCATCTACATTATTTAGCGTGGGCTAAATGTAGAAAAAAACTACTCGCCAGACAGCCAGAACTGCATGTCCCTGGCATCAGGAGATAGGAATTCCCCACCCCTGCTGCCCCTCTACTCCCTGCTGCCCCAAGGCCGGGCCTTGGTTGGCTTTGTGGGAAATCTGGCCCTGAATGTCAGCTGACCTTTTTCCACTTGCCGACACCACCTGGTTGATGTACTGGGTGGTGCTGTCACAGCCGCCCACGGATCAGTAATTGGCTGAAATGCAATACTTGTATGGCCAGCTTTGCACATTACTCAGCATCCTGCACTTGGCATGAAAACATATTTCTGATGATAGGTTCTACTTTAATGCTTTAAAAACATTGTTTTCACCATCAATTTTTTGATGTGGGTGATACAGAAAACTGCAAAATAAAAAATCTAGTGTGTATGTGTAACATAGTAATGGAAATATGGTACAGCAAGCATGAAAATATTATGAGTAGCAGTCAAGATGAGGCCCACCCTGTGTCTCAACCTACCGCTGTAGAAGGGAAATTGCAGGACATACCTTGAGCTTTACCAATGTGTCCAGACCGATGCTGAATTCTGCACTGCCGTCATCTGTTAGGGGGGGGGAAACAAATCAATTCCACTGCAAACACCTAAAAGTACAAATCCCTGTGATCATCAGTATGCTGATATCGCCTACCCTGTGTCGGTGTGTACTGCTCACTGTCACTGGCCCTGAGAAGACAAGTGTAAGCAGACGCATGAAAAGCAAAGAAAGCAGCAGTTCAATTGTCTAAGACAGCGGTTCTCAAGCTGTGTAACCTCGGGGGCCACACTTGTCTTTGGTCATTCAGTCCCGACCCGAGTCGCACCGCACTGGAAAGCACGGCATTGCAGTACCGCACGTTCCGGTGCAGGGAAATGGCAACGCACCTCCTGCACCAGAACCTGCAGTAAGTGCAAATGCATGGTACTGCACTAGTGTGAATGGACACTCAAAAACAAAGACAGACGCACACAACCGCAAACATTCTCACATACGCACGCCCCCAAAAAATGTTTTTCTTTTTTAAGTTCCCCCCAGTCTCCCTGCCTTATGAGAGCTGGAGTGGATCCTCAGCATGGGGTTCAGTGCGGGCTGCTGTGCTGTGAAGGAGCTCCATCCATATGTGCATTGCTTGTACAGCTCCCTGTAGAGGTGCTGGGAGCCAGAATGTGACATCACTCCGGTCCAGGCACCTCTACAGGACACGAGAGGAAGCTGTAAGCAATGCATGTATGGATGCAGCTCCCTTGGCGGCCATAGCTCCAGACCACCCCACCTCAAGCTGACACTTGACGCTGGGCAGCATATTTTGAACTGACAGTGCTGGATAGGGGGAGGCTGAGGAGCCTCTCGCCTACAGCAGTAGAAGGCATGTGACGACCCACTGAACACTAAACCACGACCCACTTTTGGGTTGCGACCCACCAGCAGAGAACTATGGGTCTAAGAGTACCTGTCTTCTACCCTGCCCACCAGGAAGGCATCAATGTCTTTCTGTAAATGGCATTTTTAGATAGCAT
>NW_017306335.1:1429250-1432374 GCF_000935625.1 Nanorana parkeri
ACCATTAGACCAGCATGGCAGCCAGTCAACTAGCATTTTCTAGGTCAGAAACGACGGCCTCATTCTTACATTTATCTCACCACAGAAGTTTCAGGCATTGGGTCCTTCTGCTGCCGCTCTCCTAACTAAAAATACAAACGCTACTGAGACCGACATAAGTGGGACAATGGAATGTAAATTGTTATCACACTATAAAAACGTCTCACTATGATAGTAAATACTGTCTTATGTTACTACATGTTTATACTGCTGAATGCTTTGTGTTATATACACGGTATACTGTGTCACCCTGTGATGTCACTGGCTCCGGGTGAGGCCCCGTGCAACTAAACTGTATATAACAGACATTAAACTCGATTCACAAAGCTGGAGAAGAGTAATTATTATAAAGTGTATTTCCACATTTGCAGCCACATTAATATCTATTTATATTTGTGACATCTTCTCATGCACATTGTATAACTTAATACAAATATTTAAAAATTGCTTCTTACATTTCAAAGTGCTTTTAAAATGCTCCCCCCCCCCCCCCCCATGTAATGTTCAGGAGGGGGCTGGGGGAGTTATGTTTACTCTAATGAACCCTGTCTGTACTGTGCTGGCAGATTTCATTGTCAGCTGTAAACTAAATCTGAACATCACCTATATTAACACAGGGTGTAAGCCAGGGGATAGTAGTATTATGTAATGCAGGGAGCAGAGGTCAGTCGCATGTAACACAGTGCTCAAAGGTCAGGAATAAGTAATGAAGAGTGCAGAGGTCAGTAGTATGTAACACATAGTTTAGAGGTCAGGATTAATTAATGCAGATTGTAAAGGTCAGTAGTAGGGTAACACATAGTTCAGAGGTCAGGAGTAAGTAACGCAGGATGCAGAGGTCAGTAGTATGTAACGCATAGTTCTGAGGTCAGGAATAAGTAATGCAGAGGGCAGAGGTCAGTAGTATGTAACACATAGTTCAGAGGTCAGGATTAAATAACGCAGAATGCAGAGGTCAGGAGTATGTAACACATAGTTTAGAGGTCAGGAGTAAGTAACGCAGGATGCAGAGGTCAGTAGTATGTAACGCATAGTTCTGAGGTCAGGAATAAGTAATGCAGAGGGCAGAGGTCAGTAGTATATAACGCATAGTTCAGATGTCAGGAGTAAGTAATGTAGAGGTCAGTAGTAAGAAACGCATCATTCATAGGTCAGGAGTAAGTAACGTAGGATGCAGAGGTCAGTAGTATGTAACACATAGTTCAGAGGTCAGTAGCAAGTAACGCAGAGTGCAGAAGTAAGGAGTAAGTAACCAAGAGTGCAGAGGTCAGTAGTATATAACGCATAGTTCAGATGTCAGGAGTAAGTAATGCAGAGGTCAGTAGTAAGAAACGCATCATTCATAGGTCAGGAGTAAGTAACGTAGGATGCAGAGGTCAGTAGTATGTAATACATGGTTCACAGTTCAGGAGTAAGTAACGCAGACTGCAGAGTGCAGTAGTATGTAATACATGATTCACAGGTCAGGAGTAAGTAACGCAGACTGCAGAGTGCAGTAGTATGTAACGCATAATTTAGAGGTCAGAAGGAAGTAGCGCAAAGTGCAGAGGTCAGTAGTATGTAACACATAGTTCTGAGGTCAGGAATAAGTAATGCAGAGGGCAGAGGTCAGTAGTATGTAACACATAGTTCTGAGGTCAGGAATAAGTAATGCAGAGGGCAGAGGTCAGTAGTATGTAACACATAGTTCAGAGGTCAGTAGTAAGTAACGCAGAGTGCAGAAGTAAGGAGTAAGTAACCAAGAGTGCAGAGGTCAGTAGTATATAACGCATAGTTCAGAGGTCAGAAGTAAGTAGCACAGATTTGGTTGTTGAGGAGTAAGTAATGCAGAGCAAATGGGTCAGTAGTACAGAACATTACAAATTCCCCCTCCCTCTGTAAAATTCTCCCACCAGACCTCAGATGCAGCAGCACCCGGCAGAGTGTGGGAAGTCCTTCCAGGTCACCCTTCAGCTGTGTCATATGTCAAATTTGAGCAGAGGAGGTGCCTAGGACTTCCCATGGCTGTTCAATGCTGCTCTGAAATTTGAAAGGAGGCAGGCGGGATCAGGGTTGTGATCTACCCATCACAAGCCTACAATCCATGGGCAGATTGCAATCAACCGATTGCTGATCCCCAAGTGAAGTTAGATCTTTTTTTTTTTTTTGCTGTTTGTGTCCTCTCTGCTCTAGGGAGATTCACCCCCATCTCTATTTGTCTTGTCACCATTGTCACAGAGACAGAAAGTGAAATGCAAACAATTGTCACTCAGCAGGAGGTGAACATAAATCATCTAATGAGGGGAAATGTTCCATTGGCAACTGTATAAGAGGGGAATTCTCTTCCTTTTGGAGAAATATTCCCTCATTTCCTTTTGTGCCTGCAGGATAGTGGGCTAATCATTCCTTTATGTTGCCAGGCCAACTGCACATCCAGAGCTGCTGGGTTCTAGTACAGATCTAGCCTACTATTACAGAGCCATTCATTCCTGACTGCATACAACTGTTTCAGACCTTTTGGCCATCACCAGTGCAGGACATGGAAACCACGGCTTCTGTAGACAAAAGGAGAGATCTGAATGTCTCCAAGCAGCCGTGTAAAATGAGGAGTAATCCCGTTTTTTTTGTATTTGTGATGGAAGTTTCTTTATGTCACATACCCTGTCTGGCTATATGTGTTAAGGTGCCCACTGTCAGAATACAATGTAAACAGCGGCCAGTCCACGATCGACACATTGTTTGTGTTGATGGAGGAATCGCGTCAATTTCTCCCGTTCAGTCCGTGGGTTGAACGAAAGAAATTGACAGTTGTATGACCAGCTTTATACACGTTATAATCTGACCGTACAAACTTTGTACAATTAACTTCAGATTTAGCAAAACGATGTAATATGACGATCTACCTAATCTGTCCAATCAATTTGTAGCCAATCAGGCATGCCCTTGTACTACATACTAGATCTAAAGGAGATTGTACAATCAGATTGTAATGTTAGTTGCTATTTTATCTCTGTCACAATGTAGCAGTCCGTCTCTCTCGGACCCAGGGGCGTCCCGTGGCTGGGTGTCACCCGGGGGCGGAGACCGGGTGACACCCCGCCGTGAC
>NW_017306335.1:1432792-1447380 GCF_000935625.1 Nanorana parkeri
CATGACACCCCCCGCCGTGACGTCATCGCGCGTGCGCAGTTGTCTTATTGACGCTTGCATCTTGGTGATGGACGTCCATCTGTAAACGAGTGCCCGACTTTTCATAGGGGGTGACACCAAAATGACTGTTAGTCATTTTGGTGTCACCCCTCCAATGGTGGCACCTGGGTGCGGGTCGCACCCCCCTTGTGACGCCACTGCTCGGACCCCCGACATTTATCCTGGTTTGTGTTCCTCTGTAATGTCATAGTGCCCCGTGTGATCGTTCCATGTTTGTGACGTGTCCCCTGCTGGGATCTGTCTTTATCTTACCAACAATCACAGCGCTGCTTGTCAGTTTCTCGTTCCCAACTTCGATGTCCACTGTCACCCTCCCCTGAGGGTCACTCAGCATCTGCAGCCTGAAAATGAAACAGTTAATGCCATAAAACTGCATGATAGATAAGGGTGAGAAGATTTCCACATGCACATAACCGGATTCCCAGCCATGTCTGAGGATCTGTGAAATTCTGGGACGACTACCTACAATGGCATCTTTCCAATTGCAGAAGAAGTCGCAGAGGCATGACTCCCAGAGGCAGCGGCTTGTTGGGATTTGTAGTTAAAGCACAGCTGGAGGGCCGGAGTTACCCTCCCCTGTTCTAATTGAAGCCGTTAGGTTGGTTTGTTAATTTAAAAAAAAGCTCACGTGATCACCGTGATTGGCTGTCTGATGATCACACGTTGATGTTATGGTAACCATGCTGAATAATTCCATCAGGACAATCTGAGAACTAGGAGCATGCACAGGCACACACTCCTAATTCTAAAATGGAAAGTAGGGGCAACATTCTCTCGGCCGGAGAACATTAATGTAGAGTCTGCATTGGGAAAGGACACCAATAGATTTCTATCTGTAATACTGCCCTGTATATTAGAAAGCAAAAAGGTTGATTAAAGGCAAAATAATTCAATTGCTCCAATGTATCTAAAATGTTTGTTTGTAAACAATTCTAGGGAAAGATCTATATACAGTATACTCCGTATTTGTTTGCTTGGTGGATCACTTTTATCAGAGGGCATTAGAGAAGTGCCAACTCCTGAATGCCATTTTTTAAATCCAAATGGGAATTTCCTATTGCAATGCCATACTGCAATCCCATATCCCCTTGTTTGCAGTGTGGTCCTATCAATTTCAATGGTTACTTTGGCAAGTGTGGTCCTCTTATTTTCAATGGTCGCTTTGGCAAGCGCCACCACCTGCTAATCACATCATGCTGTATAAAATTTGCTGTATTCGTGGCCTATGTAAAAGCATGAGCAGCTGCTCATGCTTGGTGAGTATACAGAGGGGACATGCATGCAGATCAACCTCTTGGCCTAAGGAAAGGGACTAGGCTGCTAGGATTTGGGACCCCATCTTACCCCAGTCTTTGTACACACGGCCTGGAGATAAGGTTCTCATAACGTTCAATAGACAGCTTACAAGAGACTTCCTGTGTGCACACCTGTGAGAAGAGAAGAAGATTTAACATCAGACATAGATCATGTGCGTTATAACTTTGTTATAAGAGCAGCTTAGATAGCAGAGCCTAGAAAACTGCAAACTTCCATCATTCTAAATCTAGTCTGAACCCCTGCAACTATTATGGAGAATGGAGCACGAGGAGCTGGAGCACACAAAGGCGGGGACACCCAAATCCCTCATATGGACAGGAGCAGAGCCGGGAATTATAGCAGGGGGGTCTCACAGTTGGAGTATCCAGGACATATAAGAAGCCAGAGGGTGACTCAGCCCAACATGCTCAGCCCAACAAGCTCCACTTATAACCAAAGTTGAAGTTGAAGTGGACTGACTCTTTAAAATCTCTAGTTGTTCCTGTGTTGAGTGGGATTTCTAGTTCAAACCCAGCTACAGCCAAAACCTCTTATTTAGTTGTTGATGGAACGTAGAAAGGTTACAGCCTCTGCCATGTTTTTACTGCCACCTGTGGATTTCTACTCGCTTCCTGTTAAGATGTATGGAAGTTATAGTTTTAGTAGTATCATAGATTTAGGAGAGTAAAGAAGGGATAGGTTTTCTGGCAATGTTTTTTTATTACTGTCTGTGCCTTTCCTGTCTTGGTTTTTAACCTTAGCGATGAGACAAGGTTTTTTTGCATGCTGGCTGGCGAGTGTGCTGGGAAACTTTTAGCTGTTTTCCTGTCTTGGTGACGCCCAGTTCCCCATTTCTACTATGGGTGTCACAGGGACAGGAAGTGAGGGATGGTCCCTCTGATAAGGTCACAGACCAAAAAAAATGAAATAAAGATACAAAGTGTAAGTCTTTTTTCCTCTATCCAAAGCCATAGAAAAATCGAATGAAGTTAGGCAATAAATATCCCAGCGGGGATGCTGGTGTACGGAAAAGCCCTGGAAGAGCTGGTGTACAGAAGAGCCCGAAAAAAAGAAACAAAATTCGGACTTTTAATGTCAGAATTCTGTATTTAAAAGCGTCATGCTGTAAAAAAGCCAGAATTCTGTGTTTGAAAGTCAGAATTCTGAGACTGAAAGTCAAAATTCTGAGATTAAAAGTCAGAATTCTGAGATTAAAATTCAGAATTCTGTGTATAGAATTCTGAGTTTGAAACTCATAATTCTGACTTTTAATCTCACAATTCTGACATTCAAGTTCAGAATTCTGACTTTTAAAGTTAAAATTCTAAGATTGAAAGTCAAAATTCTAATTTTTTTAAGTGAGAATTCTGAGATTAAAAGTCAGAATTCTGACATTTAAAGTCAGAATTCTGAGTTCGAAAGTCAGAATTTTAAACACAGAATTCTGATTTTTAAACACAGAATTCTGACATTAAATGTCAGAATTTTGTTTCATTTTTTGTTTTTAGCATGGCCCCAGGGCTCTTTTGTAGATTGCTACTGTTGTGCGTTTGTGTGAATTGTGTCCTGTGTGTCTCACCTTACAGCTGATCACCAGGCTGCATTGTGCCCAGCTCCCCGGAGTCTCCTTAGAGGTGTTGGGAGCTGTTGGCTGGTCCTGGACACTATCGGAGTCTTCCTCTATCCTCGCTTCTACTTCGGTTGAATCGTTGGTAGATTGCACCTCTAGGTTACAGAGGTGGAGAGATTTTGCCAAGCTGCTGGTCTCTTTAATGGGGCTTCCGCCTAGAAGACGCCTCTGGATCACACTGTAAGGTTGCTGTATTCAGAAAAAAAGAGCCCCCCGTCAGCAGTGATACCACACAGAGTTCAATTTCCCTTTACAGTGTACAATTTAGTAATCTATCACCTTATTAAGAGGACTGTGACCCCCTACACACAGACAATCCTCATCTGTCACTAGCAAGAAACATTTATCTAAACAATTAATATTTTCTATAGAATGTAATGATTATAAAACTAAACCTTTGTTTTTTTCTTTTAGTAGAGCAGAGGAAGGCCAGAATCCCGTCAGATTTATACTGCTGTCTGTGTCCATATTGCAGATTTTCTCTCACTTCCTGCCTGGTGAAACTGTTGTCACCGGGACAGGAAGTGAGGGGAAATCTCTCTAGTAGAGCCCCAGATTGCAGTAAAAACCTTAAAGATCTTCTAATCTTCTCAATGACCTGGATCTGTATCCTGATGCTGATACTGAAATTGGTGAGACGATGAGCCCCCTACCCCAGGTTATCAACCGTCCAGAAAAATGGACAGTCCATACAAAACACGGAAATATAAAGACTGTCAGTCAGTGAAACTCATAAAAAATTATTTTTTACTTTCCTGCATTTGAGTAACATTCGAGTGTTTGTCACATGAAGATGACGCAGAGAATATTCATTTGATGGCAGTCTGGCAATGAGTGCGAAGCATTCTGTACATCACCCAGCAATCTACACAGTGATGCCAACCAGGCCATTCGTACAGCAATTAGAAGATTGTCAGTTCTGTGTTACTCATGCAGGATGGCTGCCAGGTAATGGATGGCACTGTCCTTGTGGGCTGCTCACTGAGGAAGAAGAATAGGCTTTGGATTAGCAAACCGGCCTCGTCCCCTTCTGTAAGTGTAAGCAGGAATGTTTGTAAGCCTGCTGTCACCCGCAGCACTGCAGAGTGTGGACTGACAGTGACACCCCTGAGCACTCCTCTTTTTCCTGTATCCAGTGGACTGACAGTGACACCCCTGAGCACTCCCTTTCTCCTGCATCCAGTGGACTGACAGTGACACCCCTGAGCACTCCTCTTTTTCCTGTATCCAGTGGACTGACAGTGACACCCCTGAGCACTCCTCTTTTTCCTGTATCCAGTGGACTGACAGTGACACCCCTGAGCACTCCCTTTCTCCTGCATCCAGTGGACTGACAGTGACACCCCTGAGCACTCCTCTTTTTCCTGTATCCAGTGGACTGACAGTGACACCCCTGAGCACTACTCTTTTTCCTACATCCAGTGGACTGACAGTGATACCCCTGAGCACTCCTCTTTCTCCTGTATCCAGTGGACTGACAGTGACACCCCTGAGCACTAGTCTTTTTCCTACATCCAGTGGACTGACAGTGATACCCCTGAGCACTCCTCTTTCTCCTGTATCCAGTGGACGGACAGTGACACCCCTGAGCACTCCTCTTTTTCGTCTATCCAGCACTCCACTTTTTCCTGTATCCAGTGGACGGACAGTGACACCCCTGAGCACCTCTTTTTTCCCACATCCAGTAGACTGACAGTGATACCCCTGAACACTCCTTTCTTCCTGCATTCAGTGGACTGAAAGTGACACCCCTGAGAACTCCCTTTTTGCTGTATCCTGTGATTTTCAGTGACACCCCCTAGCAGTCCCTTTTCTGCTGCATTCAGTGAATGTTCCTCTTCATGCATCCTTTAGTTGGGCAATACCGGGACTATTTATTTGTAGGATTCTTTGAAGACTCGATGTCTTTGCATTATTAGAATAACAGGAAGTAACAAATAATAGTAACATATATTTTGCCATCTTTCTATGCAGTAGTCGGTTGATTGGTCGCTTTTTTCTGTATCTTGAACAGTATTAGCTGCTATCATTCCATCACCCTTTTACACTAAAATGATCACTTGTATCAATAACCATTATCAAGAATAATCTACTGACAAATTGGAAAATCTTTTTGTCCAATTACTCCTGATTTTCAGGAGCCATTGTTTTCTTATGCTGCGATTGTCGTTTGTGCTCGCCAAACCTTCGCCAGAGTGTCATACAGAAATTGCCTTGTCACCTCTGGTCAGACCTGTTCAGCACTGACGGGGCACACTGGATATAAAACCCTCACAATGCTGTTCGCACGTATTCAAGCGAATATTTTAACAGTGACGCATCTCGATACTGTCCATCCAGTGGCAGCAGATCTGCAGAATCCTTGTGAACAAACTGGGTGGCTTGTTTGAGGCGCCTTTGTTGGTGCAGGATAGCTGCACCCCTCAAGCCTTGATCTTTTCTCGGGGACCCCCTGATTTTGGCATCTTCTGCCATCCCCACTGGGGGGCTTCCAACAGCTTATAGTGCAAATCGGGGGACCCTCTGCGGATGGTCTGCGCCCCCCCCCCCTCCCCCTACCTGCTCTCTTCTTATTGCTATCTTGCAGTGTGTGCGCCCCGAACTGCCTGTATCCAATCCTTCTGATGTGTGTCTGTATTCTGGGGGATTCCTCTGTTAATTCCCCTCCTCCTCTGCCTCTTGCTCTGCAGTGATTCCCCTTCGTCTGCCTCCTCCTTCCCAAGCTATCCATCCTCTACCAATGTTCTCTCTCCCCCCTCCCCTCCAATCTCCCCCCATTGCACAGGTTTCACGTACAGTCCTGTAATGTAACGCAGTTTAATGGGTCCCTATCTCCTCTGCCAGCTACTTCTGCAAAAGCATCACATCCTAGCAAGTCTGTATGCGCAGAGCACTAAATCCTAGCTGAACGGAGTGGAGGAAAAAACAAAAAGGATGCACATTTTAATCTGCAGGGCAGCAAGAACATTGGCTATATCTTTTTTTACTGACAGATATATAAATGTTTGATGACAGCTAGCACTTGTCCCCAACGCATTGTTATGCGGAGCGCAGACACACAGACCGCAGGAGGCCAATAATCGCACAGCATCGAATGTGTTTGAATCTTTTATTTATTTCAGATATCCTGCTTATAAACATTTACTGACAGTTGGGTGCAGTGGTTGTGTTTGTTGTGTTACATAAAAACACAGAAACTGAAAATAATCTGCAGGTATGGAAAACAGGAATTTCATTCTTTGTTTTTTCTACTGACAGCTTTAAATACAGTTTCTGACAGCGTACGTGACCAGTGACACGGAAGCCGCAGAATTGCACAAATCTGTTTTTTACTGACGGATTGGTAAACATTTACTGACAGCTTTATCTCCAGTGTGTTATTATGTATCAATGAAACAAAACGGACAAATGAATTTATCACGCTCCATTGACATCGGAGTGTTTCCAGGTGGTTTTCAAGGTTATATTTGGGATTTTCACATTTTCAGGCTTCAGTGTTTTTTTTGTGTTAGCCAATGGAAAGCCTAATACTAGGAGGAGACGGTTGTAAGGCACAAAATTGTAAGAAAAACGTGGGTTACGTGCCCATTAGTCCTGGTTCACACTGAGCATTTCGTAGCGCTCTTTCTCCCCTAAGGCCCCGTACCCACTGCGCCATATGCAAATCGCGCGTTTGTCGCGCGATTTGCATATTGCGCGACATCGCGAGATTTGCCGCGCGATGTCGCGTTCAAGCTTGCATTGAGCAAGCTTGAATCGCGGCTAAATCCGCTCCAAAAAGGGTCCTGCTGTAGCGACACACGACCCGCGACAGCAGGACCCTTTGCCCCATTGGATTGCATTGGAGCGCGATATCGCGCGGTAATTTGCCGCGATATCGCGGGAATTACCGCGCGATAAATCGCTCAATGTGAACGGGGTCTAAAAAACCCTAAAAAAAACTGCCCCCCCAAAAATCCAATTCATTCCTATGGCCCTGTTTACATCTGAACGCTTTGTCGGAATAAGCAAAACGCCTGTCGCTGGAAAAAGTACAGGAGCTTTTTTCTGGCATATTATAGCTTGTTTTGGCCCCATAGACTCAATAGGAAACACTTGAAAACACCCATTTGCTGTATTTTTGCACATTTTATGTGCGTTTTATGCACTTTTTCTCATTAACATCAATGAGCTACAATCTGATTAAAAAAATTCGCTTTTTGCCGTATGCGCATAAAAGCGTGCATAAAATGTGCAACATAAAATGCGCATAAAAAAAGCAGGAACGCTGAGGTGTGAAACAGGCCTTAAAGTCTGTAGGCCCCAAAATGGCCAATTCTGCCCAAAAATAAGCTCATTTATTTTTCCATGCAACACAAAATTGGATCCTTACATGTGGAGCATTGTCGCGCTTCAGGAATCATGCGACAAACCGCTCAGGTGTGAACGGGGGCTAAACGTAGAAAATAATTTTACTGACAGAATTTAATATATACTGATACATATAGACAAAAAAAAAAAGATTTTCATGGTGTGTGAGGTTGGGTGCTATGTGTCTGGACTCTGCAGGGAAAAAGGTTTAACCCTTTTGTTTCCAGGGGTTATTGCAGCCTGGATGTCCAGGCCACATTTATCATCGTCAGTACGCATCTGTTAACGTGCGCATGCCAATAAGCCTATGAATAATTCACCTGCCTATGAATAGCCTATGAATAATTCACACACCTAAATAATGTGTCTCCAGGGACCTATAAGGCTTTTTTTTGTGTACTGTTTAAGAAATACCTCACGTTTGACAAATGAAAAAAAAACAATTGTAATTAGATAGCAAACCAAAAGTATGTAACATACAAACGGTCATATTTTTTATATTCTTTTAACATTGTGCTGGCTTCAGCTGTCACTGTGCCCCGTTCTGTGCCAGGCACTGTGACATCATGAGGCGGCAGCATTGTTTGTAAACAAACCAATGTCATATCTGTCACCATGATCATATGAGTTGAATCTGAGAACTAGAAATGCTCTCAGGCGCCCATTACTGGTCTCACCTAGAACGTTAAAGTATATGTGAACCCTGAGTGAATGTTCGCTCTGTGCACTGTGTATCATAAACAATTGTGACGTTTATTAGAACACTATTTTTGCCTTACATAGTTACGTTGAAAAAAAGACACATGCCCAACAGATGCTACAGAACAATCTACAGCCTTGCAAAAACCCAGCTGCTGCGTATGGAGCTGAGAGTCTGCCGAATCATCAGGAAATGGACTAACTGGAAAGTTTTTAAAGGAACATAGTCAATATTTCAAATTGCAATAGCCAATAACAGGCTGGCTACTGCACCCACCCACTGCCTACTGTCAATCAGCAGAGGAGGGACCTGAAGTTTTTTATCAGGTCCACCTCTGTTGATTGACAGCTGACAGTATGTGGGTGCAATAGCCAGCCTGTTATTGGCTACTGCAATTTAAAAGAACCAATAGCAGGCTGGCTATTGTGGTCAGCTGCTGGAATGAAGACGATCGCAGACGCCGCGGAGAGGGGAGTAGACTGCAGGGGGGGGAGCTCACAGACTGTCGGAGGGCTCTCCTTACAGGCTGTAATCGACAATCTGTCCCCACTGACACAGATCGCTACAGCTTGTAGAGCCACTGCTTTGCAGAGATTCCCCCACACTGCTGTGCCTCCTGGACAGGGATTAAAAGGAAATCCCCCCAGAGGGAAACAGACTACAAACGAATAAATTGACTGGGGTTTTAACTAGGGATGCACCGAAATTTCAGCCGCAGAACCATATCGTTCAAAATGCAGAAACTACCATTTTTCAGCCGAAATTGTGGTGCTGCCGTGGGTTCTCTCCTCCTTGCTGGGCGCTGCGTTTTGTCCCCTCTGATACACAGCAGCGTCCAGCGGGGAGGAGAGAAACGCTCAGGAGGCCGAGCAGGGCGGGGAGGAGAGCACAGTCAGAGGCGGTGTCACATGAGGCCGAGCTCTCCTCCTGCACCTCCCCGATCGGCCTCCTGTGACAGCCGAAAGCATCAGGATGGAGAGCGGTTACAAGCACTCAACAATCAGCTGATCGCCGAGTATTTGTAAATAATTGAGGATATAGCAGGTATACTGTGTCCCCAATTATGCATGAACAGGAAGTGCTCTGCAAGTGCTCTGAAAAGGGAAATATCAGGGGTCTCTTTAGTAAAGTGAAAAAAAAACTAAAAATAAATTATTAAAAAACATTTTAAAAAGGTTAGAAACAAAAATCAGTTTCGGTTACAGTTTCGGCCTGACAATTTTTTTATTTTCAGTTTCGGTCTGAAAATTCAATTTCGATGCACGTCTAGTTTTAACTCTTCTGTACTCTATCCAAAAATAACAAAAAAGCTCTGCATACACTTTGAAGCAGAACAAGATAAAAATGAATAGCTCATTACAAGAGAAAACAAAACCAAATTCACAGCAATATTCACCTTCAGTCCAGAGATTTCCCCGGCACTACTTATTTTCTGACACTAGATGTCTTCAGACTTTTGACAAGCATCATTCAACCCACTGCTGCTGAGCCTATCTTGTCCTGGACCCGCCCCTGTCTGTGATTGGACAGTGAAAGGAGAAGCAGCACATTGATGGGCTCAACTCTCTGTCACTCTGCTCTCTCCTCCTACCAGCATATTCCTTATCATCACATGAACTGATTGGCTCCATGTACAGCTTATTTCTTTAACACTCCAGCCCTGCTGTACAGGGCCTGCAAGAAGCTGATACCAGGTCACATTCAGGTATTTACTCCGCTTGTATTAAACATTTTGTACCACTTTAGAAAAAGAAAAAACACAAGCTTCTTTCAGACCTGATATACGTGGTGACACTTCAGGAGGGTTTGTCATGAGGAGTTAATCTACAGAACCCTTCAGGAACATAGGCCAAGCCCCGTCACGGGATTCTGGACTCTCTCAAATATTTAGATCCATCTGCAGAAAGTTTAGGGGGAAGGTTATTCCCACGCTCCGCGTAAGACAGGAACAGACGGCTAATAATAAACACAGACCGCCTCTCTATATATACCGCCTGCTGGTGGTGTTTACTTGTACCGTGTACTGACGCTCCTCGGATGGTTCTGTGAAAGTGAGTTTGTCCAGAACTCCAGACTGACGCCATTGAGTCACAGAAATGTCAGGAGGATTCTAAAGACCCAAATGTTTGGTTCTGGATCTATATTATGACCAACAGACTGGAGATTCCCAGACCGGGCAGTACTACGTCTATGCAGACCTCACTGACCATTAAACTCACCTTGAATGGTCACTGTAGAATTTTAGGGGCATCCATCAGCCAATGACATGCTGATCAGGCTGGATTCACATCTTTCCATGTGTGTATGTTCATTCATTTCCACGTGCTGCCATTCTCCTCAATACATTACCATGCATCAAATCATGGACGCCAGATGTCAATGGAGAGCACAGAGGTGAACCAGCGTCATCTTACCTGTGTACCTGCATTGACGTGCGGAAAAGACAAACCTGTCCCCAGACTACGCACATTAATGTATTTACATATTCTGAACAAGCAGTAACAGTTATCTAGAAAAACAGAGCAAAAGGAGCGCCTCCATAGTGTAATACTGATCTAATAAAGGTAAAATACAGTTGGAAATGTAATTACAAACGTCTGTTAAAAACGAGCAATGAATAGAACGGTCTCCAGAGGATCAAGATGGACAAACGAGGGAACGAAGTAGAGAAATCAGAAGAATAAGTGTTTAAGCCAAGGCCATCTAAACACTGATCTTCCTCCGGTTGACGCGTTTCAGAGGTTAAACCCCTTTCCTCAGAACCTACAGCGTTTTATTCAATGCTCGTTTTTAACAGACGTTTGTAGGTACATTTCCAACTGTATTTTACCTTTATTAAATCAGTTTTACACTACGGAGGCGCTCCTTTTGCTCTGTTTTTCTAGATAACCGGTTTGCCCTTACTGTGAGGAGCTGCCCCTCTGTGTTTGAAGCTGGGTTTGAGAGTTGCCACGGTTGTTTGGCGCCAGTGATTTTTCATCCACAAGCAGTAACAGTACTTTACCATACACCTTGATGCACCTCTGTAGCTATAAACAGTGTGGAAACATTCATCCTTAAAATTCTCAACAGAGGCACTGAAATCACAGCTCCATTGCTTTCTGTGGCAGTAGCAAGTTTGCAGACTGACAGCCTTCTAATTTAAAGAAGAACTCCAGGAATTTTAAAAACTTACCTTTGCACTGGGGCTAGCCATGCACTGCAAGGGTTAGGTGCTCATTTTGTATAGGGTGGTCAAATCAAGCAGATTTACTCACCTGATCCTCGATCCTGCCAGGCTGCTAGACAAGTTCCCACAGCCTCTTCTCTCCCGGGCGCCAGTGGTCTAAGGACCGCTGACATCATCACGTCCTATGCAGGTCCATTGACTTGTATTAGACATGTGGACATTCTACAGCCAGAGTGGAGGTGAGCGCTGACCGAGGATCAGGCAAGTAACGTGTCCTATTGCTGTGACCTGAAGCCTCTGGAAATAGTGCCAATGGCTTTGTTCTTCTGTTTGGATTGCATTGGCCAATGCTGCTGATGTAAGCAACAATCTCCCCTTTAGGCCTGGGTCACACCTAGGCGACAGCGTTTTTGCGCATTTTAACGATCGTTTGTGATGTGTGTTTTTGACGTCGCTTTTTGCGCGTTTTATGTGCATAAGGCAAAAAGTGCGTTTTTGTGAGCAGATTGTAGCTCATTGATGTTAGTTTGAAAAAGTGCATAAAACGCACATAAAACCGCTCAAAAACACAGCAAACAGGCGTTTCCAAGCGTTTCCTATTGAGTCTATGGGGCCAAAACGTGCTGTAATATGCGAAAAATAAAGCTCCTGTACTTCTTCCAGCGACAGGCGTTTTGTTTATTGCGACAAACGGCTCAGATGTGAACAGGGCCATAGGAATGAAGGGGATTTTTTTGGGGGGGAGCAGATGTTTTGAGCATTTTCTAGGGCAGAAAAAAGCACTACAAAACGCTCAGTGTGAACCAGGACTTAGAGACTTTGTTGTGATACTTGAGGATGAATTACTTCACAGTGCATGCAGCTACAGAGGTCAGGGATGGTTTGCTTTGAAGCGCCTATACTGCTTGTTAAGAATATGGAAATAGTGTTCATAGCCTGGACACAGGTGCACTTTAAGACCGGCTTCACGTATTTGCACTGCGTTTCTGCAAGCATGTTAATACACGCAACTTGCAGACTTGGTCTCGAAACGTCGCTAAGGAGATGTGTGTTATCTCAGTCAATAAACAGCATTGACTTTAATATCATGGAGTGCGAGTGACTACTTTCATCTATCTTGGAAATAAATTAGACCTGGCATCAGATATACAGTATTTGTTCATGTCCATGTGACAGTGTAACACTTCCAGGTCTTTATTACCGCTCACAGAAATCATACTATTTCCTGACAATGTCTTCATCTGCTTTTCTCTCCAAAAGGACAGCAACATGTTTATTCAGGCATCATCCACCATCTACTTCCTGGACCGAGATGCCGGCTCAGAGATGATACAGCCAAATAAAAAGTCTGTCTCACAAATGTCTGACACCGATCTACCCCCTGCTGCAGTGTCTGACTACAAAGTTACAACGTTGCAGTCTGATCACTGGGGGAGAGGAGACTGAGGAGATGTTTTCTCCTGCCTGCAGCAGACTGATCACGGGGGGAGAGGAGACTGAGGAGATGTTTTCTCCTGCCTGCAGCAGACTGATCACGGGGGGAGAGGAGACTGAGGAGATGTTTTCTCCTGCCTGCAGCAGACTGATCACTGGGGGAGAGGAGTCTGAGGAGAAAATGCTTCCTCCTGCCTGCAGCAGACTGATCATTGGGGGAAAGGAGACTGAGGAAATGCTTCCTCCTGCCTGCAGGAGACTGATCACTGGGGGAGGGGAGACCGATGAAATGCTTCCTCCTGCCTGCAGCAGACTGATCACTGGGGGAGAAGAGACTGAGGAAATGCTTCCTCCTGCTTGTAGCAGACTGATGATATCATCTCAGCCTAGGCAAAGTCACTGATTGGAGATCAAGGAGGGGTTTTTTAATGATAAAAGGTGGCGCTTTGTGGAGAAATGATACCGTTGTTGTATATTGTGTCATGTTAGGAATGTATAGACTTATAAAGCCACTGAAAGGTCCACTTTGTGTATGCCCAGAACATCATATTGTCTATAGGGCGAGGGTTTTTGCACAGGTAGGTGGCATGGAATATTAAGGTAACAGCCGAATGACAAACCTCCTGGGCTTGTAGGCTGTGCCATTAGTGTTACACTGCTGCTGCCAGGCCTTGTCTCCGGTATGGTCCATTGCAGTGGTGTGACTGGTGTCCTCTGTATTCTGTCAGCAGGCGGGCGGATGTCCATAGGAGACAATGATAAACATTCAGAGCTTGCCAGGCTCTGCACTACCGCATGTAGAGGCCCAGCAGTGACCAAAGCCCAGCTGGCCCTGTGTGCACTCCTCCCGCTCAGGTCACCCGTGGTGTGATCCTCGGTGTGTTCATTCTGCTGTTATGTGGCACCACAGTCCGCGCCCCTCTCTGAAGCTCCTGATACCTCTGCAGGATTTGGCTGTAATTTGGGGAGTTGCTCTGCAGGGTCAGTTTTAGGGGCTTGTTCTGGTGTTGGGGGGTCGAGAAGAAGCCAGATTCCTTTGGGCCGAGGACTGCGGGTTCCAAATCACTGATGGCACCTCCTCCGCCTAGTGATGGGTACCTGCTGAAGACATGAAATGGGGAAGAAGTGTTTAACAATTCAGATCAAGTAAAGAAAACCTCCTTCTAGATCACAGTTATATGAATGACATATAAACCCCGGGACTCCGCTAACCAGGGTACCGCGCCCAGGTCCTGTGTGGTAGGTCCTCAGGTCCTCTGCTCCCAGGTCCCCTGTGGTAGGTCCTCAGGTCTTCTGTGGTCGGTCCCCTGGTCATCTACTCCCAGGTCCTCTGTGGTAGGTCCCCAGGTCATATACTCCCAGGTCTTCTGTGGTAGGTCCCCAGGTCATCTACTTCCAGGTCCTCTGTGGTAGGTCCCCAGGTCCCCTGTGGTAGGTCCCCAGGTCATCTACTCCCAGGTCCCCTGTGGTAGGTCCCCAGGTCATCTGCTCCCAGGTCCCCTGTGGTAGGTCCTCAGGTCTTCTGTGGTCGGTCCCCTGGTCATCTACTCCCAGGTCCTCTGTGGTAGGTCCCCAGGTCATCTACTCCCAGGTCCCCTGTGGTAGGTCCCCAGGTCATCTACTCCCAGGTCCCCTGTGGTAGGTTCCCAGGTCCTCTGTGGTAGGTCCCCAGGTCATCTACTCCCAGGTCCCCTGTGGTAGGTCCTCAGGTCTTCTGTGGTAGGTCCCCAGGTCATCTACTCCCAGGTCCTCTGTGGTAGGTCCCCAGGTCATCTACTCCCAGGTCCCCTGTGGTAGGTCCCCAGGTCATCTACTCCCAGGTCCCCTGTGGTAGGTCCCCAGGTCATCTACTCCCAGGTCCCCTGTGGTAGGTCCCCAGGTCATCTACTCCCAGGTCCTCTGTGGTAGGTCCCCAGGTCATCTACTCCCAGGTCCCCTGTGGTAGGTCC
>NW_017306335.1:1447817-1463441 GCF_000935625.1 Nanorana parkeri
GTAGGTCCCCAGGTCATCTGCGGTCGGGCCCCCGGTCATCTGCTCCCAGGTCCTCTGTGGTAGGTCCCCAGGTCATCTACTCCCAGGTCCCCTGTGGTAGGTCCTCAGGTCTTCTGTGGTAGGTCCCCAAGTCATCTACTCCCAGGTCCTCTGCTCCCAGGTCTCTTGTGGTAGGTCCCCAGGTCATCTACTCCCAGGTCCTCTGTGGTAGGTCCTCAGGTCCCCTGTGGTACCCACCTCAGCGGTAGGTGTACCTTACCTCTGGAATTCATCACTTTCTAAACAAACTTGCGTAGTACAAGCCGTACAAGGCTATTCCAAACTGCTTATTAATCCGGCAGAAATAGGACACGCCACCCACCCCTCCCGACACGTTTTGCCCCTGGGGCTTACTCAGAGAGCAAGGAGAGATGGGGCAGTAGGAGTACTTACAGTATACGCACCCTCTTAATCTTGTCCTATCCATATACTGTACATTTTCTATAAGCCAGATATTTCCATCATCAACTCCGATACTTCCCTCCATATAATACCAAACTTTACAGCAATATTTATATATAAATATAAATATTAGCCCCAGCAGGGGGCAGAACGCGTCAGAGGGGAGGTGCGGGTGGAGTGTCCTAATTTCTGCTAAATCAGTTGTTTTTAAGGTGTTCAGAATAGCGGTGTGCGGCTTGACATTTGTACTACTCAAGTTAGCTATGATCCCTTGCAGGATGACATCTCCTCTGGGTGATGTTTATCATAAACAATTGCCAATATTTTAAATAAAATGTTTGTTTTGTTATCCCCATTTTTACATCCTTTGTTACATCTCGTTGCTGATGATTTCCTGCAGCCTATTTGCAGCCACTTCCTGTCTACATACACTCCAGCAATGGCTGCATGGCATTTCTTAGGGGGGGGTTCCAGATGGTGACAACAGTGGACCGTGTCTGTTTAGTGAGAAGTGAAACAGCCACACTGGGTCTTAATTGGAAGCCTGTGTGACCACATCGGCGCCCAAATGGGAGACAGGGATGGAGTGTTGTCACCCTACAACAGGAAATGCCTGAACAAGGACCTCCATGTCAGGATCATCAGGAATGATTGCAATGACAGATGTAAATGTAAAAAATGTAGAAAATGACTTTTGATATTAACATTTCATCAGATTTTAGCGCTCGATGTTACATGCACTTGAGACCAGGGGTAGGCAACCTCGGCACTCCAATTGTGGTGGAACTACAAGTCCCATGAGGCATTGCAAGACTCTGACAACCACAGGCATGACTCCCAGAAGCATGATGGGACTTGTAGTTTCCCCACAGCTGGAGGGCTGATGTTTCCTACCCTTGCTGTAGAGGGAATGTATATTTGATTGATTGATTATTTCAGTCTAATTTTTGATTTCCTTCCCCGGGTGAACATAACATGTAATATATTAACCATTTCATCTTTCTGACTTGCAGAGTGCAGCTTTCTCTGGTTTGGTTTTCCTACAGCAAGAATCTCCACGGCAGGGAGATCAGAGTACACAGACTGCAGAATGACACCGAGATGGGACAGATACAACCCCCTTCACAGACATGAGGCTGTCTAGACGAAAATCGGTCCGATGTTGGAACCGTTGTACGATTTTGGCGGCCCCATCCTGCCCCGATTATCACAAGGTTCAATCAGCAGGAATTAGAAAAAAGCACCTGGACGAATTGTCGTATTTGACCGCACGCATTTCCGTTTGCGCATGAGCAGTGTAAATCGTACGAATTTTGACGTACGAAAACGCCACCAACCATGCGAAAATTGTACGATCGACCGAAGTTTTCTAACCCGCTGGATAGTCAAAAGTCGATGGATTGTAGAGTATTTGCGGTTGTACACTGCCCATCAACCTTACGCATATCGGACGGAAACGCGCTCGCATCGATATTTGTAAGGTGTATGGGCACCTTAACTCCAGGCAATACATTTGAGAGTGCAGAAGAGTTACAATTGATGTCGGGCTCTTTATTTCTCTCTGTGACCGCTTTGAGGAGATTTTCCTTTACTTCCTGTGCCTGTGACACCCGTACAAGAAACAGACGGAGCGCGCGTCCCTGGGACAGGAAGGCAAAGACAGCAGTAAAAACATTGTCAGGAGCTCCAACACTTCCCCACTCTACAAAAAATTGTCTTTTGCTTTTGTCCTTTTGCTTTTGCTTTTCTCCATGCCCCTGATGGAGAAACTTGCCATCACTTCCTGTGGTAATACATATTTCGGTTTAGGCCTCATTCACACGGGTAACGGCCGGCCAGTACAGCTCCGTGCTGCATGCACGGCCGTATCGGGCAGCTCCCGGGAAGGACAGGTGCTGCGTGTGATTAGTATGCAGCCCCTGTCTTTCTCTATGGGAGTACGCGGCCATACGCTCACCCCAGGTGCAGGGATGTACAGGTGCAGGTGCCCCGGCTCGGACGCAGACAGGATCCATCCTGTCAGCGTACGAGTACCGCTCACCCGCACGGAGGTCCTGCACCTGGGGTGAGCGTAGGGGGGCGTACGCCCGGATAGTCCCATAGAGAAGGACGGGGGCTGCGTACTAATCACACGCAGCACATGTCCTTCCCGGGAGTGGCCCGATACGGCCGTGCACGCAGCACGGAGCTGTACGGGCCGGCCGTTACCCGTGTGAATGAGCCCTTACAGTTTCTCCCATTAGCAGCTGATACATTGTCATATTTCCCGCACATGAACTAGGGACGGGGAGGAGTTTCAGCAGGTCAGTTACAAAGCACAGCAGAGGCACTCTCGGGAAATAACTGTAGCCTCAGAAAATGGGAGCCACACTCTTCAGAGCATGTTATAGGCACTGGAGCGGCTACAAAGCTTTACACCAACCAGAGAACTCGGTCCACTCACCGTTTGTGCCCAGGAGGTGGAAGGATGTTCCCGTGTGAGTCCATAGCGGGAGCTCTTCCTTGGCTCCGGATATTTAAAGCACGTGCTTCCCTCGTGTCTCTCTGAACTCCACTGCAACGAGTGAACTTACTCCATGTGTTCTCCTCCATTCGAGAGGGCGCAGGGATGGGCTCTCTGGGTCTGGCGCTGGCGGGGGCCACGGTTACCTGTCTCCACACAGCGCTATCGTACGGTCGGTCTGGGAGCAGCGGGAGGAGAGGGGGCAGCCGGCTGACCTCTAGCCAGGTCACGTAGCCCAGGGTGTGAGAAGGAGGCTGCTCCACCCTCAGGGGGCTTCTCAGTTTTCTCAGCAGCTCTAATTTAGCATCACTATAAGGGGGGCTCTGGAATAACAGCCGATGGATGCCACGGGGAGCAAAGCCAGGGGAGTGAACCGGGGGCTCTGATAGCAGGGGCTCAGGGTGGGGGGAGGGAATCACTGCCATTGACATGTCTGTAGACCTGGAAAAACCTGAAACAGAAACCAAGCTTTTTAATCAAGTCAGACCTGACCCATAGACTTCTATTGAGAGAGGGGAACAGTAAAGCTCAATCACTGTACAGCACTACAGAAAACAGGGCCTGCATTTGTAACGATCAACAATGGTCTCCATACATAAATATATTTACAAATAGTCACAACCAAGGTTTCAAGAAAATATTATCAAATCCTAATAAGATTATTTAAGCCCCAGCATAACAACCAGGCAACTAGCATTTTCAGAGGGAGGAGCCAGCAGTAGCAGCCTCTGTATTCCTTATAGTACAGGTTTCCTCTAATGTACTCTGGACAGAGCCTCTTCTTCTAGTATTCTGGCCTCTAGTAAGTACTGAAGCCTGTGGGGTCCCCATGCACAGCTAGGCATTCCGTGAACGTGCGGCGAACACGCACAGATATGCGCACTTTGAAGCGGGTTCGAAAACGTACTTCCTGTGCCATTACCAGTTAGAGGCACCGCAAAATTCTCACAGACGAGCATGAACAAAACACGGAACGCATGTCACAGATTTTGGTACATGCACTACTTCTCTGCGTTTGTCGTGCGTACAGATAACCCAATGGAGATGCGCTGAAAACACAGAAGCAAAAAGTCGCAAAAACGCGATGCGTGCTCCTGCTACGCCTAAGTGCGAATGGGGCCTAAAGTCAAGGAAGGGAATTTATCACAACTGGAGCAGACAAAATCTGGAGGAGCTGTGCATGGCAACCAATCAGCCTCTCTCTTTCATTCTGAAATCTTAACTGAACAAACTGAGGAGAGAAGCTGATTGGTTGCCATGGGCAACTGCTGCAGATTTTGTCTGCTTCAGTTTTGATACATCTCCCCCCCCAAGGTTTTGCAGCCAAATTTTACAGGCCGGGTTGCATATAGCACATTTCCATTAAGGCTGCAGCGCCACCATCTGGCAGACTGAGGCTACTGCAGCCTGCAAGCATGGTCATAAAACCGCTTACCCTACTAACCAGAGAGCGATGAAGGTTTTTGCAGACAGAGGGTTAAAAAATGAAAACTGTATGAGGCTGGACTCAGTATTTCCACTTGTGTTTAAAGATGCATTTTAATATGTGCTGTGTATTTTCGTTCTGAATGGGCTCACAATGCACATACACCGTATCAATCAATGCAATTCAGTGCACCACAACTGACGCACACAAATTGTAAATGGAGCTCCAGAATAGACAAGGAAATAACGGAATCAGGTTATATTGGTGAAAACCTTCATTTGTTTTTCTGACCCGGCGGTTGTGGGGGTCTGCGGGCAAGGGGGCTTATTTGCATCGGAGTACCCCTTTAATTGAAAGATGCTGCCCCCCTTGTGAATGAGTAAGGGGTACTCATTCACTAAAGGGTTAAAAGTATCTTCTGCAGACTGTAAAAAAAAAAAAAAAGTATTCCCCCCCCCCCCCCCTCACTTTGCTGCAACGAATATTCATCCACAAACGAAAATTCCTAGACTACCGCTAATGAATTTCGTCCGCAATTTTCACTATTGGAAATGCGGATTTGTTTGCATTCGGCATTTCTGTCATTCGGAGATTCGGATATATCCGAATCTCTGAATTTCCGAAAGTTGGTCCGAATAACTAATCTTTCCGAAACGAATCACACATGTCTAGATTTCAGTGACTCCATCACCTAAAAAGGTTCCAACTCTTCCAAAGCTAAAAATTGGTATCATTTTAGATACACTTTAAATTGTCTGAGGGCTGCATGTGCCCCAAGAAAACCCCAGATTGCCATGTCCCATGTACAGAACCAAAGCACACGGAAATCCTGTGTTATACCCCATAGCAACATATTGTGGGGGTTTGGGGTAGATGACTGTCAATGACATTTTGAGATTGGGGACGGAGAGAAGATAAACTCACCGGACTAGTAGAGGTGACTCCACATTGTCGCCCTTTGCAGGCAGTCCTTGTATGTATGTGTGTGTGTGTCTTCTATCCATGGTAACAGCCCGGGGAGGGGAGGGGAGGTGCATGTGTGCTCACAAGTCTGTGCACAATGAATGTGTGGTCAGGGTAACAATGAATGGACTAAGTTCATATGCCGGCCAAACACTCCTCATTTGTGCTTTTTTTTTCAGGTCTGCAATATTCAAAGATTGTTGTGAGCATTTTCCTTTAAAAATGTCTGTTAAAGCTGAACATTATGCAGATATAAAACATACAAATACATCTGTAATAATTAAAACATCATTACATGTATCTTGTAAATGCAAGCAGCATAAGCACCTGAATATGACCTAGAATCAGCCTCCGGTAGTCCCTGAACAGCAGGGCTGGGGTGTGAGAAGAAGCATTACAGGGAGCCAATCAGATCAGGTTCTGACAAGAAGCATGCTGAAGGGAGAGAGCAGAGTGATGAAAGATGAGCTCATCACCATGCAGCTTTTCCTTTCACTGTCCAGTCACAGGCTGGGGGCGGGCCCAGGACAACCTGGACTTGGAGGAAATAAGCTGAATGGTGCTGGCGATCAGACTGAGGACATCTAGTGGCAGAAAAAAGTACTGCGGGGGGGGGGGGGGATCTCTGGATTGAAGCTGAATATTGCAGCAAAAGTCAATTTTATTTACTCTGTTAAGGGGCTATGCATTTTATCTTGTTATTTTTGGCTAAAGGTTTACTTTAATCTGTATCTATATTATGATCAAAAGCACAATTATTTTTACCGGAATGTTGTAAAAGATTGAGTTAATATCAGGCATTGGTTCTCCATGCTAGGTTACCACCTGGTCTTGTTCTCATATCCTTGTTACCAGATGGGGGTTACGGCCTCATCCAGTGCCAGCTTTGGGCTGTATACCCAAATCTGTTTTCTCCTAATTGTAGATGGAGTGGGGAAAGATTAGAGCCCCTTTTAAAGTTTTATTGCGGTCTGTGTCTCCACTGAATTAATTCATAATCTCTATTTCTCGAAATCCAACATTTTACAGTTATAACCAGAACAGGAGGCGAGGGAAAAATCTTCCAATGTGGACATCTGTTCTGGTGACAACTGTCTAAGAGGGGAATTCTCCTTACTTCATTTTGTGTGTCCAGGACAGAAAGTCAATGGAAATTTCCCCAGTCCCTGTAAAAGGGACCTTAATACTCCTAACAGACTGAATCATGTCATTTTGTATTATGCCCAGGGCTATATTGTATCCAGGGTGGGATTTCCCACGAGACCAACCAAGGCCCTGCCTCGGGGCAGCATGGAGTAGAGGGGCAGCATGGGTGTGGAATTTCTATCTCCCGATGCCTGGGCGTATAGTCATTTTTTGGGCACGCAGAGCTAAATGTACAGCGGGGAAGCCGCCGCTTGTTCTGTACAAGTGATCTCGGCGACATTGTATGCAGCATGCAGGTCTGCCATTCTCCATGGGTGGGGGGGGTTTGGCGGGTAGGATGGCGCATTGAGGAACCTGGCCTTGGGGCAGCAGAGAGAAAGTAAATCCGGCCCTGATTGTAACTGAGGTTTTTACGAATAGGTGCCTTGTCTGTGCTGAATGCAGACAATATATCATCTGTGTACGTACAGAGAGTATGTTTAACAAGTGGAGTGACGGTGAGCAGTGGCGTAACAACCGGGGGGGGCGGCCGGTGTGTCTGCTCCGGGCGTTAAGCTGAGGGGGGGCGCCGGACGGAGCAACGGGTCCCAGTCTCATGTGGGTCAGTCCGTGAAGGTAGGGGCCCGCCCGGTGAGCTTGTAAATGTTCATTGCTTTCTGTTAGACAATACTGTGTGGAAGAAAACGAATTCACAGAATTCCATTCTGAACGGCCAAAAAAACCTCTCTGTATTCAGGAAAAAACTATCTCAAGCTTTATTGACCTTATCCTGAACAGCTTACGTGCTGTAACTCGGCACAAGGTGGCTCTTACCGACATCTGAGCTCGTCATTGGTGGATTTGGAATCGGAGAGCTTTGCTCTGTTTGTTCCTGACTAACCTGTATATCTGCTTCAACATAACTTTGTTTACAATCCATAGAGTGTTTGAACAAAGTGGGGAAAGTTTTGAAGCCCTGTCCAGTTTTTATTGCCGTGTGCGTCCACATATATTGTAACAGGCCCATGTAAACAGGCAAATGAGAGCCAGATAAACTCGGAGCAGCATGAAAAAGCTCAAATCCGAAACTGGCATCAGATTCTTGTAAGACTCAGGGCCCCCTAACACTAAAGCATTGCTCTAAACCGGGGATGGCCAAACTGCGGCCCTCCAGCTGTGGTGGAACTATGAATCCCATGAGGCTTTGCAAAATTCTCACAGCCACAGACTCCCGGAGAGAGATGCTTCATGGGATTTGTAGTTTCACCACAGCTGGAGGGCCGGAGTTTGGCCATCCCTGCTCTAAACGTACAGTACTATCCATTTACTGCACCCTATTGCACAGTGCAACTCCGCTCAAACAGGGGCAATGACCCCCTAAGAAAGGAGTTGCTGGAGAGCAGAGTAGAGATCTAGTTTTTTTTTTTTTGCTGGGAAAATGGCACATTTGAAAGGAAGAAGCATGGTGGAGGCAGAAACCAAATCTTTCGTTGGTAGCCCCTCGATACAACACCCTGGACCCAAACACCTGGAGTTTGTTGGGACCAGATAGCTGAGAAGGCTGTCAGGCGTTCCTCTCCAATCTGAGAAGTAGGAGCCCCCACTCATTGCAAGGAGGGCATGGCTATGGATTTAGTGGGCTTGGAAGTCTATAGATTATGGCAGAACAAGGAACTCGACTTGGAGGTGAAAGCCTGGGAGTAATAAAAGGAACTCTTCTTGGTTCTAGTAGCCAACGATTTGCCTGGGGGGGATTTTGCCTTCTATTTACAGAAAGAAAAAAAAAAGGTGCTCTTCCTAGACGACAGACGGTGGTCCTCACGCCGACCCTGTCCTTATGGGACCATCTCCAAAGGATTTATAATCTAGCCACTATCCACGCTCCTTTGGTGCCGATACTCTGCACTCCTAACTTCCCGCCGGGATCTCAACCACATGCATTTCAGTGGTGGACTGATAAAGGTCTTTTTATCGCATTGGTAGATTTTTTAAAGCCCGTCAACCTATTACATTAACATATTGCCTGAATACATTAAATATGCCACCCACTGAACGGTTTAGTTACAGACAACTTCACTATTTTCTGAGTTCCGTGAGTGTACCTACAGTGAACTCTCCTTTTGCCACTTCATATGAATGGAGGTGTATGCAATTGACTACTCCACGTGGGTGGATATCCCTCCTCAAAGTTGTTTTTTTATGATATTCTGGGAAAAGGAATTGCGGACTGAGCTACCCTTGGAACTATGGCACACCTGTTGCTCCAGGATGTCCAAAGGACTGCTTAATGTATCCCTGATCGACACCAATTATAAAGTTCTTTCCCACTGGTACAGTATATGGTGCCATCCAGATTGTCTGCTATCTACCCAGGCCAGTCATCTCTATGCTTTAAGGGCTGCGGACTCAATGGGACTATGTTGGATACCTGGTGGGAACGCCCACTTCCCTGCACATACTAGAATAGACTTTATGCTTTGATCTATAAAGTACTCCAGATCCGACCTCCACAGTATATCCTATTGAACCGTCCAGTCCCAGGTATATCCAGGTCCGAAGATAAATTACGGTCATTCTTTTTTCTAGCTGCAAAAATGAATTTGGCAAAGGTCTGGAAAACCCCGACAGTTCCGTTCAGACAAGTTGTCTCTAAACTGTCGTGGATAATGGTACATGAAAAGAGGAGTAGCATTCTTAGGGATATTTGTGACAAATTTGAGGTGTGGGACCCTTGAATGCGATACCTGAACATTTCCGAGACTCTTTAATCTGATGTTTGTGTTGTAGTGCCGACTTATAGCCTCATCTTGGATGCCTTTCTAAGGCTGGGCACACACCTTACAACCATCGCAAGACTTTTGTCTTGCGATGGTTGTAAGGTACTTAAAAAAACGTACGATCTGCCTATGTTGCATAGGCAGATCGTACTTGCGATGATCGCAAGCCACGCCCCCTGAGGGGCGGGCTTACAATGACCGCAATGCCGAACGGGCAGTGTGCGCTTGCGCACCCCGGCCCGTGCGGCTGTTATCGTACGGACATGCCACAAACCCGCCGAACATCGTACGATGCTCGGCGGGTTTTCAAACATGTCCGTAAATTTAAAGTCGTGCGACCTTACAGTAGTAGAGGTCGCACGGCTTCCACACACCTTACGAACATCGTACGATCGCGGGATTTCCCGCGATTATCGTACGATAATCGTAAGGTGTGTGGGCACCCTAACCCTTTTCTTGCCTATTGCCTTACCCTTTTTTGTTCCCTACTACTATTCTTTTGAGCTTCCTATGTATTGTCCGCTCTTGTCTTTGTCCTTTTGTGGGCATCAGATATGTTTGATACATCACAAGGACCAATGGTTTAATCATACATGATCCTTTTTGCTTTCCGAGCAATGTGTTCTACTTATGGCAGTGACACTTCATTCAAGTTGATTGTATATCCATGCTTACCATATGAGATGCCTTGTGTATTGTATTTCTTTGTGTTGTCAAATATTTAATAACAAATTTCTGAAAGTCAAAAAGGTACTCTTGCCACCCCTGACCTCCTTGATATAGGTGTCCAAGGAAGTCACCAAAGAGGTGTTCCCAGATGAAAGGCATCCCCTCCAGGCACACAAGCTCTGCAGACCATCATTAGAGCCATAGGATCTGCCGCATGTGACAAGAAGGCTTATCCTAGAAATTTGGTGAGGTGCGTCTGCCAAACCATCGATGCAGTGATGCAAGGCCACAGGCAGGAGTTCCAGGTGCTGAGGCAGAGATGGATCCATTGGAATGGATTTGGGGTCTCAAGCTACATGTTTTGATTCAGACTGCAAGGATCTGACAGACTGCCATGGTAGTAACAGACTGCCATGGTAGTAACAGCAGCAGATAACTCAACATGTTTTACCACACACCAAGATAAATGCCCCAAGTAGCATCCATTGCCCGACCCATTACAGACTGTCCCTAAGTCCTCATCCATGCAGGGTTCCCAAGGCTCAGCTGAGGGGTCATCCTATCTGGAAAGCTGCCACGGGAAACTGCAGTAGCAGTGGTGCAGGTAAACATGATGATTGTTTTTTCCTTTTCTCCAGAATTCTAAGGCCTTGTTCACACCAAATGCAGACCAGATCTGCATGAGATTCTGCAAAAATTATTATTTTTTGTGTTTAAAATGGGCTTTCAGTGCGTTTGCGATGTGTTTGCATGCGTTCCAGAGCAGGTAAAATAGGGTTTGCTGCAGTTTTTTTATTTGGTGTGAACAAGGCCTTAGTGAAAGTGGTTTGCTTCTCTCAAAAGAGAGGAGTCCATTACCTCAGGACACTGAGGCTTGCTAGGATTGGGAGGGGGAGGTTATATGGGGCTGTCCAATAGCTTTGTTTTGCCAGTTTCCCATAAGCTGAAGGTACGTGCATATAACTCATGATCAAGACTATTGTCCTGTAAATGCCAACAAGAAAAATGATTTGATGTCCTGAGAACAAAAGGTTTTCCTTTTTTTTGTTTTATTAATGTTCAACACATACAAAGACACAGAAGACAAAATCCAAACACACCCGAAGCACATAATTATTTTCTAATAATCCCATGATTAATAATATAAATAATACATTAAAACGTAGATTTCAGCTTTACAGTCATAATATTGCTAGTGACAGACTTTTTATACATTTTTTACAATAAAATCTTCTGTAGAATTGGCAGAAAGACAGAAGGGAAAACTGAGCAGAGAGAAATATGCCATCTGCCATTGCTCCTCCTCAAAACGCTAATGTCCTGGTTCTCTGGCATCCAGACTTTTGACTCACCAACCTGGATCAGACAAATGAAGTCAAAACTTCTGTTCTGCACCCTTATTCCTTGTCGAGAAGTATTGGAGCCTAAAGGTCAATGTGAAAGCCAAGAAATGAGCATTTTAAGGTCAGCAAAGACTGCCTGCAGATTTCTCTCACTAGAGGTTTTAATCAACTTGCAAGGATGGCTGTTACTTGCCATAGCGTAAGATCCCATTGCCCAACTTTTAGATGCAGTGCTAGTCCCAGGGCAGCAAACCTATAAGGAGGAATATACCTCAAAGTAAAGTGACTTCTATAGGTGGGGGATATACCCCAACACTGCCTTCCTATAGGTGACTCGAGCAGTACCCTCCCTTAAGCGGGGCATAATCCCCCAAGAACAATGTCCTCCCATAGTCAGGGCATAATCCTCCTAATGCACAGGGGCCTCTCCGCATTTTTTATAGGCAGGGTATATACCCCACTGCCCTATAACCTCAACTAGCAATACATTTGTCAGAATGTGCAGTTACCCCTTTAATACTTTAAAAATCATTTACAAGACAATAAAGTGACGACGGAAGCTACACATGAGGAATATACAGTATGTACACAAGTAAACATTAAATATTTTTAGACTTAATACAAAACATGAAAATAGAGAGGGTGCAGTGCATCGGTTTAGGGAAAAAGCAATTTGGTTTACATAATTTAGAGAGCATGTGTAACCGAGAGAAGAGTGCTTGAGCATGCAGCAGCTAAATGAAATGCTTGCTTTTGTCTGTCAGCGTCTGGATTAATGCTGCAGTGTTAGGCTGACTCTGGAAGCAGATCCCGTGTACTGAAGGCCGACATTCTAGCCTTCCGCTGGAAAGAGTATTACAAAGAAGGAGCCAAAGCAGATCTTCCACTGTGGACTGCTCATTGTAGAAGAGATTCTCATATGGGCTTAATCTCTGACCTTGCTATGCATGCAAAAGAATAGCATACATTTACACAACCAAATCCTGCCAATAGCTGTTATAACTTTGCGAATATACATTGCGGTTGTAATTTTGCTCAGCAACACCAAAGCAATTAACATTCTGATTGAACTTTTTGAGCATTATGACCCCAGAAAACCTGCTAAATAGATACAATTACCTTGATCTCTAGAGCTAGATCTCTATAAGCTAGAGGAGAATTCCCGCCCAAAGCCACTCTTGGCAAATGTACAGAGACATTGTACGCTTTGGAATCTGCACATTTGGCCTTCCTACAATGTCCTCCCGGCTCACTTTCTTATTCCAGGCAACCTATCCCCAAGAATTATCTTCTATGACATCAAAGAATACTTAATGAGGGCAACACCTAGGCATTACTGCTGCAGGCCTAAGGTTTTACCATCAGTGATACAGGGAATGGACACAGCTGCTAATACATTTCAGTGTATTGGAATTGTCCTCTCGAAGCCAAACTTCATGCAAAACAGATACTTTGGATATTGAATCACTAAATTGTAACAGGAGAAATACAGAGTTTCCTTCTGAAAATGCCTGGATGTTTTTCTGATCCCCTGGCTTCAAGACCAAGTCACCAACCCAAAACAAGTTTACAGGTTAGAAGTCAGACATCCTTATCCGCACACGTGTCCCAGGTCAGTGACTGCAAGTATTGAAGCCAAAAGGTTGGCAGCATTTTCAGGAGGGGAGTCCAGCAATGGCCGACTCAATGTTTTTGGACTCTACCTAGAGATCCCCCTGACCTGTAACCATTACCAAGGCAGGGAGGGGGAATCTCACTGCTCGCATTGCCTTTTGCCTAGATAAGCTGCAGCTGGGGGTTCAGTTCCAAGCAGAGAACTGCATGAAGTTTGCCCTGTGATTATGATGCTTTCTTCTACAGGCGCCCCAAAAGTTTCTCTTGCATGGGGATCTGGATTCAGGAGGCGTTCAACAAACTGGCCACATATGTGTGTGACTGCAATGTGGACATTGAATAGCAAGTTCCTCTTGAACAATGTTTAGTTTGGTACAGTTCCTTGCTTTGCAATGCATTAAGGAGTATCTCCACAATACATGCTAAAGCAAATTCAAAATAAGCCAATGAACAGAGTAAAACACCACTCCCTAGATAATTACAGCAAAAATAAACCAAGCTGGGAACCCAAGGGCTAAAATCTCACATGTACAAGACATGTATAGAAATAAAAAAGTGACCGTGGTATAGGTTTCTCACTTCCACTTCTACCTCAGCTCGGATAAAAGTTGCCCCAAGTACGAGTTGTCACCCCCCACGCTGTTGTCATCATCCAAGCCACTGAAGCTGATATCCAGAAGGATCTTACTCAGGCTCTCGTCCTTTGTGTCCAGCACAAGTCCCTCTAATAAGGAGCGATTGGCTGAGTTTCCTATGAGTAGCTCCTTGGAACAGCGTTTGTGTTTGCGCATGCCCTTAGGAGTGTCCAGTGTGTCTGATTGGGGAGAAGATGGAGAAAATGTACCCATGAAGTCTGACGGAGAGCCAAAAATGGGCAGATCCTTAAAAGGAGTCTCCCCAAAACTTACGGCACCGTAGTTGTCCTTAAAAGGGGTGAGGGCAGTGCTGCAGGGGAATCGGACGGGGCTGAAGTCAGGCAGAAGATCTCTACTTAAGGGAAATTCGGAATCCGGGAGGGTACATGCTCCCCGTGGCTTACTGGGAGTGGAGGAAGCATGAGGCTTCAGTCTTTCCTTGATGGGGGTCTTAAAGGCATAATCCTCATCCTGTGTGATTTGCGAAGGGCCCTCTTGTGCCTGTGTGTCCTGCAGGAAGGAGAAATCAGTGTCCAGGCCTGAATCAGATGCACTGCTGTCAGGAAGGACTAGCTCTGGTTCCAGAGACCGAGGGGTGACCAGCTGCTGTTTCCGCCGGGACCCGCTTGCTCGTCTGCACTGAAAAGGAGCTGGAGACTTAATATCGACCGACTCAGCCTTAACCTCCACTGGTTGGGACAAAGGGAGAGGATCCTCAGTCTCCGGCGGTATCTGAAACAATTGTTAGAGACACTGGTCACAAAAATGGTTCTGCTAGATAATAATTAAAATTGATATGATATATGATGATATGAAATTGATGAATGATAATATATCCAAATCATACTTCTCTAACCTTGGGGGCGATCTTAACACGTTTGCTGAAATGTGCTCCACCAGATGGTCCAGGATCAGCACAAAATGCCTCCACGGGAGAGAACAAGACCGACTGTGTAATGGGAAACTGGACCGGTATGAGATAGGAATCAATTCGAGGCAGCAGTGGCTTCATCTTTCTCTCTGGAGCTTTAGAGTGACAGAAAAGAAAACAATCTGGTATAAGTTCCATACTAAAAGACATTTTGTACAGATGCAGTATTTAAAAAGTCTCATTACAATGTGGAGTGTGGTTTTAGAATCAGCAGCTGATAAAAAGGGAAGATGACTAATTTTGTACTTGTATCTAGATTTACAAGTAAAGATCAGCCAATATGTATGTGCTCCTGAACGGAAAACTTGGGGGCACTGTATCCCAAACAATGCTAAAGAAGTATCTCGGAAAGGCAATAAATGCATGACTAGGGGCATGCTGGGGATCCGGTCCAAAGGACCCTGCACACAGCTTCAAACAACGCTAATATTTTTCAGTACAAATTTATAGTAACCATTATGTAGGGATGCGCGGATACTAATATCGGTGCCGATGCCGAGTACTCGCCCAAATGCTCCGATGCCTAGCCCGATACTATCAGGAAACCAGGCAGCGAGTCATTACATGCTGCCCGGCTTTCTGATTGGCCGGGAAGCCGGCTCTATGCTCCCTTGTGGCTTCCCAGCCAATCAGGAAGCCGGGCAGTGTGTAACGACTCGCTGTCCGGCTTCCCGATTGGTTGGGAAGCTGGCCAATCAGGAAGCTGGGCCCCGTTTAATGATGCGGCTTTGATTGGTCGGGAAGCCGGCGTCATGCTCCCTCATCACCACATCGTTACACGGCGCCCGGCTTCCTGATTGGCCAGAAAGCCGGCTCCATGACCTTGTCGCCTAGTGACGAGAAGCATGGAGACAGCTTCCCTGCTAATCAGGAAGCCAGGTGGCGAGTCATTACACACTGCCTGGCTTCCTTAATGGGACATCTGGTATCGGCGAGTACCAGAAAAAAAAAAAAAATATCGGTACTTGTACTCGATACCGAAAAACCGGTATCGGTGCATCTCTACTATTATATTAAATGTAATTTTTGCATCCCTGCAAACCAACTGGACAGGCTACAGGATGAGCCACAAAACATTAATCAGCTTTACAGAAGTGTGTTAAGTGAGAACAGTAAAACACATGCACCGTGTAGGACCAATAAGCAGAGCCTGTCTATATGTGTAAGTAGCAAACATAAAATGAGCCAATTTGCTCC
>NW_017306335.1:1463659-1472230 GCF_000935625.1 Nanorana parkeri
CATGTACATTAAATAACAAAACCAAAATGTATTTTTAAAGATTAGCTCATTCACATGAATAGTTAATAATGGTAATGAGAACTCACGTTTAGTGGCAACAACTGCGGTCTGCGAGCTTCTGCTGAGATCTGGGATTGGTCTCTTCTAGAACAGGAAATTATCTCAATTACTAAGTGATTCCCATGAGGTATGAGCCAACAATTAATATGATGTAGCAGAAAATACACACACACGGATACTTACAGGTTCGCTGCACATGGATGGCGTAGAGCTGGAGGCCTGCAGGAGTTCAGCACGCACATTGAACCAGTCGAAAAACAATATTCAGAAAGATTAACAAAACGATTGCAAAAGAACTAAATCTGATTCAAGAACAATGAAAAACAGAGAGAGGTGTGACCAATTTTAAGGATTAGTGTGTGTCCAGACAAAAGTCTATTTCTAGTGAGAAAGAATAAAACCCTCATCATCCTGTGCTCAGAGATATTTGCCCTCAATACATTCTGAGCAACAATATATTTTTGGACAAGTAAAACCAACTTTTCTTTTTCTATTTGGGCTTAGTGAGAATGTAACAATGGGCAGAATTACCATTACTAGTAAGCGAGAGTGAGTTTTGGAGCTCATTACATTTTCATAACATCCTGTTGGTTAAATGTCATAATAAAGTTTTGTTACAGTGACAGAGAGTAAAAGATCCAGTAAGAGGAGAGGTACTCATATACCCACCAGTAGGGATGCACCGATACCGATACTAGTACTCGCCCAAATGCTCCCAAAGCTTATCCCAATACCAGAACTTCCGGTATCAGGAACCCAGGTGGCGAGTCGTTACATGCTGCCCGACTTCCTTGATGGGACTTCTGGTATCGGCGAGTACCGAAAAAATAAAAAATAGCAGTACTCTATACCAAAAAAACGATATTGGTGCATCCCTACCTACCAGTCCTGCTGCCCCAACTCCAATCTTAGCATTCTTGCAGAGGTACGCTGACCAAAAAACACTACCGCATCCGTCACACCCTGAAGTGTGTTAAATGCTTCAACTTCTACCAATAGGCCAATGTATATTTACATTGCTACAGGCCTCTGAAGCTCTGTGGCCCCTGGGTCGTAAAATGTAAGCTCTTACAATCGCTAATGAAGTGACATTTCCACATGGGAGCACCGTCTCCAGCATGCAATGAGGGAAATCCTGCTGGCGGGGATAACAATATCACTCCTTCATTTGAGCAGTGTTGTCAGTGCCAGGCACATATAGTAAGCATGCACAGTGAAGGAAAGCCTACTAGCAGGGATAATGACATCTTCCCTCTTCCCAGCAGTGTTGTCAGAAGCAGACATGCGCAGGGAGGGGGAAGCTGCCAGGCACCGACATTTTAGGGATCAGTCAATTCAATAACGGCTGAATAGTGTTGTCAGACTGGCACTGTAAACCAGGATAGAATCAGGAAAAATAAAAAGGATCAACAAGTCATTTTCTTAATAACTAAAAGCCAAGAAAAATAGCTTAATAAGATTGTTCTTATGGTCACCTTACATAGGACTTGTTTTGGTCTGGAATTACACTTTAAAATGATTCAGCTGGTGCTTTTACAAGAGATCAAAGACAGGGGTGGTGGGACACGCGAGAATAAACTATTTTACAGGGTAAAAAAATTTACGCAAGCCACCCCCCCCCCAAATGCTACAGTTCTGTTTCATTTCAATGTCAGAATGGCTTTGGAGTACTCACCTTGAAGACCTGGTCGAGGGTTAGGCAGCGATTGGCCTGGGGGTGGATGGTCCAGTAAGAGATTTTATTGTTGGAAGGGCTCTCGCGCACAAACATGTCATGTAAGGAGAGGTTGTGGCGGATGGAATTCTGTGGGAACACAAATAATATATTCATTTCAAACAAGTAGAAATGAAGGGCACCTGGCAAGATACTGAAGGTGCCTCCAGTTAAGTCCCATAAAGTTAGATGAAAAACACTAAATTGTTCACAGCTACCAAAAACTAAATGATCAGCTGTGTGGGGTGTCATTCTAGAGAGGACAGCTCTCTAAAGTCTACTCAAGTTATTTGCCAGAAAATGGCTTTTCTTGGCGTGACCTCTACAAAACAAATGGGTGAGATTCCCCTTGGCTAAAGTCTGGCCTCCTTGGAATCGTCTGTTCGCCATCAGCCTTAACTGGCTTCATACTAGTCCTGGTTGAGCATCACGGCCAGGCAGTATATTTAAGAGGTCAGGATATGCCACCTATTAATGTTTTTTCTTAAATTAGGAGTTAAATAGATTAGCTAGTATGTTTAGAACAGATAGGACGCAGCTTTACCATAACTGATTGAAGACTGATGTAGGGCAGACAGTTGTCCTGAAATGGAGACTATACATCAAATCCTCAACCGTTTCTACATAAGGGCAGGTCCAAAAACATAAAATTTTTGGCAAGTATGAATCTGTTTGCAGCAAAAAAAAACAACAGCTGGGGCTGTACAATTTGTCTACGTTTTTGGTTCATTATTGGTTCCCCATATGCATCACCTTCCAGCCAGGCTTGGCCACATATTTGAAATAAGGGAAGTGATCCTCGATCCAGGTGTAGATGTCTTTCAGTGTCATGCGCTTGCTCGGCGTGCTGTTAATGGCAAACTGGATGAGCGCCATGTAGGAGTACGGAGGACGCTCAGAGATGGAGTCGTGCCATGGCTGTGTGGTAGCCGGCTCTGCGATTTCCTCTTCCATCTGATGGGAGGAGAAGCAGAAAAATAAATTCTTGACACATTTGAGAATGACAGAACAAAGGAAAGGGTCTTTAGTTCAATCTGACTTTATTAAAGGTTATAATTACAGTACAGTGCAGTATAATACGATGACTAGACAAGTTCACCAAAACATAGAATCACAAAGTAAAAATAGGCAATGGAATGGGTAATGTCAACAATACGTGGATGGCATAGTAATATCAAAATGCCAGGATGGAGTGCAGAGTAGACAGCTTAACGTAGGGCTATGAACATTAGTATGGGTGCATAACCAAAGTATTGTCTGCGCCTTCCTACCCCAGTCCCTCCCATCGTGAGTCCCAACGGCAAGGTATGAAGTAGACTGGGGGGAGGACATATGGTATTTTAGGCCATGGTGTTCAACAGAGATGACTGGCATCACTAATACCACAAGTACTAAGGAGATGGACAAGGGGGGAAGGGTACATGGAGAGAGAAGGAAAGAAGAGAGAAAAAGACTAGATGGAGTAAAGGAGAGGTCAGATAGGGATACAGCGGTTACCCATCCCCTGCCCAGCAGCTCAGTGCTGTCTGCAGGCGAGCAGGTTAAAAGGAAAACTATGAGATGAGTGATTTCCACTCACCTCATAGTTCTAGCCGACCTGTGACAATGAGACGGTCACAGGTCGGCTCAGTAGATCGGGAGGTGAGCGAACACATACCAGGTTCGCTCACCTCTCGATCCTGTCACGGCTCTCTGCCGTGACAGGGGGAGGGGCCGGATTCCCCTCTCCCCGCGCTGACCGGCGGAACGGACGGGGGAGGGTACAGTTGGCTCTGTCTCTAGATAGGCAGAGCCAGCTGTCACTCACGCAGCTGGGCGGATCCCGTCATCTACGTCGGGATCCGCTCCGGCGTCTCAGTATACCGCGAGCTGTAGCTCGCGGTATACTGAGCTTAGGGTAACGGGAGGACGCTAGTTTGTGTCCTCCCGTTACCCTAAGGAGAACTATGGGGAAAAACACTGACCCCATAGCTCTCCTTTAAGGAGAGAGGGCTGCCAAGAAACCGTCTGAGTTAGGGAAATCCAACCAGGCGTGGACATATTTATCCCCTGCAGCACATTCTCCCGTGAAGAGGCCCTCCAGGTCAGCGATACGGTCCATCTCGACTACTACTCCGCAAGGGTGGGAGCCGTCATCGTACGCCAGTGGCGTGGTATAACGGTCCCCCAGCTCCATTTGGTGGAGCTGGGGGCAGCTCCACCAAATGCGAGTCATATGGCCTGGGGAGCCGCCACAGAGGCCAACAGGAGTCTGACACTGAAGGGTAGTATTGGTGAAGGACTACGGGGCATCTGTACCATCTGGTGAGTATTTTAGGAAAAGGTCTTTAATAATTGTTTTCCCTAAAGTTACCAGAGAGAAGACGATCATTTTTCTACTGCAAGTTAGAAAACAGAAACTTCTGATAGAGATAGCACAAAGATTTCCTCTAATCTCACCAAACCAAGTTTTTTTGTTGTTGTTTTAAATGTTGCCAAACTCAAAAAGCACCTCCCCCTATTGGATATTCACCTTGAGACAATCTGCCATGGGGGTGAGGTTTTCCTTCTCCTCGGGTTCTGGTGTCATACTGCATGATCCCAGTCCATCGGAGGTCATCTTACCCAACCACTGTATGTTTGTCAGACTGATGTTCAGTTCCTCAGAGTCAACCTGCAGCACTAAAAAATTTAAAGTTAACATCATGAAAAAAGACCTGTCGAATAAAGTACACACACACCCCTTTATTTTACAGTTTGTCCTCATCACCTGGTGATACTGCCAATAATACATTGGCATACAGACCTGTCCTAGGGTGGAGATTATTACTCTATCTAGTAGAAGCATCATTATAGCCCTAGAACAAGACTACAGAACACATCCACAGCTTCTTTATCGCATGGAGAGGGGGTTGTTCTGTAGTCCACAGTAGTGAACTTGGCAGGGGGCTGAACACTTGGCTTGGGATTTCAGTGCAGCAGAGGCTCCAGAAGTCAGCTGACATTTATTTTTTTCGGGGCAGAATCAACAGGATTTTTTTGCATAGGTAGAACAACACTCAATTATATTTAAGAGACCAAAATGGAGCAAATAAGAGAAGATGTCGTTGGGGTTTAGATACGCTTCAAAACGCAGGTTTGCTTTACCCATGGCAAATGCATACCCATTACCTGCCCTCGTCCAATGTGATACCACAGCAAGCAAAGGAACTGCGCGGAGATGAGTGCAGAGTCAATAAACTAAAATGATGAAAACTCCCTCCTATCCACAGACTTGGATTAGACCAATTTATCCCATCCAGAAAAACCGACAGCTTTGGTTGAGCAGTCACTTCCTAACGCATGCTGACCAGGATCCTGCAATCCTGGACAAAACTAACTGGCACTGCGCAAAACATATATACAGTAGTACCTCGGTTCACAAACTTAATTTGTTCCACGATTCTGGTGGCGAACCGAATCAAACCGCGATCTGGACTAGAGGAAGCCACGACCATGTGTCAGAGCGGGGAAGATGGCTGCGGTGGTGTTCATCACTCGATGCGGAGTTTGCGAACGGAAGCAAAAATTTCCCGAACTTCCTATTCGCGAACTGAAGCGTTCGTGAACCGAGGTACCACTGTGTATGTATAATTAAAAAGTGGTTTTGCTTAGGATTTGGAAGAAATGGTTTTAGTGTCCCTTTGCCCGACAGAGCGCTGAAGGGAAGCAGCTTTGGAGGACCGATCACATGCTAATTTAAGGGCAGAAACAAACATTTAACCCTTGCAACGCAGGGGGAGTCCCACTGCAAGAGATTTTTGTTTTTCTAATATCCCGGAGTTCAGCTTTCACCTCTACAAATAGCCAAATCTTTGATCAGCTTTAGAGTAGGGAACGATTATTACCACTGACAATTTTTTTTTTTTCTGTCTTTGTCCCATTGGGGAGACTACAATTTACTTTCTGTCCCGTAGACACAAGGAATCTTTACAAAGCAAAGACAATTCCTCTTAGTTCTCACCCGAACAGGTGCCCCCCCATTGGAAGATTTCCCCACACCTCCTATTCTGGTAACTATAGAAACACTCCAGTGTATATATCTATAGCCAAGGCTTTTGAATGGAGTGGGGGAGGGCTAGAACCCATCAGATGTTTTAGTGCCGTCCGTGTCTCATTGAGGAGATTCACCCCCTCGACTTTTGTCACTTGGACAGCGAGTGAGGGGAAATCTTCACTATTCCCCCTCTTGTGCTTTTGGGACATGAAGGGGAATCTCTGCAATAGGAAAGACAGAAAGCTTGAAGTACCGTATTTTGCGGTCCTTAAGACGCACCGGACCATAGGACGCAGGGAGGTCTGGCGCGCCTTATGGAGCACTCGACAGACTGTAGCTTCTGTCACAGCTTCTATGACAAGCTGTGACAGAAGCTGCAGTAAGTGACCGCTGAGACAGGTGGCACTGCGATTACAGCGCCACGGTCTCAGTGATCACACAGAGCAGACGAAGAGAAAGTCCGTTCTTTGTCTGCTCTATGGTGATCTCCATCATCGCCGCTGCTCGGTTTTAAGACGAGTGATCTCATTAGATCACTCGTATTAAACGAGCAGTGGCTCCTACTACTCGCCCGGCGCCCGAAACTGCATGTCTCGGGCGTCGGGATTCGCTCCATAAGACGCAGGCACATTTTCCCCCTCCTTTTGGGGGGGAAAAAAAGTGCGTCTTATGGAGCGAAAAATACGGTATACTTTACAAACCATAAATATATCTCGCATACCTTTCTTTCCTTCCTCTGCATCTGTCTGGGCTGAGGCAGGAGCCTCGATCTGTAAAGTGGCCGACTCGTCCCCCTTAGTTTGGAAGCCCAATTTCTCAGCCTGTGTGTGGAACGAAGGACTTCCGCTGATCAGGATGAATTTGTTAGGTCCTCCCATCTCTCGGCCTCGAGCGGTCAGCGCCTGAATAATGCTCTCCATGTCAAAATTGGGGGGTAGGACTACAAGCTGAGTGTCTGGTATGGTGGGATGACCCATGACCTTTATCTCAGAGGTTACAGACTTTGTGCTGATACAAGGTGACTGAGGAGTACAGGATGCTGGGGCACCCAGGGTGGAGTCCGGATTTAAGGTGGTTTCAGAGACTTGGTTCTGTTCTGGGGTAGACGATCCCAAAACTTCATTTTGCAGACTTGGTTCCGGTCTGACGTTTACCCCGGTCTTCTGAACAAGGTTCTGTGCAGGGTTTATATCTGCTCTGGAAACCGAGTTCTGTCCACGTTGCTCTCCTGCTCCGGTCAAGGGGGCCGGTCTCTGTTCCGAAGTCCCCAAACCGCCGGCGCCATCTTTTGGTGGTAGGGATAGCTTGCGCCTCTTCAGAATCAGTGGCCTACGGGGGCTCGATCTCATGGTGCGTCGTCAAAGGTGGGGGCCATTGGTAAAACAGGTTCTGAAAAGAATGAGACAGCAGCTTTATTACTTGGTTTCCTCGATTTAAAGATTGCCAGCATAATTACAGAATTTGCACCACTCCCTGCACCACAAGAGCTTACACTCTAATCCCAACACCATCAGAGGACACACTGACCGAAGTCAAAGGCTTTTTAATCTAACCAGCATTTTTGTGTTTGAAAGGAAAACTAAGCACCTAAAGAAACTAACCAAAAAATACCTGGTGGAAATACAAACTCCATGCAGATCTTGGTCAGGAATGTATCTTATTCTGTGCTGCATAGAAAAAGAAGCGAACGTTTCGGGGCTGCGCAGGGTCCCATCATCAGGGTGACATCGTGACCCAATCGCTGTATGGTGTGCAGGTGATTCTCTAATGCTATTTAGATAAATACCTGGACACATTACTAAGCATGCTGCACTGATGAAAAAAAACCCATCTGATGCTTGATCCACTTTAAGCATTACAGAGTAGAAATGTTTAGCATGCTGACAGCGCACAGTATCACTGCGATACCCGACACACAAATACACTTGTGGTAAAATTGTTACTTTGTGAGGTTTGTATAAAAGATGACAACAAAAACAGCAACGCGGCCACCAGAACAGGAAAGACGATGAGCATGACCGGCAAAGCGTGAGGACAGCTGTGTGATCAACGGAGCAGACACATAGCAAGCGTTCTAAAACGAGTCGCCCTCAGCTCCATCGCCAACACTGACCAATAGCAGCCTCAGAATCCATCTAGGAGGCCTCACACTCATGTAGCAAATGACCGCTCGCCAAAGCCCATGATTTTGCCCCATGAAACACACACACACACCATTTCAGCTTGGGGTGCACACACAAAGATCGATGCGATGCGGGCACTCACTGGATTTGGCACAAGGAGAATCGATGAGGAAAACAAAAATGTTAATTGGCAGCCATTGTTTTGGGGGGATGCAGTCTTGACAAGGCCGGCTGCATCCTACCAAAATGTCAGCTGTCAATTTGAAATCTATATTCCATTCTCATGTGCTGCCATCTCCGGGGTCCTCAGAAACAAACATTCTATACATACATCTAATGTCCTTCTAAGGAAGTAAAACATAATTCAGCTCTCAAGATCTCAGAGCTTCATCTAAACACATAACCAACATTTATTAATGCCTTCAGTAACCAGGTACCCCCATGTCAGCCACTTTAAAGAGAACCTGTCACTTCTCCCTTTCTTTGATAATGAGGACCCTCATCCTGGTGTGTTAGCTTTGTGTGGAGGAGTCTATTGTGTACAAGTCCCGGCAGGTCCCATTACATGTATATGAGATGAGAGCTGCATCAATGGAGGAGCACAGGCAGCAGAGTGTGTGTGTGTGTGTGTGTGTGTGTGTGTGTGTGTGTGTATGTAT
>NW_017306335.1:1472263-1477890 GCF_000935625.1 Nanorana parkeri
TAATAGTTATCCCAGCAGGCCCCGTTCCTCCTCTTGCACACAGAGCAGTGATCACTATAACCCATGGCCCCCTCTCGTAGCCCGCTAGCTATATATTAGTTCCTCCCCTCGCCCCGTTATACACTCACACCCGGCACTTCCTTACCGGAGTGTCTCTTCCATTCACCGCCTAGTTCTCGACTCTCAGATCTCCTCCGGCCGCCGCGGTTTGAATTTTCGCGCTTTGCGGCACACGTACTGTCAAGTGACCGGAGCGGCCAATGGCGGCACTCGTACGTCTGACGTCAAACCCGACCCCGCCAATGGCTGGTGGGTTCGCCGCATCCACCAGTCGGCTGCCAATCGGGGTTTGGGCGTTTGGGGGGAAGAAGGAGCAGCTGGGGCCAATAGCAGAGCGGATCGTCACGTGGGGCGGTAGCCAATGTGAGGGAGAGAAGGAGGCGAAGTGGGACGGAGGGAAAGGAGCAGTCGGGAGATTTGGGTGAGGAGGGGGTGCAGAGCTTGGTTGGGGGGCATAGAGGAGGGGTGTTTGGCGATAACTTGCCGTTATTATCCTACATTGTTATTGACATCTTTCCACAGAGGGGCTGAATCTCTTTGTATGCCACAGGGAACTGCTGACTCAAAGTTCACAGTCAGATGATCCGTCAGAGAAATGAGGCAGGAGTAGCAGGTATCACACTATAGCAACTGAGTACTGCCCATAGCAACCAGCAAGTATCACGCCATAGCAACTGAGCATTGCCCATCCAACAGGTATCACCCAGAGCAACCAACAGGCCTCATCTTTTATTTTACTGAAATATGAAACAGCATATTTGGGTGTTTCAGGCAACATCTTCCCTTTCATTGTACATATGGGTAACCAGTGACTTAAAGTATACCCCTTTGTACTAGTCAACCTTTTATGTGCCAGTTACTAGTGCTATGGCAACTGAGGAGGGCTGCAGTGGGGTGATATAGCGGATCTCTGCTCAGTAACCCACAGAAAACTTTATAAACAATGGATATTTCCTGAGCTAGTGGTATTGACAACAATATGTAACATGTGTTTATCATTGTCATGAATTCTTTGTTTTCTTCTTTTGGGCTCATGTTGATGGGTCTTGTTCTCTTGTATTGACATACATTTGGAACGCAGGTTAGGAAAGTTCCTTTGACTACAATGGAGCAGCGCACATAGTTCAGAGGCTGCGTTTCTACTGCTTATGCTGTTTTGCATTGCGCTGCGTTTCTTTGGATGCATCGTGTCCTATTGAAGTGCGTTTGACCTATAGGCAAAGCAAGTCAGACTTGGCCTTTTCTTTGCCAAATGCTATGTCTGCTATTCCATCACATACATTTGTATAACAAATGTAACTTTTGAAAAGAATGCCCGTTAACAGCCCTAAAGTATTTTAGTAGCCAAAACTGTTGTTTCAGGCCCATTCACACCGGAAGCGTTGGGACGGTGCTGGCCACACACAGGCAAGGCTATTTGCCTTGTTTTAAATGATCACAGTTCACGCCACCATGTTGCGGTGGTGCACACTGGGAAAAAAAAAGTACTGCAGGCTGTATTTTTTTTTGCTTTAGCCAATCATGGTGCGGCGCTGTGCCCATAGAACTTAGTGACATTAAACTCAGCAGTTAAAGTGACATTAAAGGATTTTTCTTTTTCCTCCCCCCCAATGTTAGTGTAGGGACTTACCTTAAATGATGTCTCTTAATCCGATCTCCTTCCTTACTGTCCCTCCAGTGCTGCTGCAGGTCTCCGATCCAGCGCTGACTCCCCTGTCCTCCTCTTCTCTGATGTCCCACGGAATCTGTGCGGGTGCACACTGCTCCATATACTTACCTTGTGTCATCTCCCAGCTGAAGATCTGAACTGCACATGCGCCCGGCCCAAGATCCTTTGCAGCCGCCCGAGAAATTTTCAGATGTTCGGATGGGAATGCGCGGCGAAGACACAGGTAAGTTTAAACCTCTTTCAAAATGTTTTTTTTATATACTGGTGAAACTCGAATACTTAGAATATCGTGCAAAGTTAATTTATTTCACTAATGCAACTTAAAACGTGAAACTAATATATGAGATAGACTCATTACATGCAAAGCAAGATAATTCAAGCCGTGATTTGTCATAATTGTGGTGATTATGGCTTACAGCTCATGAAAACCTCAAAAAGTATATCTTGCTAGCTGTAGATATATGCAAAAACAGTGAGGGTTTCATCACCTTTTAAATCTTAAAAATGCATTCAAGTCCCCCAACTATGTACAAAAATGTATCCTATTTGTGTATCACTCGGCCTCTAGATCTTCAAATCATCTCTGAATCGGTGCTGACAGTGTCCTTCCTTCTGGGGGATGGATACTTTTGTTCTCCATGGTCCCTGGAGCCACCACTCCAAGCTCACTCACTTGATGGACTACAATCTCAATACAAATTAGTAAACTATACATGGGATTGTAGTCCATCACGGGAGCGAGCTTGGAGCGGTGATTATCTTACAACACACACAGGGACCATGGGGAACAAAAGTAGCCCCCCTCCAGAAGGAAGGACAGTGTCGGCACCAATTAAGAGATGATTGGAGGATCTACAGCCGGGTGATATACAAATAAGATACAATTTTGTTATTGGTTAAGGTACTTAAATGCATGGTTGAGATTTAACTCTCGAGTTTAGTGTCACTTTAATTAAACATTTGTGACATTTCAATAAAGTTCAAAAAAAAAAAAAGTTAACAATACCATGCACTGGGATTGGCTCATTAGCACAGTGCCTTTCAATGCACACCAGCAGTTGAGTGTTCTTAGAGCGGCTTGCTGGTGTGAATGGGTCTCTATAGAAGAGAATGGATACAATCCATGTTAATTTTATTGTCTGTGTTCTTTTGATAAATTTCTTGTCCTGTGGACATAACTGGAAGTGAGAGGAAATCTCTCCAGAATGAGGGAATTTCCCTCTTCGTTGTCATCAGAACATGTGTCCCCAGTGGAAGATTTTTCATTTCCTGTTTTGGTGAAGGCTGTAAAATTTTTGACTTCCGTCACGTTCTGTCCGACAGACAATGGACACCTGGACATATAGAGAAGGTGAATCTTCCCAGTGGAGGCGCACACCGCTATAAAATTAGACAAGGCTTCTAACCCTTACATGCGCCATCCAAAACTAAAGAAAAAGAGTTTGGGCTTTGGATGGATTTTAACCCCTTCCTGACGGGAGACGTACACTGTACGTCCAACCACAAAGGGACCAAATGGCTTGTCACGTACACTGTACGTGACGAGTTATTTGCTTCTTTAGAGGGCTGTTAACGCTGAGAATCAGCTTTTAACATTCATTAATGGATGTCCTTACTACAGAGGCATTCATTAATGAAAGGGTTAACCTTTTTCAGACACCCGATACCTTAATATCGGGTGTCTGAGAGTCAAAGCAGAGGGACACAGTTGCCGGCTTTTGTCGCCGGCATTCTGACAACTCGTATAGATCGAGAGAGATACCTCTCTCAAGCTATACTGGCTTTTTTTTCTTTTTTTCTTTCATGAATAGATACATAATGTGTCTATTCCTACAATGTATCTATTCCTGAAAGAAGAATGTTTGTTTGCTGATCGTTGTTGCAACAATCAGAAAACCTTTAGTGACAGCTGAATCCTGAACTGCTGCAGGATCAGTGTCACTAACTTATTATCGGCTGTTCTGAAGTTTGAAGCAGCCTGATAATAACCAAAAATGTATTAATTTATCAAGCAGTAACAGTGAGATTAATTCACAATGACTGCTTGATATAATTAAATAAATAAAATACAATTTTTAAGTTTAAAAAAAAAGTGAAAAGTGTAAAAAATAAAATAAAATAAGGGACAAATAAATGAATGTATTTATTGCATTTTTTTTAGCTGTGCTGGTGTTGTAAAAAAAATACTACAAATCAAAACTGGGAAAAAAGTGTTTTTTTTTAACGTTTTTTTTCCTCTTTTTTTTATATTTTATTTGTCCTAAGTGAGGCGTTAGACACACATATGTGATATAAATATGTAGCCCTATCTGTCCTCTAAAAAACAATATATAATATGTGTGGGTGCACTTTGTAAGAAAGTATATTACTGACGTGGAAGAATCACACAGCAAAAATGTCAAAAGTGTGTCCAGTCATTTACGAACAGCAACTAAAAACAAGCTCAGTCATGAAGGGGTTAATAATGTTTCTCTTTTTCTTTTTCAGATTTGGGACCTGATGTGAGCAGTTAGCAGACACCTCCCTGCAGCCATTAGATGTAGGATCTCTGGTTGCTCCTGTGCATGGCCCATCCTCTGTACCCTTCCACCATGCGGTTCCCACCCTGTGAGAATCTGAGTGCTCATGCCTGCCAAGAAAAGGACTGCTTGTAACCCCCGGAAAGGACGCCTGACCTTCTTGGAGAGTCCAGAGCAGGGGCCCATTCATGAGTATGGGGCTGCTCCATCAAAGGCAGATAACCCTATATGTGTGCCCACCAAGCTCCTGGATGACAACGCAGCCACATCGTGGGTAAATTTGCACTTGCTCATACACCGTTAAAGTGTAAGAAAAGGCTACACAATAGCCCTTCTGTTAAAGGTTGCCTCCCCATTTCTCTGATGCCACCCACATACATTTCCTAATAAATCGACATCTCGATAGACTCCAGTGAAAATAAATATTCAAGACGAACTACATGCACATAAAAGGCTTACCCTTGCAGTGTGGCTACCCCCGCAGTGCAAGGGTTAAGTGCTCGTTTTGGTATAGGGGCTGGAATAAAGCAGTTTTTCTTACCTTAGTCTCGCAGCAGTCAGCGCTCCGCTTCAGCTATGGAATGTCATTTGCAGGAAGGTCTCATGCAGGTCTAATAGACCAGCATGGGATGTGATGGCATCAGCTGGCTTTAGACTGCCGGGGGAGAAGAGACTGTGAGGTCCGGTGTAGCAGCCTGGAGGGAGTGAGGATCAGGTAAGTAATTCTGCTTTATTTCTGGTAGGTAAATACTGGCCCTCCTGCTGTGCTGTAACTACAAATCCCATTAGGCATTGCAAGATTCTAACAGCCACAGGCTTGACTCCCAGAGATGGATGCATGATGTGATTTTTGGTTTCACCACAACTGGAGGGCTGGAGTTTGCCCACCCCTGTCCTACACCAAAACAAGCACCTAATCCTTGCAGTATGGAGGCAGCCGCACTGCAAGTGTAAGCTTTTTTTTTTTTTTTTTTTTTTTTTAAGTTTTAAATTTTTATGCTTTTGCAAAAAAGAAAGTGGCATACGCATTTGCCACTGATCCACCTGCAATGATGTTATCCTGCCAGCATCCATAGTGCTAAAGGTGTGGTCAGCTGGGAGAGCGTTCATGGCCGCCACCAGCAGAGAAAGAGGATGGATCTGGAGCTTTGCAGTCTCCACATAGCAAGACTTGAAAGGAATGTATTTAGATGGCGAGTTAAAGGAAAATCTATGCAGGGAGTATCGGAGCAATAGGTAGACAACATTTACCAGTTGGGTTATTTAGCCTTTCCTTCTACATTTAATGGATTTTTCTTCATGTATTTATTCATTTTGGCAGTGGCGGAGCTAAGGAACAAAGGGCCCTGGTGCAAGATTTTTTTTTTGCCCCCCCCCCC
>NW_017306335.1:1477944-1489412 GCF_000935625.1 Nanorana parkeri
CGCTGGGCCCCCTAGAGGCCGGAGGCCCTGGTGCGTCCGCACCGCCTGCACCGGCGGTAGTTCCGCCACTGCATTTTGGATAGAGTACGGAACAATGGCAGTTTCACTCAGGCTTTTTCTTTTTTTTTGTCTGTGCCTCCATTGAAGAGATATATTTCTTCCTCCAGTTTTGTCGCATGAAGTGGTGCCGACAGGGTCACCCACAGCATACATCTGTATACAAACATTTACATTTCTGGCTGTCGGGTGATGTGACTTCTGTGGACTGACTGTATTTCTCTCACACACGTAGGTGTCGCCACAGTTTGATCAAGCCGCAGAGCTGCATTTCCCAGCACGACGTCGTCTCCGCCATACATCCTCCAACAATACCTTGCAGAGCCGCCCTGGCGATACAAGTCGGAACACGCTCAGAGTGGCAACGAGAAAACAGAGTGTATGTAAATTTCCTTCGTTATCATTTACCCATCAGAACACTACTAGTGTAATACAAACTCAATCATTCTGTGCCAGGAGGCAGAGACAGCCCAAGCAAAAGGTGATTTTGCAAACCCCTGTGTTGAAATCTCCTCCTGAGCGCACATGTGATAAGACCGTGAGCCCCCCAGACATAAAGACTCCAGATGCGAGTCCGACAAAGAACACATCGCTGGCACCTGCCACAGCTGACCTGCCAACACCAGTCTCCAGGAAAGAGATTGCACAGGGTGCAGCCAACACACCTCAGGGGAATGGACAAGTGCTGGCAGAGGATACCCCCGAGCATGAGTACGGAGTCCGTGTAACGTGGAGAAGACGTAAGGGACTAATGAAATACTTGAAATCGAGAGGCAGGCTTGAAAGCAGCCAGATCCAGGTGAAGCTGTGAGATTTAGACTTCTGTTTGTAAAGAGTCCGAGAAGATCACACTAAACTTTCAACTCTTATGATTTTCCAGCTATGAACTGGAAATGACTAGAAAAAAAATAATGTTAACAGAAACTTTTATTAAATTTCAGAATGCACTTGATTTCCATACTGACTAATAGACTAATGTGGCTGTCTTTGTCTCACTAGCCAGTAATCCTTAAAGTGGTACTAAAGGCTGGCTGCTGGCTGCTAGCCCCAGCTAGCTGATGGAGGCACTCGTACAGGGGGGTGGTGCTAGCGGTCTGGATACCACTAGAGAACAAGGAAATAAAAGAAAAGTTTGGGGGGTTTTTTGTTTGTTTTTTTTCCCGCAAGTCTGCCCCCATAAAGAAGAAAATAAAAGCAAACTGAAGGTTTTCTGTCTCTTTAACCTGCAAGAATGGTCATAAGAATGTGTCCTTTTTATTGTCACTGGTTTTAAGAGTTGAGCAATGACAATTCTGATTTCTGAAAATGCTAGTGCTTGGCTTTCTTGATGGTTTCAGGTTTGTTTGTTTTTTAGTATCTCCTGGCACTAACCCATACAAATAAATTAGCATTAACAATAAAAAATATTTCAAATACAGCAACAAAACAATAAGTTACAGAAATTTGTAAAAATAAATAAGGGGAATAAGAAATGGGTGCACATCATCATATAGAATAGACTTGGAGCATCAGAAAAACATAGTAAATATTACTTAGATAAAATGCCTGATTCACCAAATTTACAGAGGATACCCGAGGGAACTTAAATATGATCAGTATTATCAACTTCCGATATCGCAAGCCACCTGGACCAAATAGCTTCACATTTATTTGGACAACCTCTGCCCTTATAGGTCAATTTATGAAGAGGCACCACCCCATCCACCCAACTATTCCATTCTGTCAGAGAAGGTGGAGTTCTCCTGTCCCAGTGCTTAAAGATGAACTTTACCCATATCTTCAAAATAACAAAGGCAACTTTTAGAAATGTTTAATAATGACAATCTACAAACACATACTTCTCGATAATTGCAGGTTTTTTATTATTTGCATACCTCGGCTTTCTTTTCATCTCCAGTCTTCTCTCAGCCGCCATTTTTCACTAAGGGCAGATAAATCCATCTCCCTTTACTTCCTGGAACTCTGGCACATGTGATTAGGACATGTGACCATGCACATCTCAGGGGAGGAAAATGCCTTTCTCTGAGGTTATTATTATTATACAGGATTTATATAGCGCCAACCGTTTGCGCAGCGCTTTACAATATAGGGAAGACATTACAATCACAATACAACTCAAGACAAGATGGTAAGGATCTCATGTGATTACAGATGAGATTTCTCAGCAATGCTCTGCTGATGTAATCTTCCCAGGATGCAACGCTTTGGCACAATTACATTACTTTTGCCAAAGAGAGCGAGGAAGTGGAAAACAAGAAATTGTAAGTAAAATGAAAATATGTTTAGCTAATGAATGTAAGATGATTTCATATCAGTATGCAGAGCTGCGAGCTGATGTGATTTTTAGCCAAAGGGGGTAAAGGTCCGCTTTAGCAATTATTATTTTTTTGCATAGATTAGTAGTATAGTAATAGGAAACTTTAGATGTATGGAAATATCAAGATCACCAGCGTACCCCAAAATACACCACGATGGACAACGAATGGGCGGTGAGTCCAATTTATCACTAATAAACTTAGTGACGTTGTGCCAGTAGGAGCCAATCACAGGGCAGTCCAATACTATATGCCATATATCCACATGTGCTGCAGAGCAGCGAGGGCAGGAAGATGAAGTACGTCTGCCCACATGAAACATTCTAAATGGTGTGAAATATACTCTATGCAAAAATCTCAACTGTACCAGTGTATCTCTATCAGCAATAACCGATGGTATCGTCTGTGTAGGTATGGATCCCCACACTTTGTCCGTTATGGGTGAGATATCAGTCAACCACTTCCCTCGAAGTTTTATGTCGTTCGCTAATATAAAGCTAGAAAGGTAGCGGGAGATTAATTTTGTGCTGTCTGGGATAAGAAGTAACTTTTTTATCGCATGAGGCTACAGACAAACATCGTGAAGCCCAACATAAGCCGCAGTAGCATGTCTGAGCTGCAGGTACCTGAAAAATCATTCCCTTGGAATTTTGAATTCACTCCGGAGTTCATCAAAAGATTTAAACTGACCAGCAGAGAAGAGCTGATGTAAGTATTTCGGTCCAGCCTTTGCCCACAGTAGTTCATCTGGAAGGTGTAGAAATTCCGATTAGCACGGATTAAGGGCTCGTTCACACCACAATCAGTGCGTTCCAGCCTTCCTGCGTTCTGGAGAATGGTGGTGCCATTCAAGTCAATGGCACCTCAGCCACATTTCCTGACGCAGTGCGATCACCTGCACCAGTGATTTCTCTAGTGCATGCGCTATTTTTTGCGATCACACTGTTCGTTTGCATTGCTGTGCCATGCATTCTGATGTGGGCGCTTGCACTGTGGGCAGGAAGCGTGGTGCTGCAGTGCCATTGACTTGAATGGCACCACCACACCCCTTCCCACCCCAGAACGAAGGGAGGCTTAATTATGTGATCCAGTGCGTTCCAGCCACTAGCCATGCTGAAAAGCACTGGTTGTGGTGTGAACAAGCCCTAAACCATAGCGGTGAGTTTGGAGAAAGAGGGGCCGAGGCTGGTATAATGACTTGAATACACCATTTTATAGTCTTAAGAGAAACTTGTATGGTTTTCGTACCCGGTACCGGAGACAAGGTTCTCCTATAAGGCATTGCTTAACATTTCAAAAGAAGACAATATGGCTGCCTCTACGGTCGATGCCGCATTTGGAAACTAAGGGCATAACCACCAAAGAGCATAGGTAAACTGAGCGGCCACACAGTCTATATACAAACCCCTGGGAAGGGCCAAACCACCGCTGCTAATAGGTAGGTAGATGCAATTCTTGTAAAGATATTTGTGGGGGACGCCCTGCCCACAGAAGGGAGGATAGTAATGAGTCTATTTCTCAGAAAATTCCACAAACTGAACATCGGGGAGTTCAAAAAACGTGTAGAGAAATCGCGGCGGGGGTAGAGCATTTTGAACAAGTTTACTGGTCCCATTAGATTGAGAGGGAGTTTGGACCAGGATACAATTGCCCCTTTAATTTTTTGCTTTTTTTTTTTAATTTAGCTTAAGGGCCTGTTCACGCGACGTCCGTTTTGTGTGCTGACCGGCTCCGTACGCTGCTGCACTAAGCAGCAACATAGCACCCCATCCATACACAACTGTGTATACATTACGGCATAACATATGCCAACATACATGCAAGACCATGCAAGGTCGTGCATGCATTGATTTCAACTCTCTGACTATAACCCTCCCCCTCCCCCAGTCACATGTAGGTATTTTAATAAAAAAAAATTCCCTAATTACAACCAATCTACCCCCCACCCGCTCCTTGATGTGGACCATTACAGCCAATTTCTTAAGCTCTTCCCAGAAATATACACAGTACCAGAATCAGGCAATCAATGCTGTGAAACAATGCAGATTTAAAATGGAGGTCTCTCAATGCTCTCGCCACCATCTCATCCCTTACAATATCGTCTCCCCCGAGGTTCCAGGATAGCCAAAAACCTCCCACTGTGCCCCCCAACCAGGCTCCAGATCCCCTAACAGATGCTATAATTGTGTACCTAGGCCGTTAGCGTAATGTCAGATTCCATCCAGACCGACCAAATTCTATCGAACTTTTGAGGGCACCCTCTGTTAGCTGCATGTCACATTTTGTCAGGTCCGGAAACGGTCCGGATACGCAAACGCGTCAAAAACGCATTGCGCTGTAGCTAACATATTAACAGCCCCACTCCAGCAAAAAAAAAAATTTTTTTTTTTGCTGGAACGCATCAAAAACGCGGCCAATACGCGGCCAAAAACGCAATGCATCAGCAGCTCCACGTCTGCTGATCAGGACCTGATCTCATGTGAACAGGCCCTAAAGGAGATCTATGAGGTGAGGGATTTCTACTCATCCTCATAGTTGCAGCCGACCTGTGACAAAGAAGCTGTCACAGGTCGGCTCTATCGATTGGGAAGTGAGCAGAAACATGCAGACGATCCACTCACTTCCCGATCGTCTCCCTGCACTGAGCGGTGACTGTCGGTCACCGCTCCCCACAGGGATTCCCCCCTCTCCGATCCTCCAGCGCTGATTGGAGGAATGGGCGGGCACAGCTGGCTCTGCCTCTAGATAGGCAGAGCCAGCTGTCACTCACGCAGCTGGGTGGATCTCGACAGTATTGTCGGGATCCGTTCCCTGCTGCAGCGCTCTCAGTATATCACAGGCAATAGCCCTCTATATACTGAGCTTTGGGTCATGGGAGGAGGTTAGTATATGTCCTCCCGTGACCCTAAAGAGAACTATGGGAAAAATACCCCATACTTCTCTTTTAAAATGGGCTTTCAGGTGTGTTCCAGTGCGTTTGTATTTTTTGATGTGTGTCATGCATTTCAGTGCATTCCAGACCAGACAAAATGATTCGAGCAGTATTTTTGTTATCTGGTCCGGAACGGACTGCGCTGGTGTGGACAGAGCCCAGAAATACCGTAGGGATACATTGGGAGGCTTTCTTGGCCCAGGAACAAACGTTTCTGGTCTGGACATGATCCATTGTGTGAACAAGCCCTTAAAGGACTCCATGACAGGATATACATTATTAGGTAGGTATGTTTGTAGGGGGAGTTGAACATCCACACCTAAGTATTTAAATGTATCTACTATCTGGAGCGGAATAGGATCATGTATATCCAATATTGGGGAGGGTCTTGGAAACGCCACTGATTTGTCCCAGTTGATTGTGAGTCTGCAAAATTGACCAAAATCCGTTGCTCAATGTGAACAATCTGGGTAACACATTAGCAGAATCATCCAGGTATTGCAACATGTCATCTGTGTAAAGAGTTTTTTTCTTTTTCAGTCAACAAGCCAATCAATAGGCCAGGAATATCAGGTCCGGGTCAGAGCTGCTGCCATAGGGGTTCAGTTGCAGCACTGACAGTGGACATCCCTGTTGATATAGAAGGGCTCAGATATAACACCATTCACTCTAAGTCTAGCTCTAGGTCTAGTATAGAAAAGATTTACCCACGCAATAAAAATTGGGACAGAAGCCAGATTGTTAAGGTTTAACTCCTGAGTTTAGTGTCATTTTAAGGGCCTGTAGTAAAATGCCCGTCAGTCCAAGATTACAGGAGCTTTGTATTAGGCAGAATCAAGCATTTTAGCCCCAGAGACTTTAATGGTAGCACCTGGGGAATGTGTAAGTACACATGTTTTTTAGGCGCTCCCATTAAAAAAGTCTAAGGGGTCAAAATGCTCGATTGTGCTTCCATACAACACGTTGTGAATAAAAACACTTGAGAAACAAAGTGTACAAACGCAGAAAAAAAAATTAAAAACTTGTAAATTACCAGTGGCAAATATGCCAGTGTAAGTACTTGCATTGAACCTGGTATCAGCCTCTTGCAGAGCTGGAGTGTGAGAGGAAGAGGCACTACAAGGAGCCAATCAGTTCATGTGCTGACCCAGCATGCTGGTAGGGAGAGAGCAGAGTGAGGGAGTGATGAGCTTATTTCTGTGATGCTTCTCCTTTCACTGTATAATGGCAGGCTGGGGGGGAGGGGGGAGAGGAATCTGGGATGGCCTGAGCATAGAGGAAGTTTGATGAATGATGCTGGCCATCAGACTGAGGACACATAAAGGCAGAACAAAAGAACTGCAGAGAAATGAGTAACTGAAGCTGAATATTACAACACGCTGTTTTATTATTTGATCTTTTATTTGGTTTCTCATTTTATCTTCTTGTTGTTTGGCTGCTGTCAATGAGAGCTGTACAGTATTGAAGCCAGTGGATGAGATGACAGCCAGGGAACAATCATATTTATCTCTGGGTTTGGTGGGCCCCATGAAATATCTTGGGGTGTATGACGACTTCACCAGCACATGACTTCAGCTGCTGGGTCACGTGTTCACATTTCAGTAACTGTACATTGGAACCTGAGGAGCCCCTAACATGACCGGGCCCCAGAATCCGCCTCTGTCCATGAGACGGACCACCCAGGACCTGCTCCCACCGCCCTTCATTTCTCAACCTCGGTCCCGCCCCCAGGACGCCTACTGACAACCGCAGCCAATAACGTGTAACGCTTCTGCCGTGGCGGCCAATGGCAGGGCGGGACACTAGCCGGTGCCGTTGTCTGGCTGGTTGCTAGGAGACCGGAGTCGGGTCGCAGAGTGCAGGATGGAGCCCAGCGCGGATGGGAGCCCCGGGATCGGGTATGGGGGAGCAGGAGGGAGGTGAAAGCTAAATCACAGGGTGCAGGAGGAAGAGGGGGATTCAGGAACACTGGGAGTGTAGTAGGGGGAGTGAGGGGGCACTAGTTACAGGTGGTAGAGGGTTAAAAGAACTGAGTATAGTAGGAAGTGGTGGTATAGTAGTAAGAGGTGGTATGGGGTGTAATAGGACTGGGTATAGGAGGAAGGTGTTGTATAGGGGCAGGGTGTTGTGGCACTAGGCATGGTAGTTACAGGAGGAAGAACTTAGGGTGACTGGGTACAAGAACACTGGGCTCTGGCGTTACAGGAGGTGCCGCTCTAGGAGATTCAGGTCTAATAGCACTGTCTACAGGTGAAGTGGGTAGAAGAGGTTTGGGTAAAGGGGGTGTAGGAGCAGTAAGCACACAGGGTTCAGGGGGTGCAGAAGCACTAAGTACAGGGATAGGAATCTTTGTTTTCTTTCCTTTCCACAATCTCAATACTCCTACCACCTCCTATTACTCAGACATTCCGGCATACACACAGCGCTTGCCTGCCTACCCAGCACATGTCCTGCTCTCATACACCATACAGCATGCCTCTGTGCCTGTAGCGTCTGTTCTTTCCTCCCACACTGTACTAGTTATCCATTCTACAAGTATTCCTCCTCCTGAAGAAGTTTTCTGTCTCTCTAATCAGTCATTAAGTGTTCACATGTCACCACTGACCCAGATACTAAAAACTGGTTGACAAGCTCATGTTACCAGTAAGTGGGATAAGAAAAACAGAGACGACTCCTCTTCACAGAGGCCCAAACAACAAATTTTGTATTATTTATTTTAATTCAGTATCCTGGATGATGAAAATGGCAGACTGCGACAGCTCAAACTACATAACCAGGTAGGTGAAAAGGCAACAACAAAGGCTCTACTGACATGGATGCTAAATTACTTGGCACCTAACTGCCATAGAGGGTGAGCTGATCATGTTTTCATACTAGATGACTAATGGCTCAGATATATGTGTTGATGCATTTAATTTATTTTCTATTTCTGTTCTTTTTTTTTTCTTGTTATTTTGTATATTAGATTCCTTATGAAAATGATGTGTTTTAGTGAAACCTTTCATGATTTTAAAGGGTAACTTACCGACAGCACACAGTCATCTACCCTGGCTTCTTCTTGACCCTGCCAGCTTGTGTTCTGGTCCATAGACTGGACTTCCCAACCCTGCAGTATGGAATGCTGATAATGCACGACCGCTTTTTACTTCCAGGACCTTTACCCTGTGTCAGCCGTGCTTCTCATTGATCAGCGTGATTATGTGACTGTGCTGACCTACAAGGGCTCGCCATTTGCGAGCATTATGAGTATTCCATACTGCGGACTTGGAAGTCCGGTTTATGGACCACTACACTGGCTGTAAGTGTGATGGGGATCCAGGGCAGGTGGCGGGGTGTTGTTGGTAAGTTAATTTTTTCACATTTTGTGAGAAAGTGAGCTTACCCTTTTAAAGTACCGAGAGTCATTTATGAGAAGTTGGGTTCCACCTGAATCCAGTCCCGTGGAAAAATCGCCATCTCATTGATTATCTTCTTTTCTCCACTTCTACCCCTCTAGAGGACTCTGCTGGAACAGAAACAGAGGAAAAAGAGGCAAGAGCTGCATATGGTACAGCCAAACCACGACACCAGACAGCGAAGACCTAAATCCAGGAAGAGTGAGGAGCAGGCGCCTCTGATGCAGTGTCAGACTCCTCGCTCTGTCTGCTCGGATGTCATTTTGGATGGTAAGATCTCTCTCACTATGTAGGTCCATCAGCAAGACGGACAGATGCCCAATATGTTGTCTCTGAGGGGCCTATAACACTCTTGGGGTATCTGACAGCTCAATATGGTTTAGCTTAGTAAAAGGAAAAAGAAACGTGTCCCTTTAAAAAAAAAAAAAAAAAGGGTCTCCTACTTCCTTAATGAAGCTGTTAAATTCCCTTAATATGTGGCCTGACCAGTAATTGTTCACCTCAAACAATGTCTATATTCGGTGTGGATAGGGACTCATTAAGAACTTCTTTAAAGGTCATCTCTGGCCAAAATAAAAACCCACTCCACCCCCACTAACATTGATTTAGAAAATTGTTTTCAAACACCGTTCCAAAATCTCTCCGCCCCCCCAGAGAGCGATGTCATTTGACCCTCCACGGCACCTCTGCCTGCAGTGTCCACCGCTGTGGTCCAGCAGGCCTGCCATTAGCTGGTCTTGTTGCCGTTTCTCATCCTGATGTGATCTACCACCGCTGCATTTTTCAGGATGCTGTAAGGAGCCCAGCAATGGACAGTTAGTGGAAAGTGTCCACATCACCAGGCAGCAATGTCCTCACCAAACTGGTTTCTTTCTTGAGCACCCTACCCTCGCTGACAATTAGGTTTTAATGCTGCTGCATGTTATTGAAGAAAAAGCATCTCAATATTTACAGGTGAAACTCGAATAGTTAGAATATCGTGCAAAAGTAATTGCAGTAAGAGCTGCAAAAGGGGCCCAAACCAAGTACTGAGTACATATGCATGCTTGTACTTTTCAGAGGTCCGATATTGTTCTATGTACAATCCTTGTTTTATTGATTGCATGTAATAATCTACTTTTTTGAGGTTGTGGATTTGGGGTTCTTGGGGTTTTCAAGAGCTGTAAGCCATAATCATCACAATTATGACAAATCACGGCTTGAACTATCTTGCTTTGCATGTAATGAGTCTATCTCATATATTAGTTTCACCTTTTAAGTTGCATTAGTGAAATAAATGAACTTTGCACGATATTCTAATTATTCGAGTTTCACCTGTAATATACGTAGGTATATTTACTTTTTTCTGGTTCGGCCTTTTACACAGTGCAGAGATAGTGAAGCCAAGCTGCCAGTCTCAGCCATGATATTATAGGCTCCTGTGACAGTCACGTGTCACTGCTCTCTGCCTAAATCAGCGGTCAGGGTGACTGGTGAAAGATGGCGATCAGGGCTCAGCTGTTGACTTTTGAGCTAACCAAAAGTCACAATTTGCATATTGGTGATAGTGCTGCTTAGTGGGCTTAGGATGTTCATTTTGGGTAAAGGAGTGTGTTTAAAACAGCTGATGGAACAGGAAGGTACCACTATCACAATATGCTTGGGGAATGGGCTGGTTCACTTTAAGCAAGTTTAACAAAGTGTATGATTGCCATTAATATGCAGCTTTCACTTTCCACTTCAGCTGTCACTCTGCAGCAACAGAGTTGTTTCTACCAATTAAAACATGTGAAATGGATTTTATATGGAATAAAGTTTGTTCAGCTATTTCTTTTTAAATGAACCCGCTTCCAATCCTGTCCTTTACCACTGCAGGAATTGACGGCCCGGCTGCCTTTCTTAATTCAGACACTCAGGACATGGAGTACAAAATCCACATTTTGTCAGTTGGAGAAACGTCCCTTGATGAGATTGAATCTGACAACTCCAGACCCAACTCCAGCGACACGAGCACCAGGTCTAGGCCTGGCGAGGGAAAAGTGTCAGTGGAGGTTAAGGGCATGTCTGAGATCACCAATGAGTACAATGCCCAGTCTGCTCCCAGCGAGGTGAAACCCCAAAAGGTAAAAGAGCCGATGTCCCGTGCCAGAAAGACCACAGCCCGACCCGATCCTGTCGAGGAAAAGATTCAGGAGAATGCGGAAGAATCGAAACGGGATCTCCTGGAAAAGCTGCAGGAGAGGGGTGAGCGACAACTTAACTTTGGAACATGGTGCATTGTCCCTTTTCATGTCCACCATACCTGTATTAACATTAACTGATAGAGGTATATATTTCACTGCCTTGGAGCATAACATTACTTCACTCTTCATTGTAATCTGAGATTTCTTTACTGTTGTAGCTCAGGACAACAGTAATAAACACATTTTCTTGTTCCTCTAATGCCATTGAAAAGGCAGAAGCAGGAAATGAAATCGGTAGATTTTGTGGAAGGAAAGTTGCTAGGCAACTTCTATTAGGTTCAGATTAGTCGGCAGATTTCATCACCTGCTGGTTTCCTAAAACTCTCAGGGACTGGCAAGTGTTTCCCACCAGATTTTCCAGAACATTCTGAATGCCGTGGCCGTTACAAAGCCAAATTATAGCCTCGAACTCCTTCCACTTAATGTGTAATTAAATTTAAACTCTCAACAAATATGATCACATTTATTTTTAAATGCTGCTAGTATAAGTACCTGAATCTGTGTTTGTTTAATATATATATATATATATATATATGTATGTATGTAT
>NW_017306335.1:1489761-1504224 GCF_000935625.1 Nanorana parkeri
CAAGGTGGGCGACAGACGGACAGGTTGGGGTAAAGATTTCCAGAGGATGGGAGAGACTCTAGAGAAGTCCTGGAGGCGAGCATGGGAGGAGTTGACAATGGAGCTGGAAAGCAGGTGGTCTTGGGAAGAGCGGAGCCGACGGTTAAGGTGATACTTTGAGACAAGGTTTGGGATATAGCCGGGGGCAGAGTTGTGTATGGCTTTGTAACTGATTGTTAATATTTTGAATTTTATCCTTTGGGCTATTGGAAGCCAGTGCAGGGATTGGCAGAGGGGGGCGGGGGATGGAAGCCAGTGCAGGGATTGGCAGAGGGGGAAGAGTCTTGTAGTCCAAGTGACTGGATTTTTTTGAGGAGGAGCAGGTGGTCAACGGTGTCAAATATATATATATACCTCTTGTACAGTAGGACTGAGACTGGGAGTGTCAAGAACAGTACTGTAAAGGTGCCCATACACTTTTGTCTTGCGAGGGTTGTAAAGTAATGAAAAAAAAGTACGATCTGCCCATCTTGGACAGGCAGATCGTACTTGCGATCATCGCAAGCCCGCCCCCCTGAGGGGCGGTCTTCTGATGACTGCAACGAGGGGCGGGCTCCTGATGACTGCAAACGGGCAGTGTGCGCGTGCGCACACCAGCCCGTTCGGCAGTTGTCGAACAAGCAGGCCACTAACTCGCCGAGAATCGTACGATTCCCGGCGGGTTTTCCAGCCTGCTTGTTTGACGGAAGACGTGCGACTGTACAGTAGAAACGGTCGCACGCCTTCCATACACTTTACGATTATCGTACGATCGCGGGATTTCCCGCGATTCTCGTACGATAATCGTGCAGTGTATGGGCACCTTTAGTCAGGCTTTACTGCAGTTACTGATAACTTGCTGACTGGAATAGAGAGCACCGGATTGCCTTCCTTAGGCCTTGTTCACACCAAATGCAGACCAGATCCGGTCAGGTTTCTGCACACGTACGATGCGTTTTTAAAGCGTTTTTGATGCGGTTTTTTTTGCATGAAAAGCAGCTGCAGGTGTCAGTGAGCAAACAGGCAGTGTGATAAGGAGGAGTGGTGGGGGGAAGGGGGGTGGATGGAATACTGCATTTGAGGAACTACTAGTATACAATGCCATTCACATTGAAGTACTCACCACAGCTCTCCTTATCTGTCAAGGACATATCCTTATATCCTGGGAAAACTCTCCCTGCTATCAAACTCCACTGGTCAGCCTTCTTTCTATTGTTCTTATATTGAAAGTGTCTGCTGTCATATAGCTCAGGGCACTGTTGAACCATACTTATGAATCTCTCTGGGTCACAAAACTGGTCCACCATTTTTCCTTTGCTCTCCAGCTCACAAGGTCACCTTTTCCAAAGACAGGAAGTGACAAAGGAAGATTAGGTCATGACAGATGACCATAGAGTGTTTTTTTTTTTCTTTATGGTTATTTTTTCCCATTGAATTGCATTGGGTTGCATTGCGTTTTTGATGCGTTCCAGAGCAGGTAAAATAGGGCTTGCCGCAGTTTTTTCACCTGCTCTGGATCTGGTCTTGATCCGCACGCTGCGATGTGAACTAAAGGTCAAAATACCATAGGAATACATTGGACGCAGTTTTGATCCGGTCTGCACCTGCTCTGGTCTGGATCTGCTCCGCGCTTGGTGTGAACAAGGCCTTAGTTCTTTTCTGGGGGGGATACAGTACCAAACACTTTCTCTTCTGCATTCACAGATCTCCTATTACTATGATCCCCACAATGCATCGAGTTCTGTGAATGGAGGAGATTCTGTCATTCAGCTGCTCCTCCTCCATTTACAGATTTCAATGCATTGTGGGATCATAGTAATCGGAGATCTGTGAATGGCAGAGAGAGTTGAAGGTGATGGGCCAGCTGCACAACTTTTCAGAGTAGCTACTGACAGACCTCTCACAGTACCACTCAGTGTAATATCTGGTCTGCTGTGAGGAGAGGCTGCTGAAGCTATGGGGATTATCTATGTGTTTGGTTCTGTATCCTCCCTCCACCAGACATTAAACTTTAGCTTTAAGTATTCTGATCCCCCAGGAGCTCTTGTTGATGCCTTGTGCTGGATGGAATTGGCGGTTTAGGAGCTCTAAAGATTACAGGTACATTTATCCTTTTGTTTCTGGGGAGTTAGTGGGAAATCATCAGTTTTGACTTTATTTTTTTCAATTGAGTCTAGTATTCTAAACACTCCAGATAATTATTCCACCCAACCTCATAGAGTGAAATTCATAAAATATGATAATATGGATTATAATCAGGTGAGTAGACTTGTCGTTTTTATCTAATATCCTATCTAGTTGTCTTCTTTGTGAACTGCTGCAGTGAAAGAACGCTTTCCTTGGAGTTGATTGCTGTTATAATTCTTACAGTTGTACTGCTGCCGTTTAGAGGGTAGATGTCTATAATGTATAAGCAGAGTTTGAAAAATCCTCTCGTCTGTGACAGGAGCACGGCGAAGCCGGACGAGTAGCTTCCCGGCCGGCCGTTGTAATTAAACGGCCGTGCCAGGAGCTTTGCATTCAAGCGATCGGGCGTCTCTAGAGACCCCTGATCACTTGTTTTAGCAGTAGCTGTCACTGCCGTTGCGGGTCCCGAGATCCGCTGTGCCTAGTGTGGCTGGGACCGGCACGGCTGCTCTGTGACAGGAGAGCAAAGGGAAAATCAGTACACGATCTCCCTCTGATCTCCTCTCCATCCCCAAATGCAGGAAGCGATGTGTATTACATCACTTCCGCATTCCCCTGTCACTCTCCAGCTTAATTCTCTGCTTCATCAGCTTCTATGAGGGGCCCTAGGTGACATTAGGGTTCCTGTCATGTAAATTGGCTATCACATAGGGGGCTTCTTAGTCCCCTATGTGATCGCAATAAAGTTAGGTGTAAAAAACATTAAAAAAAAAGAGTAATAAGAAAAATGGAAAAAAGTCCCCGCCCCCCACATACACACGCAAACATGCGTCGGGTGCGCCTACGTGTGAAAACGACGATTGCGCCTATTGTGCCGCACATGTTACACATCACCGCGAACGTTGGAGTAAAAGCAATAATTCTTCTGGCCAATAATTACTGATAACACTAAATTGATTAGCAGTAAAAGTGTTTAAAGCGTCACCTATGGCCAATTTTCGGTGTGGTAGTTTTTTGCGGGCACGCGCAATTTTAAGGCTTGACATGTTTGGTGTCTATTTACCCGATGTGACCCCGTCTTTTATATTTTACCAAAAATATGGGTAAGAATAAACATTTTTTAACATAACGTAAGAAAACATCTTTTTTTTTCGAAATTTTTCGGTACTTTTTTCATTATATAGTAAAAAATGAAACCCCCCCCCCGTGGTGAGTAAATACCACCAAAAGAAAGCTCTATGTGTCCCCAAAAAAGTTAACATAAATTGCAAGACTATAGTCCGGTCATGCTGACTGGTGAGACACCCTAAAATTTGTCAAGCCCTGTGCATAAGTATGATATTCCTTTGACTTCTTTCCAATATTTTGAACTCATGTTGCACAGGTATCTCGGAGAGCCTAAACTTTGATGAAGACTCTTCAGAAGGGGATGATGTAGACTCTGGAAGTACACGGCCTGGTTCTTCCTCCAGTAAAAAGTCTCTGACAGTAAGTCTTTTGAGTTCTTTCTGTTAACACTTTTGTGCACACACATGCTCATTTGTTAACAAAGGTAAGAAGTCTACTGTTGACTACGGTGCCTGTGAATTATTGACTCATGTTAAGTGTAAATTTTAGACATCCCAAGGTAAATTCACAAACAGTGCCACTGTTCCGAATCCATTTTCTATGCTGTGTCTGCCCTAGATACGGCATCAAGAGCAGAAGAGCTGAAGCTGAAGTCTGCCTCTGCTAACCCCGCCCCTTTCCGCTCAGCTTGGAGCGAGAAGGAGGAGAAAAGCTGTTAACATTTAATGTTCGCTGGGGTTACCAGCCAGGCATATAGGCCGGGAAGGGAGCTTTCCCTTCTGCATGCATGCATGCATGCATGCTCTATGTGTAGTGTGTTCACTGCACTGGCAGAGAGAGGCATGTGACCTGGCACACAGGATGTGAACTCTCTGCCAGCAACCTGGAAGACAGTTCACATCCTGTGTACAAGGTTCAATCCCTCTAATTATGGGGAGGATCCCACGCCTGTTTCTATTTCACTCTGAAATCTGAAACGGGTGGTGCATATAGACCTTAAACAGGTCTACCTGTTTTATTAATTGTGCCCATAAGGTTTCCTGTGTAATTATAATGGCGCTTGAAGCTTTGTTAATTCCCCTGGCACTTGTCCATTTTGGTAATGGTGACACTGTTTAGTGTTCACCCAGCAAAGCATACCTGCCTATCCACACTCCCTCACCACTGAAAGAGTCCAACCCATTGTAAGCTCTAGTGTTAGATGGTGTCAGGGACAGAGTTTCTTCATGATAGGTCCACTTTAATTATTGTCTGTAACTTTTTCCTCCTCTATCTATGAACACCAACCATCACTTTGTCTTCCCCAGGAATCGGCTTCTGCAGAGACAATACCCACTGTACCTCCAGGGGAGGTAGGAGATGTGGGTGATCTGAAAGAATTTTCCGTGCGCCCTGCAGGTCGTGGTGTCGCTGTAAGGTGCCGCATCAGCCGTGACAAAAAAGGGATGGACCGTGGCTTGTTCCCAACCTATTATATGCACCTTGAAAGGGACGACAACCGCAAGGTGAGACTAGAGACGCATTTGCTTTTCTGTGTAGAAAGACGAGAAAGCTGCCATCTGACTTGCTGAGCCTTTCCTTTTAGATTTTCCTTCTGGCCGGAAGAAAGAGGAAAAAAAGCAAAACATCCAATTACCTGATTTCTACCGACCCCACGGACTTGTCGCGGGAAGGGGGCAATTTTATAGGCAAACTCCGGTATGTACAATGTTCAGATATGTTTTACTATAAAAGGAAAAAAAAAAATGTGCATTTATTTATTTATTTTGCATAGGAGCCAGTAAAGTATTGCGACTGCGATCCGTAGATTGTAGGTGCAATGCTTTGGCTCCTGCAGACTGCTTCTCCCATATGGTACGGACATGCAGTAACAGAGATGGGAAAAAGTGTCAATGGACTACAAGTGTGGTGATGTCACCACAATGCTACTACAAATCCCTCTGCAATCCGACCATGTTTCATCCTACACCCTAAATAAGGATGTAACATAAAACATGTTCAGAAACATGGACTTAGCCTTTAATAAACATCCTCCCTTTGACAGTTACCATAGAACACTTTGCGCAGCTGCTAGTTGGGAAACGCGGTTGTCACTAACAGTTTGGCTTTCACTTACAATTGGCAATCAATCAATTTGGTCATGTGATCACTATGTTAGCTGAAGGCTTTATTTAGAAAGGTTTGGCTTTAGCTTGCAGAGTACACTGCAGTCTATAGATGGAAGTGCACCTCTGTTTAATACTGTACCTTTTTGATACAGATGTAGCTTAAAATATTATAATGAACTAACACCTTCCTGCAGGTGTCACACCATATATGTGGCATCACCGAGGCTTTCTTTTATGGCGCCGCATAGATGTGACAAGTTTTTTTGTTCAGAACACACACAATTCCTACGCTCCTCAGCACCATCTAGTGACTGTTAAAAAATAAAGATAACATAGTTAGATCAGGGCTTGATCTAGGTTAGTGTCAGTGTTACAGTTGTCAGTGCTAGTGATATACATCTTGCCAGCCAGCCTTTAGCTATTCTGAGGTATAGTACCATTCTTGGATATGGTTCCCAGCACCAAGGGATTGTTGCTTCACCTTCCATTTGAGAACTAGGGGTTCGTATCCCTCTTTTCCTCTTTTTCTCTTTTTCTTAGCTTAACCACTAGTTACTGGTTGTACTAGTAACATAATTTTGCAGTTCTGTAATAATACCAATGAAAACGTTTTTTTGGTCTATCATGTCTCCAGTTTTCAGGTACGTTCACGCACTTGTGGCCTTTGTTGTGGTATTTATCCATTTTTATTGGTTTTCTTGTTAGATCGAACATAATGGGAACCAAGTTTACTATATATGACGGTGGTGAGAGCCCAGATAAAGCCAAGGCCCATGGACTGCTGGACAGTAGCACTTTGAGGCAGGAGCTGGCGGCAGTGTGTTATGTAAGAGCCATCTTCTTCATTCCTCACCTACAAATGATTTGTGTTCAAGCTCTGTTCAGATTTAACTGTTTTTTCCAACCGTTTTCCTCTCTCACTCTTTCTTCTCTCTCTTCCCTTCTTCTCTCATCGTGTCTCTTTTTTCTCATTTCTCTCTTCACTCTGCTCCCTTCTATTTCTTTTGTCGATGTACAACTCTTCTTCCCCTCCTCTTCCACCTCTCTCTCCCTCTCTCTCTCTCTCTCTCTCTTCTTGTGTGTCTCACTCTTAACCGGTTGTTATTTCATTTCTGTCCTTGACTGTCTCTTTATATTTTTGATCTCCCTCATTTCTTCCCTTGTTTTATTGTTTTACTCTCTCTCTTGTGTGTCTCTCTATCTTTTCATTCCTCCTTGTCTCACTCTTAACCTGTTTTTACTTCATTTCTGTCCTTGACTGTCTCTTTCTTTATAATTTTGTCTTCCTGTTTGTGTGTGCGCACCTTTGTTTCTCTCGCTCTCCTTCTCTCTGCCTCTTTTATTTCTCCCATCTCCCAGGAGACAAATGTGTTGGGCTTTAAGGGACCTCGAAAGATGTCTGTATTAATTCCCGGAATGAATATTAATCATGAACGGATTCCTTTCCAGCCGCTAAATGTGAGTTTTTCATTTTATCTTGATTTCATTATCCCATGGTAGGGAAATAAACCATAAAATTCCCATTTGGTATGCAATATGATCTGCATTTAGCAGAAGGCACACTACAGCATACAGTGGTGTTGTAGTAACACATTCTAAATGCTTGCTGTATGTGGCAGGAATCAGAAACGCTTCTGTCCAAGTGGCAGAACAAGCACCATGAGAACATCATCGAGCTGCACAACAAGGCTCCCGTGTGGAACGACGACACACAGTCCTATGTGCTAAACTTTCACGGACGCGTCACACATGCTTCAGTCAAGAACTTCCAGATTGTGCATGACAATGACCGTAAGTCCCTTTACATCTTTATAACACCAACCTGGGCTGTAGGACCTTCTTTTTTTTTCTGGCCTTTATATAGTCTTTCCATATCTTCATTTCTTTATTGTTTATCGAGGGATATAGGAATCGGAGACCATTCTGGCAGACATTGTGGTGTACACAATGAAACCTTGAAAAGGTTTGGTTGGATCTTGGACTTTCAAAAGTCAACGTTGGAACTGACTCATTGCTTGGAGTAAGTGGGTCTTATCATGGACACAGCTCAAGCCAGAGTCTTTCTTCCCCAAAATAATCTTCTAAATCTTTGCTTCCAGGCTGAGACTTTACTCTGACACTTTACATTTGCATGAGAGTCCTGGGGCTTATTGTAGTCTCATTTAAGGCAGTCCTATTGGCCCAGTTCCACTTCAGAACACTACAGTTGAACATCTTATCATCAAGTAACAAAATGATTCATTCTCTGAAGAAACCAATTCACCTGACACCAAGCTGTCTCTAGCCTGGTGGCTTGGAGTCTAGTTCTGGAGTTGGGAAATTCCTTCCTTCTGATCTCTTGGAAGATCCTCACAACAAATACCAGCCTGACAGGCTGTGGAGGAGTCCTTAGACACTTTGTCGGTGCAGGGGACTTGAATGCCAGAGTAATCCTGGCTACCAATCAATATTTTGTTAGACCAGGCCACTGTTTTCTTGCTAGCCAGTATGCAAATCCTCCTGTAGATGGCAGTCTAACCCAATGGTCTCTGAATCCTGTGTCCTTCAATAAACTCCCAAAAATATATTTTACAATGAGCATAAAAATCCAATTTTGGTCATTCTTGCACTCAAAACTTTCAGAAAGAGAGACTATGAGGGGAATTTATCAAAACTGGAGCAGTTGTTCAGCGCAACCAATCAGCTTCTCCAGTTTGTTCAGTTAGGATTTGAAAATGAAAGAGAGAAGCTGATTGGTTGCCATGCCCACCTGCTCCAGATTTTGTCTTCCCCAGTTTTGATAAATTCCCTTCCGTGTGTATAGAGGAGTTGATTGGTTGCTGTGAGGAACACGGAAAGTTCTGTCTCTAGTCACACATATGTTTCTTGTCCATCTTTGATTGAACCTCTTTTATCTCACCCCCACAGCGGAGTACATTGTCATGCAGTTTGGACGAGTGGCGGAGGACCTTTTCACACTGGACTACAGCTACCCTCTGTGTGCTTTGCAGGCCTTTGCGGTGGCTCTCTCTAGCTTTGACAGCAAGCTTGCGTGTGAGTGACAGAGAAGCTCCACCACCCCCGTGCCTACTTATTTGCAAAAAAAAAAAATGGCACTTTCCACTTGCCGTCTTAGTCTCTTTCTTGTCTTCTGCAAGTCAGAGCAAGACTGAGCCTCCTTTCTGGGGTTATGCATGTGTCCGTCCTTGCCTGCTAAGTACTGACTTGCGCCTGTAATGCGCAAAAGACTTTGTGCCTTTAATTACACTAAATATGCAACGACAAGGGCGAGTGATCCCACTCTACTGCTTCCTCCTATTTTTTTCCATAATCGTTGCTTTATGTTCAGATGGTATGCTTTGTTTGTGGACTTGTATTTGTTAGGCGGAGTAATCACACACTTCCAAATCAAGCTTTGCAGGAGCATGGAAAGTAGTATGAATTGATCTTAATCAATGGTCCAGCACCAGTGTCTAGTAAATGTGTTTAAGTTATATTTCAATAGGGCTTGTTAAAGAAGGTGCAGCATATATGATCATTTACAGATGCAATAAGCAACAATCATCTTCATCAGAAATAATTGGAGCATTCTCTAAGAGATTCTAAATGGTTCAGAGGAATTTTTAAAGTGTATGTAACCCACATTTACACCAAAGCTCTTTCTCCCCCTTTGCATCAGGGGCAGCTGCTGGGGGCTCAGTTCTTATAGACATATCTCCCAATAGCCCATTCCCTGTGTGTGGGCAGGTTTTTGGGAGTCAAAGCAGCAGCATTATTTTGTTGCATTGCATGATAAATCAATGTACCCTTGTGGAGAAGGGCAGGGAGGGGAGAGCGATAGTTGGAGTTCTGTAGTCCAACAGGCAGTGCTGACACCACTGCTTGGGATTTCAGGACAGCAGAGACACTGTGTTGTCAGCTCAAATAGGAAGTTGGGAGCTCACTGGATTTTTCTGAGAAGTCAACAGGCATTTTTCTGTACTTGCAACATGCAGGTATTGGAGAGATGCTCTAAATATATATATTTTTGAATTCTTCGGCGTCCTCGCGTCCAATCAAGTCAATGGACCTGCACGAGACGTGATGACATCAGCGGTCATAAAATTGCCGGAGAAGAGGCTGCTGGGACCGAGGATCAGGTGAGTATATCTGCTTTATTTGAGCCCCCCTAGACAAAATCAGCACTTAACCCTTGCAGTGCATGGGGTAGCCCCAAATGGAAGGTTATGTTTTTCTTCTATAATGTACAGGTCACATGTAGTGCGGGTCTACGTGGGAGCTCAGGGTAGCCATCAGCAGTGTAGTGATGGTCTCCCTCAGTCTTGGGATCAGACAGAAGGGCGGGTCGGTGACACGGCATCAGCAGACTTGCAGCCTCTACCATATGTGATGCAGCCGTATCGCACAGCAGGGATGTGGGGATTACTAGATGTCCATTCCTTTACAGATCCTTGACAAGCAGAACAGTTCCTGGGTATCTAGCTGGAGAATCCCTTTAATCTAACATTACCCAAACTATCTTTCCTAACTTTATACCAAAGAGAAAAGTCTTCTAATCTCCCCTGATCTGAGGTTCTATGTTTCCGCTTTGATAGAAATGTCAGTCCAAATACAATCATTTTTGCTGCTTATGCTGAATCAGTGTCAGCTCATCTTGCAGGTGTTCTATCGAAAGCTCCAACTCGTCGAAATCTCCAACTGCCTCGCTGCCGGGTACTTGCAAGTTGGAGCGTTAAGGTGCCCATACACTGCTCGATTCTCGTACGAGAATCACGGGAAATCCCGCGATCGTACGAGAATCGAACAGTGTGAACGAAGACGTGCGACCGTTTCTACTGTACGGTCGCACGTCTTTTGTCTAAGGAGCATGTTAGAAAACCAGCCGAGAATCGTACGATTTTCGGCTGGTTAGAACGGTGCTCGGGAGACAAATGCCGAAGGGGCCGGTGTGCGCACGCGCACACTGCCCGTTCAGCATTGCGGTCATCGGAAAGCCCGCCGCTCAGGGGGGCGGACATGCGATGATCGAGAGTGCGATCTGCCTGTCCAAGATGGGCAGATCGTACGTTTTTTTTATCACTTTACAATCATAGCAAGACTAAGGCCTTGCGATGGTTGTACAGTGTATGGCCACCGTTAGACTGCAAAACACAAAGACTGACGGAGCTCTGTACAGCTGCATTTTAACAATATTCAGCAGGTGGCAAACTCGACCGAGTATTCTAAAAAAAAATACTATGCGCGCATGCGCACGGCAACTGTGCAAAGCTTCAAGTCCGGAAGTGAGGTAGTTGGAGATCTCGATGAGTTGGAGCTTTCGATAGAACACCGGCTCTCAGATTCTCTCTGCTGAAGTTCCAAGCTCCGCCCACTTGCCACCGCCACTTCGCGGGGCCTCTTGCTTCCCCTGTTGTATTATGCAATAGGGCACGGGTAACCAAACTGCAGCCCCTCAGCTGTTGTGGAACTGCAAGTCCCATGAGGCATTGCAAGGCTCTGACAGCCACAGTCATGATACCCGGAGACAGATGCATGATGGGATTTGAAGTTTGATCACAGCTGGAGGGCTAAAGTTTGGCTACCCCTGCTTTGGAGAATGCCGGAGGAGGTGTGAGACTTCAGTGTGGGGGGGTAAGCAAAGCTGGGCACTACAGCGGTGAGATCTTGCCACTGGTATGTCCCAGAGTGCTTGGGGCGCCATTGAACCCACAGCACTCCACGCAGAACTGAAGTACCTCTTTGGCACGGCCTAGCTTTTACAATGAATCATCTCGAGCTGCTGAAAAGGGAAAATGTTTTGTAATATTGTGTCTCTGTCCTGAGCACTTTAATCATGGAGCTGTTGTGTATCGTATGCCATTCATTTTTATATTGTGTACTTTGTATTTTGACAATAAATGTATCGTGTTGGAGCTCCGAGAGCGGCGTCTGTGACTTTTGTACATAAGATAATAATAATGTGCTTCTCCGTTGCTGGTCCGTGTGGTGCCAGGAGCTGAAGGTAATACTTGGTACTTCCAGGTATGAAGGAACATGTGACCCTGCCATGTGACCACACTGGACCAATGAGCAGTGGCACAGGAGGGCCTTGCTTTCGCCAAGAGTGGCAGGGTAGGGATATAGGGGTATAGCTGTCTAAACTTCAGGAAAAAAGCTCAGTACACAGATAAAAGACACGTGTGGAGTTGTTTCATCTGCCATATGATTTGTATTCCACTCTATCCAGTCCTGAGATTTACACAGCTCTGTTACACAGCTGTGCCTGGCAGGGAAGGAGACCTGACCATTCTCTGCTGCAGTCCATAAACACTGACAGGTCTTGTCCCTCCCCCCACCCTGTGACTGTACAGTGAAGTAGAAGCTTCAGACTAATAAGCTCCTTTTATACTCTGCTCTTTCCTGCTATCAGCATGCCATGTATGAACTATTTTGTTCATTGGGCTGCTTCTCTCTCCCTCTCTATGAGCTGTGCTGTAGAGGATATCCAGAGGCTGATGACGGGTCAAAATCAGATACTTGCACTGCTTGAATAAAAAAAAAATAAACAAATACATTTAAAGCTGTTTTAACTACATCCTGGCCGGCCTGTGTAAAAAAAATGGCCGGCCGGGAGCTCTCTGGATCCGAGCGGACGATTTTAAACGCGCTCGAGCGGGAAAGTGCCCAAATTTAAAAACAGACAGCGATGCGTGTTAACATAGAAGCGATCCGCCAGCTATAGAGCTCTGTCTCCATAAAGAGGACCTGTCACATCTCTTTGCTATCACATTGGGGGGTTTCTTATCCCCCCTATGTGATAACAATGAAGTTAAGTGGTAAAAAAAAAAAAGAAAGTTGCAAAAAATATATATTTAAGGTCACACATGAAAAATAATTTAAAAAAAAAAACATTTTTTTAAAGTCCCCACGCATACATACATGCATGCAAACATGCGTCGGGTGCGCAGACATGCGAAAACAACTATTGCGCCCATTATGCCGCACGTTTTACATATCGCCGCGGACGTCGCAGTGAGGGCAATAATTGTAGGACCATCAATCACTGATAACACTAAACTGATGAGCGGCAAAAGCTTTTAAAGCGTCGATTGTTCCCCTCCTTAGGTTGGTGTCCCCCTTTCTGTTCCCCTCCTCAGGTTGGTGTCCCACTGTCTGTTCCCCTCCTCAGGTTGGTGTCTGTTCCCCTCCTCAGGTTGGTGTCCCAGTGTCTGTTCCCCTCCTCAGGTTGGTGTCTGTTCCCCTCCTCAGGTTGGTGTCCCTGTGTCTGTTCCCCTCCGTGTCCCGATGTCTGTTCCCCTCCTCAGGTTGGTGTCCCGGTGTCTGTTCCCCTCCTCAGGTTGGTGTCCCCGTGTCTGTTCCCCTCCTCAGGTTGGTGTCCCGGTGTCTGTTCCCCTCCTCAGGTTGGTGTCTCTGTCCTGTGCCCTCCCTTCCTGGGTCGCAATCCCGGTGTCTGTCCTCCCTCCCTGGGCCGATGTCCCGGTGTCTGTCCTCCCTCCCTGGGCCGATGTCCCGGTATCTGTCCTCCCTCCCTGGGCCGATGTCCTGGTGTCTGTCCTCCCTCCCTGGGTCGATGTCCCGGTGTCTGTCCTCCCTCCCTGGGTCGATGTCCCGGTGTCTGTCCTCCCTCCCCGGGTTGATGTTCTGGTTTCTGTCCTCCCTCCCTGGGTCATTGTCTTGGGTCTGTCTCCCCCGCTAGGTTGGTTTTGCGGTGCCTGTCACCCTCCATGGGTCTTGTTGTCTGCATTGCCCCCCCCCAATTGGGTTGATGTCCTGGCATTTACCCCATTGGATTTATGACCTGTTGTCGCCCCCCTCCCTTGAGTCAATGTCCCGGTGCCTGCCCCCCTCGCTGGAGGATTGTTCTCTTCCTGTCTGTCATGCCGGCTTCCCCTAACTTTGTACCCATTTACATGCCACTCTCTGCCAGGTCCCTGTCTTTCTCACCCTGGTCCTGATCCTTCTCTCTCAGGTTGTCCCCAGAATCTGTACCTCTACCCTGGTCCCTCTCTCTCAGGTCCTTGTCCCCTTCTCCATACCTCTACCCTGTTCCCTCTTTCCCTTTCTCTCAGGTCCTCGTCCCCGGTGTCTCTACCCTAACCCCGGTCTCCCTCTGTGCCAGGTCCCCGTTCTCCCTCTCAGGTCCTTGTCCCGGTCTCTGTACTTCTCCCCCGGTCCCTCTGACTCCGTTCTCCCTCTGTCCCAGGTCCCTGTCCCAGGTCCCTGTCCCCGCTGTATTCGGTCCCATCTCTGTGCCGGTCCACCTTAATCGGGAGGCTCCGGGCCGCAGCCAATCACCGGCAGGGGGCGTTTAAATCCCCCTCCGGGCGCCATATTGGCCAGACGGTGCCCTGCAGTGGGAGGAGGCGGGGCCCGACACGCCCGAATTTTACCGCCGCCCGGTGCACCGCAAACCGACCAAGAAGAGAAGCGGCCCGCACACGGGTGAGAAGGAGCTAACACCTGAATAGTAGAACACCCTACAGGGGGCGGGGAGCCACAGCATATGGTGACTGTCATCTACAGTCTGCTGTCAGTGGACCCCACATGACCATAGCTGCTAACTGTGACTGCACTCTACAGACCACTCACTATATGGGGACCGCACTCTACAGACCGCTCACTATATGGGGACCGCGCTCTACAGACCGCTCACTATACGGGGACCGCGCTCTACAGACCGCTCAGTGTATGGGGACCGCGCTCTACAGACCGCTCAGTGTATGGGGACCGCGCTCTACAGACCGCTCAGTGTACGGGGACCGCACTCTACAGACCGCTCAGTGTACGGGGACCGCACTCTACAGACCGCTCAGTGTATGGGGACTGCATTCTACAGATCGCTTACTATATGGGGACCGCACTCTACAGACCGCTCAGTGTACGGGGACCGCACTGTACAGACCACTCTGTATACGGGGACCGCACTCTACAGACCACTCTGTATATGGGGACCGCACTCTACAGACCACTCTGTGTATGGGGACCGCACTCTACAGACCACTCTGTGTATGGGGACCGCACTCTACAGACCACTCTGTGTATGGGGACCGCACTCTACAGACCACTCTGTGTACGGGGACCGCACTCTACAGACCACTCTGTGTATGGGGACCGCACTCTACAGACCACTCTGTGTATGGGGACCGCACTCTACAGACCACTC